>NW_024609857.1:2676539-3083033 GCF_016920785.2 Ixodes scapularis | reverse complement strand
CGTGCGCAAGCACTCGTGGACGCTGCAGACGCTGCTGCTGCGCGCCGCGCCGGGAGACCAGGCCCTCGTGCACCGCTGGGCCGACGCCCTCCAGGACGCGCTCAGAGGTGGGCGCCGCCGCAGTGCGCACCTCTTGCCCGGCAGAGAGCAATCCTTTGATCCGCCTGTTTCACCGACAACATGGCCGACAGAGCAGCTCGGCGCGAGTCACGTGCTACTCAGGGCTTCAAAAGGCGGCCCGCCCTATGGGAGAACACATGGAGATCGACGCAACACGGCTGACTAAAAAAAAATAAGACGCCGAGTTTACACTTTTCGAAATTTGTCTGTCGGGAAGTTGGTAAAGCACTAAACAGTTTATCAAAGTTTTAATATTGGATGCGTGTGACAAGTTTGAGAAGGCAATTTCCAAGGCAATGGCGTTTGAAGCAGACGATTGTTTTACGCAGCGGAGATGGACTTTATGAATTGGCCGGAGCGGGTCACGTGAACGGTGTGACGTTGCCGCGTCGTCTGCTGCATGATGCCGCTCAAACAGTTTTTTTAAAAAAATAATTAAGTTATTACATGGCACAAAACTTAGCGCAAATTATTGTAAACTGTTCCTTTATTATGTGGAAAACTATTGTCGTTCCTTACATCTCCAAAATAATCAAGAAACAGCGATTTTCTCATGCTCCCCATGCATATGTGACCAGAGTTGGAACCTCCGGCTGTTCGCCGCTAGTCGCCGAGAGATGGCATTCTAGATTGCGCTACTCTGCTCTGAAGGAGCTATATAGTGCTCTATCCCGGGATATCGGATGGGGCCGAGCTGGTGGAGCTGGTGACTCGGAGCCCCGGAGGAGGTGGCGCCACCCAGCGGAAAAGATGTGAAGGAGAAAAGTGGGGAGCTATCGCCTCTCTGATTGCGCTGCGAAAACTGACGCGACCTGGCGGCCAAAATGTGAAACAAAGAAACAGAGGAAAGGGGAATAAATACTTGCCGTTTTATTTGCGAAGGCTTTTCATGTGCACAGCTTATTTCCTCTGGGGGAAGGGAGGGGGGGGGGGGGGGGGGGGGGGGGGGTATTATGTTTTTTAACGCCTGACAGCTGCTGTTTTCTAGGACTGAAAGACTATTTTCATAACTCGGAAAGCTTGCTTGAAGTCCGACGACCAGTTTGCGCTTTCCACTTTTTCCTCGCTTCCTCCTCTCCCCCCTTCTACCCTGTCCACCATTGCCTGTTTCCTCCTCCCCCATGGTGAGGAGGGCCTTCTGCCTTGCAGAGGCTAGACTCTGGTCGTCGGCCTTTAAAGGGACACTGACACCCCCCCCCCCTCCTGCCCCAAAAGATTTTGTTTATGTTTTGCCAGGCGTCTTATTATGATGTCAGAAGACTACCCAATCAATATTTTGCTACAGCGTCACTTATATTTTTTAATAAAGTAAAAAGATAGCAACTGCTCGAATCTGAAACTGAAACTGGGGAAATCATGTGGCTGTGCAACTTTTTTTTTTTTTTTTCAGTCAACATATTTGCGGTTTTTAAAGCCACAAAAAATAGGTATCATATTTTTTGCCAACTTAGTATTGAGTGTGTGCTATCGATGACCCCCGACTTTGATTATCTTTGGTGGTTGTGTCTAAACCACAGAAAACGACACGTAACCACAAAGAAGAGAGTGAGTGCGATTCAAAGCAGCCAGTTCTCGCTCGTTTCCTCAGTATTACAAGCCCCTAAACGTTCCGCTTTGTCACTTGCCCCACCCTCCATTGTTGGAAATGCCCTGATGTGCCCCTCCCTCAGGAGAGTCCCGTCCCCGAAGGCTGCTGGTGCTGGTGAATCCCTTTGGGGGCCGCAAGCGAGCACCCCGCATCTATCAGCGCAAGGTGGCACCCATCTTCCAGCTGGCTGGCATTGCTGTGCAGCTTGTCAGTAAGTATCAATGGCATAGGTTAGCGCACAGCCTGCTGAAGGGGAAAGGTGCTAGCAAAAGTGTCAGTATGAATGTTCCGGAAATCCCAGAGGGACGAAGCAAAATCACAAGAAAACTCCTCAGTCACTTTTTCTATTTTGCTGGAGTGAGTTATAAATTTGATAGATAATTTCCTAAGCACATATATGGTGGAATTTGGTTGGAAGTCAAGCTATTTTCATCCTTTCATAGCATAAGCATTGCCTGGGTTATTGTCTGGGTTATAGCATGCTGCTTTATATCTGCAAACTTCTAACATCCGTTGCAATTAACATTATCTTTTCATGTAGTCCTACAGCAGCTACTGCCCAGAAAGCTTGTTTGATAAAGCCCCGCTAATTAGTAGCATGAATTGTTTCTGAGAAAATGGAAAACAGTATTTTCTGTGTATAGCATTGCAGCTTTATTTAAACGGGGGCTCAGTGTCTCGTTTCTTTGGTCAGTATAAAGTTCCAAGAAAGAGTAACCCGACTAACCTTTGTTCTGCCCCTGCAGCCACCCGGTATTCCGGCCACGCCAAGCAGTGCATCCTCGAGATGGACCTGGACAGCCTGGATGGGTACGGACACTTTTAGCTTAGTGCCTCCGGAGCATGCGTGGTGCCCGCCTCTGGTGCAGGTTTTCGAAGCTTTCAGTGTGTTAAGCAACCGTTGCGGTTGTTCCGGGAACTGCTCAGCTGAACTGTGGCAGTGCAGTGGCGCCAGTGTTGTTACATGCCGTAATGTGGTCTATGCTCAAGGACTGCAGTTTTGAAGTCTCTGGCACCCCCAGTACCGATAATTCCCTTCAGTATTGCAGCGGGGGGTACCAGTATGCTGCTAAGGGACGTGAGGACAAAAGGTACACATTGAATTGACCTGCCAGATACCGAAGTGCACACGCACAAATAGCGGTAAGATTGTGCTTCGGCCTACAGGGTTGCATGCGATTCCAATTGAAACGACCTCGTAGCGAGACGGAACATTATGCGGGGGTCCGTCAATGTGGTTGTCCGCTTGCCCGATGCAGGGTGGTCTGCGTGGGCGGCGACGGCATGGTCAACGAGGTGGTGAATGGGGTGCTGCTGCGTAGTCAGCGGGACGCCGGGGTGGAGGCGAACGACGCGGGGGCGTGCCTGCGGCCGGCCGCCCTCAAGGTCGGGGTGATCCCTGCGGGCTCAACGGACGCCCTCGTCTGCACCACCACGGGAGAGGACAGCCCCACCACCTCGGCGCTGCTCATCGTCATGGGTACGTGCACCCCGGGGAGTGAATGTGAGCGCAGTTTCAAAGCGGCCATGGGAGAGCAGACAGTATAATAACCACAATGACCAGTCCCGCCTGCGCATGTGTGGGAGATCCGGGAGACGCGCGGCGGCGCATGCATCTCATCACCAGCGCATGCGCAGTGACCCACACCTCCTGTCATTGTGTTCGTAGCATCCCCTACAAGAGCGATGTTTGTTTCTCCTCCAGTACCTGTGATACTTTGCTCCGCAAGCGGAGCATATACAATTACTCTACCAGGGAGGGCCCACGGGCAGCCCCTGAACCCTTTGGGGCTGTTAGCCACCTGGCTAGCGCTCTTTCGAGAGCAAGGAAATTCGGAAATAGGTCGACCCATTTGGAAACAGATACCGCACATCTTCTTTTCCTCGGAGCTTGCAAAGGGCAAATCATTGGACGCTACTGCAGGAGACTGGCAAATGACGAGATAAATGGCCTATACCTTTTTACTTTTAATGCAAAAGCATTAAGCACCCCATGGAGCGAGCCGACGTCATCAGCTTAAAGCACGAAAACGGCACCTAGTTTCCCTGATCCTGAAGGTTCCATTGGCTGGAGCGCGACTAGGCTCCATTGGCTGCTGCACACGTCAGTATCAACGATTGCCACCAGATGGCGCTGCGTGCCCGTGCCGCCAGCACGCCGATAAAACTAACCACCGCAGCCCCATGCCACTACCGGCCCCGCGCCAGTTAAAACGGACACGTTGGCACGCGCTCGGAGGCTTCTGCTCATCTCGCCGTCGACCAACATGCCGTCGCCTCCATCATCCATATCAGTGGACAATCATGCTTTTGCATTCACAACTCGTAAAAAGTGCTTAGGTGTCTTCCGACTGTTTTTTTCTTACTTTATAGGTCGAGGAACGAGAGACAAATATACCGTATTTACTCGAGTAATAGCCGCACTGTTTATGAAGAAAACCTGAGGGTTCGCTTTTCTGGGGATTATGCAGCTTGCCAATCACCACGATCGGCAGCCTGATTCCAGCGGTTTACAAAACAGGGATAACGTCTTCGCGCGAAGATACCATCCGTGAAGATTGCATTTGTATGGAGAATCGTGTTCTCGATCTGGTTATTCACTATGTTATTTATGTGCAACGCAATGATTGGCTGTATATGTGCTCTGCGGGAAAGCAGACGCAAGGGCCTTGTTCATAAATAGTGCGGCTATTACTCGAGTAAACACGGTAATGTCTGAATTAAGCAATGTGACTGGTGTTGGGATGCTGCGTGCGACGTTTGCATGTTGAGGATCTCGATGGAAATCTCATTTCTGCTCCAGTGCCATGGGTGTCGCCTCGCTCTTTGTGCATTTCCTGTAAATTGCATTTATTTGCTGTTTCTGGGGCTCTGTAAGAAAGTATTTTTGCCCAAATTATATTTTAAAAAAGCAAATTTATTTTTGACTTTTTGTTGGCAATAGGTTGTCACCGCACCGATGCTAGTATGAAGAAAGGTAGGTCAAGAATGGCCCTAGTTCCAAAGTTCCAATCTAGCCGCTCAACGTTCCTGTATGAGAAAGTTGACGTTGCTTCGAGAATGTTGCACATTTTTTGACTTGCTATAATTTTAAGAGCTACGAAAACTGTAGCGTACTCTCCCGAGTGGCGAGTCTGCAGTAGTCTGGCTCTCATTAAGAAGCAAACGCCACCTTTAAAAGCACTCGCCGATGTTTCTCTCTGCGGCCGAGACCAGCCACACCCGTCGTGGAGGCTCAGCATCCATGCGCATCCACAGTCGGTGACAGGTTAAGAGTTCGGGGGAAGCTCCTCCCATCCCATTCCACTTGAGTAGAACGAATGCTGGAAAGGAGGCGACATATACTAAAGTGAAGAGAAGTGGGAGGAGCTTCCCCCGAAACCCGACTACAGCGAGACGTAGGAAGGTGCAGAGTGTACTCAGCAGGGTGTCGGGGCAGTCCGGTGGGACGGAGTGCCCAACATGCAAGGATTGACAACTGGCCCCCGGTGCAGGTGCCGAGGTGGCGGTGGACGTGGCCAGCATCCACAGTGGGGACCGGCTGGTGCGCTACTCGGCCGGGTTCCTCTCGTACGGCTTCTTCGGCGACAACATCAAGGCCAGCGAGAAGTTCCGCTGGATGGGGCCTCTGCGCTACAGCTGGACAGGTGGGCATGCCCGCCCCCCCGTACCATGTGGGGTCTGAGCTGTTGCTTCGCACTAGAAGAGCTCCCTTTTTGCACACTCGATGGGTCAGCTTCTTTTTATCCGTAGCACTGGCTTTGTCAGACTTAAGCAAAAGGAAGCAAAAAAAACGCTGCAGTCGGGCAGCTCACGTAAAGGCCGACGACCAGCCTTGAGATTCTGCGAGGCAGAAGATCCTCCTTACCATGGGGAGGAGGAAACAGGTAAAGTAGACTGTGGAAGAGGGGAGAGGAGGAAGCGAGGGAAAAGTGGAAAGCACAAACTGGTCGTCGGTCTTTAAGCTGAAAAAAAAAAAAAAGGAGAAAAAACATCTCAAGTTTTGCGGTAGCGACATTACCTTTCTTGTGTGTTGGAGGTGTTGTGAGCTTCAAAGAGCTAATTCTCAGCCGCCTTTTTTTTTTGGATAGATGACAAATTTTACGCTGAAATTAGTCAACATGCATCTAGATGGAATATATTCTTTCCGATTTAATGACTGGCAAAGAATGAAGATATGTACATGTATTTTGTGATCCAGAGATGCAATTCAGTGATATCAGAAATCCACGATATGATTGAAGCAGAACTATGGGATTGTGCGAGCTCAATGACTCAATCGGCAAGAGCTCGTATAAGGAGTTGTCCTTTCTCTCCCTGTTGCCATTAGTTTTCCCAGTTTCATAGCCCCAAGTTTAATTTCACTAATGCCAATTCCTCGGTTTACTGAAAAGACCTATCCAGCACCCTAGCCATCTTGTCTGTCGCAAGAAACGAGCGAGGTTTCAAAATCATCTGTTAAAGGGCAACTCCGCTCGATTTTGGAAATTTTGAGATAGTGGGTGATATAAACGTGGAAAGAACTTCAAAACAACCCTAGACCGTTTCTTATAAAAACCAAAATATGTTTTGTGCAATCTTGTTTTTACCATAATCGCAAACCGAAACCGAAAGTTTGGCACAGCCGGGCAACATTGTACCTTCAATGTCATTTGCATACGCACCCACGTGGGATACAAGGGGTCACATGATCTACCTGCGGTAACCCAGAAATGACGCGGACGCACGGGGAGGGGCAAGGAGCGGGGAGGGAGGACAGGCGAAGCGGCGGCGGCAAAGAGGCATTGCGAGTGAGGACAATGCAGGCTATTTAGGCGGGAACCCAGGCGGCTAGACGGCGAAACATAGCGTGCGACATCCCGTACCAACCTTCCCTCTTCTGGTTTTGGTTGTTCTCGTTCGTTCTTTTTCGTATCTCTTTTGCCTCTTCTCTCACTCAGACGTGGCGCACCAATAGCGCCATCTGGTAAGCTCTCCCTGGAAAAAAAAATACCAAGAAAAAAATGGTGCATGCAACGGACGTCAGCCACAATGGAATTACAATCTTGGCTGTGCCACAAGTCGCCGAATAAATGAGCGGATTTTGGTGACTTCGGGCATCTTAGTCTTTGTTGGCCGGTTTAATGGCCATTTAGATGGTATTACATTCTGATGTTTGACGTGTGGTCTCTCTAGAATCTAGATGATACTAAAGAGAGCTGCGTTGTTTTCTCACAACCGAGAATGAAGCAGAGTTTAAATTAATTTTCGTGGCAGCTTCAGAGAGGGAACGCCTAGGACGGACAATCCACGGACCTCCACCCAAAGTGTTGCGCATCATGGAGATAGCGAGAGATTAAAAAGACAAGGTTCCACCGAATTTTTCTATCGTTGGAAGGATTATTTGGGCAACTTGATGCTGCCCAGTCTATGGAGCGTGTCGAGTTTGTTGTGGCGGCCAGCAGAGGGCATGGAGCGGCCCTGCAACGCCTCCCCTCTGTGCAGGCTGGCAGACGTTCCTGAAGCACCACACGTACGAGGGGGAAGTGCGGCTGCTCGTGGACGGTCAGGCCTCGTCTGCCCACAATGCCGCCGGCAACGAGCGCTGCCGAGTCGGGTGGGTCCCCTCTCGCCGTTGTACAGAGCGCGACACTGTTAGTGCGAACAAACGATCGCCAGTTTTCTGTGTTTTTTTCCTTAAAACCGGTCATCAAAGATATTATTGTTATAGGAAGAGTTCATCTAGGTCTCAAATAGAAGGGGTAAAACTGTGTTCCCACTAATACTCGTTCCTAATAAAATGCGAAAAGGCGCCGATGTTGTGTTTGCTCTAACAGTATCGCGATGTGTACATGCAGCCTTTTTGCGAGCATGCTTTGAAGGGATTTTTCTCTGATCTCAGAAATAATTTCTTTGTCACTACAATTTTGCCCACGGTATCATTGGATCAGAAGCCTGATCTGGATAATCTTTTTTAGCTTTGATACCTCATAAATCGGAGTGCAACGAGACCAAGATACGTAAGACCCGAGTACTATAAGAAGAACATATGAAACTATAGTGCAATAACTTTTTAGGAGGATAAGAAAATGATAAGACTGGTTTTTTCACTTCATTAATTGTACACTTAAAAGACATACTTTTTTCTATAAATTTTATATGGACACAGTAAAAAAAATTTTTGAGAACTAAATAACTTCATATCGCTAAACTCGAGACTGAAAAAAAAAAAAAAAAATAAAAGTAAGCGGAGTACAGCGCACAATGTCTCCATTTTAGACATGTGGGGCTGTATGAACTTTTTTCTTATTTTTCTTTTAGTCTGGGGTTTATCACTGCAGATGCAGTTATCTTTCATTAATTCAAACTCCAGGAAGCCACAAATTTTGTTTGAATTATCAGAAATTCATCTAAATTTGTTGCAAAATAAAATTATGATTTGTTAAATGAATGGCTACACATACAAAGCAGATACTGTAAACGACTTAATTTTCGCGGACTCAAATTTTTGCGAATCGGGCCAAAGCTGAAACTTCTAAATTATTTGCGGGTTCCAATTTTCGCGAATTGAGTGTAGCTTCTGTAGCGTTCACATATTGCCCAAATTCTTCGCGGAACTATTTTTAGCAAATTGTAGGCGATTAGTGAAATTCACGAAAATTAGGTCCTCGCGAAAATTTATTCGCTTACGGTATTTGATGATTTCCTGTGCACAGGCCTCCTAATCATCAGCAGGTATGCCATACACGAAACTTTGATGAAATGTACGAGAAGTTTACTCATCCCTCAAGAATTTTGTCTATTGTGTAGTGTTTGATAGTACATGACACCTAAAAACAACATTAAGTTTGTTCCTCCAGCAAAAAAGTTGCTATTGTGGACTATTAGCCCCGTTGAGTGCACTTCTTACAGAGCACCGTTGCACTGCAGAGAAGCAACACCCAGGGAAGCAAGCTTGCTGGTGTTGCTTCTCCGCAGTGCAACGGTGCTCTGTAACAAGCATGATTAATGGGGCCGCAAGAACAAAAAGTATGCATTACACGAAAATGCCATTTGAATTAAGTGGTTTATAAATACATTGAAAACATCGTGGGACAACCCAGATTTTGAAATTTCTTTGAATTGTTCTGAAGTCTGAAATATCTGTGTTGGTCCGTGTTTCTTTTTTCATCCAAAATCCATTCTAGTAATTGCCTTCTGTGCACTACGAGCTTTGTCTACAGGGCTGTGGAACAGAATCTAAGCATGCGGTTCTTCTTAAGA
This sequence comes from Ixodes scapularis, assembly GCF_016920785.2. Taxonomy (NCBI): domain Eukaryota; kingdom Metazoa; phylum Arthropoda; class Arachnida; order Ixodida; family Ixodidae; genus Ixodes; species Ixodes scapularis. Next base: position 3,074,083 of record NW_024609857.1, on the reverse strand, counting down.
ATATCAGAGCATGCGTTCACTGACCGATGACTCACCATTTTTCGCCTAGGTGCGTTGGAGATGTGTATAGATAGAAAGAACAAATCTCGGCAAAGCATACAGGGCTGTAGTAGTTGTGTCATCAAAGTTGAATGAGAAATGACAAAACATCCTTATATTTATTTATTTATAAATACTGCACACTCATGTTTGTGTCCAAGCAGAAGTGAGCATCACAAATATAAACATGATAGCAAGAACTAACAACAAAGTGAACTTAAAGGAAAACATCAACAACAAAAATATTAAACAAAGCCCAGCGTGTCCTCCTAAATGAAAGAGTGAAACAACCTACACATTGTAAGTCGGACGTGGCTATTGTTTGGATGCGGCCATCGAAATTACTAGCTGCAGAAAAAAAAACTGAAACCCCTCAAAAATATTTTTTTAAATCTTTTTGCCAGGCAACTTAATATGGTGTCAGAATGCTACCCGAACAGTATTTTGCAACAGCGTCACATGTACAGTGGACTCGCGGTAATTCATACTTTGATATTTTGTAGTTTCGGTCAATTCGAAGAAATCTGAAAAATTTAATTGTTTCGCCATGTTGTTAATGCATTTATAAGCCGCTCAATGCAAACAGCGTTTTCGCATCATTCATACTATTTGTTCATTGTGGCGGGTTAGCCCCGTTGAGTGCGCTTCTCAGCGAGCACCTATGTAGTGCGGGAAAGCAGTACCCACGAAGCTCGCGTTCATTGCTTTCTTTAAGCATGCGGGTGCTCAATGAGAAGCGCACTCGGTGGGACTAACCCACCGCGATTATGCAAGCAGAACCATCCTGACATTCTGCTTTCATTATTCTTTCTTTTTTTGTTTTACAGTGGAGCTGTTGAGGGCTAGGTTCCCCAGGATCGTGTCCGTGTGTGTCGACACAAACCTACCTGGACAGCTACCGCCATCTATAAGCGATGGCGGAAAGCACACAACCAGTATGGTTTCCGCCGTCGCTCGTAGATGGCGGCAGCCTTTCCAGCTATAAAAGAAGAATGGATAGTTGGGCGCGTTGGTGGGAATTTATTGTAGGAAACAGCGTGAGAAACAGACGACAACAAAGAAGAAGCACTCAGTGTATCGAGTACAGCTCCGCTGGTCTTCCTTCCCTCTTCACGAGAGTGGAAAGGCTGAACAATTTTTTTTTAGGGGTTTAATTTCCAGATTAAAGAAAGACAGTTTGCATATAGCAATCAGATTTATAAATTCCCTCTATTAGGATAGCTGGGCATCTCTTTAGGCCTAATTTTATGTCAAATCTGTCATTTACACGCCACCTCAATGTAGGCATCAAACTTTCTGAGGCCACGCTTCATAGATATAGTTGTATTAAAACTAACTGAACTTAGAAGTGGGCAAGTGGAAAGTTGGGAGCAACATCGTTTGAGCTCGGCACAGCAGTAGTAAAAGGCTCGAAGAAACTATTCAATTTTCAATTGGAAAATATTTTTCCAAAACCACTATTTGCTTTGAACTTAACTAAAATGTGTGTGTGCCTGCTATAAATAGGCCTGTGTAGTGGAAAGTAGAATAATATGCTTGGTATGTGTAACTATTCCTATAGAAAATCGCTACTTTGCCTCGCATCATATTTAGATTAATTTCTGATAATTCAAAATTTTGATATTTCGAACTAAAGTTTGTAGCTTCCCAGAGATTGAATGAATGAGAGTTGACTGTATTTTTCATAAAGAAGAAAAAACAAAACAAAAAAAAAAAACGCAACTGCTCAAAAGCGAAATCGAAACTGGACTGGGAAGGAAGAAGAAATGTAGGGGGGGAGAGAGTTGCCGGAAGTCTTGTGGCTACACCCAACCACATTTTCTTTTCTTTCCATTCCTTCATTTTTCTGGCTGTGCAAAGCAAACAAAAATTGTGCACGTCGCACTTCGCACAAAAAACGCAAAAGTAAATCACTTTTACTCGATGTTTCCGCATTTCTCAAGCTCTTACCAATTCGCGTTCGTAAGACGAGCTATGTTTTCAGCCAGGTGAAGGGGCGACTACTCGGTGACGTCTTTGTGCGAGCTGGTCTGGCGTGTCGTACGGAATAAATCCTAATTGTTTTGATCGACAAAAAATTTCTTTTTTCAAAGCCATACAGATTTGCCAGTACTGCAAACAACAGTTCTGAAGTAGAGGTCCCATGCCCGTCGTCATCGCTTAGTCCGCTTTGTTCAGCCGTCCAGCCTGCGACTTCCATGATACGACGCCATGTTGAAAATTGTGCAGAGAATGCACAGAGTGCTTCCGTTTCTTTGTGCAACATTTTTTTTTTTTTTTAATTTTGAGGCCACTACACAGATGGCAGCAGCCGAGGCAGGACTCCTATGTACTTGTGTGTGGGTGACGATTCTTCTCGTTACTGTGGCGATTGTGCACCACCTGCTCAACCGAGTAAAAAAAATGTCTCTTTCACACCCAGGTGTGAAGTGTGTCGTGATGCAGTGGGCGTTGACCGCCAGCGCCCGTGTGACCCGAAAGACGGCAGTTCCCAAAAAGATGGCGGCGAACCTTGTGAGTATGCCTGATTGGTCGATTGCTTTGGTCTCGATAGCACAAAGAGTATCAAGCCTAAGAGTGCCAAAAACAACACATATGGTCATCAATTTTTGGAAAATTTACATCATGCACTGTACTCTACCCCCAAGTATGACTACTACAGTAAAACCTCGTTAATTAGACCCCCGCTAATTCGGAAATTCGGATAATTTGAACTGCCGATCCAGTCCCGTCAAACGCATGCATTAGTCAATGGCAGCAAACGCTCATTAATTGGGAGAGTATGCGGTGCACTATGGTTAATTCGGACGCATTCGGCAGGTGGCGCTAGCTACCGTCCGTTCCAAAGGGTATGACCGCTATCCATCCGAGGTGCACAAGTGGTTTTTCCGCTTTTCCCATTGTCCTTCGCTCTTCCGGTTCTCCGTGTTTCGCATCAGTTTTGCTCTGTATTGCCGTGCTTCAGCGCGTTACTCTTCTGGGAAGCGGCAGAAGCATAGCTGCAACGAAAAAAGGGTAGCACAAGTGACCGATGACCGGAATGGCAAAATCGCGACACGTGGTGCTATTGTTCCCGAGCGTGCCGATAGCAAGAGTGACAGTCACATTTTATGCCTCAAGACGGGGATCCTAAAGCCCGCCATTTTAACTGCTATCTTATCCCTCAATTTTTCGCCGGCCACCCCCGCGTTAAAAAATGCAACGTGACTGGCACTCTCGCTATCGGCGCACCCGGGAAAAATAGCGCCGGGTGTCGCGATTTCGCCGCTCCGATTATTGGTTAGCTTTGCTACTCGTTTTCCGTTGCAGCTGTACTAGGCTAAGAATTTAGCGACAAAAGTGGAAATACTGAGGGCCTTGAAGGACGGCGTCTCTCGACAAGTGATGGAAAGTTGCAACGTCAAGAGAAGCAGTTTGGCCACGTACGTGAAAATCGAGGCCAATATCCTACGGGCTTTCGAGAGCGAGAAGTTCAACGTGAAAAGAAAGCGGCCTTGGAAGGTGGTGCACCTGAAACTAGAAGAGGCCTTGCTGTGCTATATTGTCAGCGCACGGGATGCGTGCGCTGACAGTGCGAGTGCGGTGGAGCACTCGACCGCGCTAAGGAAAGTTGCCGTCTCCGTCCAAGTGTCGTCCAGAAAGCAGGCGGTAATAACAGATTTCTTCTCAAAATAAAGCTATGTCACAGGTAAACGTTCTCGCACAGTTTTCTTTGTCCTTTCGATATTTCGACTTTCGGATAATTCGGACATTTTTGCCGGTCCCATGAGATCCGAATTAACGAGGTTTTACTGTAAATACTTAATCGAAATAATAATTTTCTTTTGAGAAAACGGAGTCTGAGCTTTACACGTACACCTCCAAATCGCTGGCTGCCGCACTACTGGCAACAACGAGCAGGGGTGCTCGCGACGTCAAATGCTGTATCTGAGAGCAGACGATGCTCCCTTCTTTCTGACATGCCAGTGAGCGTCTGTGGTTTGGCAGATTGTTTTTTTTTTGTGCTTTAGGCTATTTGCGGCATGCAACGGAGGGTGTGGAGAATTTGTGATGCGCTGTGGAATTCTATAGCACCACAAAGTGACATTTTGTCGGTTTCCAACCGAGATATCTCTGCGACAGAAGTAGGCCTGCACAGTCCGACGCAAACGCTTGCTCCTAACGTTTGCGTCATGCTAGAAAACAGTTTGCACCGTGCTAGCAAACAAAACCTTCCGTACCATTTTATTGCTGAAGCGGCATCCGAGTCCATGTCGGCGAATTGCGAATGCAGCCGCCATGGGCGGCGCAGTCGGAGGCGATGCTGGCAGATCAGATAAGACTGGTGAATCGTCCGAAATCTTGCGCTGAAAATTTTATTACATTTGCTGGTCATTGCTTGAACCAGACGAGTTTGACGAATCATAGTCCATTATTTCCCACGGATGATAGCGATGGCCTTTTGACTGCTTCTGATGCCGTGTGAAAGAGGCTCAACTTGACCACGTGCTGATGCTCATGCAACATCTGATGTCGCAAAATGGCGAACCAGTAAAGTTGCGGGTTCGTTTCGGTTTTATCATATATATACAATTAAAGATGATTTTATAAGTTTTGGAGAACTTTACCCTTTGCTATAGGCTCAATTTCTCGCACTCTTTAAGAAAATATGTTTAGTTGAAAACATTCAAATTGAGGCCGGCTTTAAGAGCTCTTACGGCGAGAGAACAGATGGCGCCGTAACTGTGGAACACTTTTAGTTTCCGTATATTTCCCATTTTTTTCACGCATAAATTTTTTTTGTTGGCTCAAAAAACTTTTCACAATGTTATGAACAAACATTTCTCATAGATGGCACATACATTTGATCTCTCAAATAGTGCAAGGACTTCACTCTAGTGGGTTCCAGGGTCACTTCATAGATGGCACCAGCATGCCAGCGTGTTCTCTCATAAGGGATCGCGAGAGCTCGGTCCTAAGCAAAAGCACGTATGGGCCTTCAGGAATGGGCACCGACATCCTGAGCGTCTCGTTCACTGGGCTCCTTTTACACACCTCTGCGATTGGCCTCGTTCGGGGAAGCATTGTTCGTAAGGAGGTAGACTTATCTGGGGGGGCATACGGTGCGTCTGCCCGCTTTTCCGCGTCCTCGCACTGTTGCCTTGCGAGGTTCACAGCGGTGGCCCGTCCCTCGCAGACTGGGTGGCGGTGCGGGGCCAGTTCCTGTCGCTGAGCTGCGCCCTGATGGCCAACCGGTGCGCACGCAGTAGCGCGGGTGTGGCGCCCACGGCACACCTGGGCAACGGCCTCATGGACGTGGTGCTGGTGTCGCGCTGCTCGCGCCGTAACTTCCTGCGGTTCCTGCTGGCGCTGGCAAACTCAGAGACGCGAAGCCCGGTGAGACGCTCCCCTTTCGTCATCCAGCCGTCTCGTCCATTGCTGGGACCCAATCAAGGCATAGCAACCGTCCTAAATCGTATCTCAGTCAGTTTTTTCTACCTACAGTATCGCTGCACTGCAATGGCCTTCCCAAACCCATCGTCGGCACAGCTGGGTACACCGATTTTGGAAGCATCATTTCTAATCATGTTTTAACTTTCTCAGTTTTTGTCTTTTGATTTTCCTAATTAACCCATTCACTTCCAAAGCCGGCGATTTGCCGGCCGCCGCAGCAAAGGCCAAATTGCGCAAAACCGACGTTTCGTCGGCCTCCATTGCAACACTTTTCTTTTAAATGTGCCGATAAATGGCGACACCGTTACACCATTTGTATTTTGGTTAATACTTTCAACACCAAATGGTACTTCATATTCTATATTTTTATGCTCCTCTAAGAATGAAAATAAAAAAAATGACCGCATCTCCACGTGGTGAATGATGTTGATTGGGGCGAAGCTCTGGTGGTGCTCATGATACTGATTTTGTTCATAGGTAGTGCAGCTCCGGGTCCCCTTGGCATTTTTGACGCTTTGCAGCAGCTTCTCGCGCCCTGGTCTCCAAAGCAGCTTGCTGTCTGCGTAGGCGCTGAGCCGCAGCATGCCGAGCTTTTCGTTCGTTTTCATCCATGTCAGAAAGAGAATGTACTATGGTATGGAACGTGGTTATATACGCATTTGACCGCAGTGCCCTCTCATCTATAAACTTTGAGCCAATGCATGCAAAGTTTAACGCGATTATATATGCATTTGACCGCAGCGCAGTCTCCTGTATAGACGTTGAGCGGCTACATGCAACGTTTCATCCATGACAGAAACCCCAGCTCTTGAGTTACTACCACATCTCAGAGCCCTCTACTCGTCCCGCAGTCGTGGCCGAGTGGTTAAGCCGATGGACTAGAAATCCATTGGGGTCTCCCCGCACAGGTTCGAATCCTGTCGATTCCGCAAACATTTTTTTTTTTTTTAAGAAGACAGATGGGATGGCAATCGATGTGAGCACGGGCGCCGAACGGACAAGACTAGACCCTAAGGAGGAGCTTCGCCCCTAAAAAGAAGTTTGGAGTTGTTTTTTTTGACAATTGGAACTTGGAGTCCTGGAAAAGTTAGAATCTCTCCACCGGTGAAATCAAAGGCAGATTTAGAGGGCAGGGGTCGGTATGACCGGACCCCTTTCTTGAATTCCACACGTGTAAAAAAGTTTGGGGCGAGGAAAAAGGGGGGGGGGAATGAGTCGTCGGATTCGTTCCCTAGCCGCTCACACCGTTGTTGCGCCCCCTTGCAGCTCTCGATTTAACATGATCCCCTGGGTGGTGTGGCGGGGGGGAGTTTCTCAAACATCCAATATGCTGACCCCCCCCCCCCCCCCCCCCCACCCCACCCTTCTGGAAACACCTGTGTCTGCCCCTAGGCGTAATCATAGGTCTTGTGCATGACAGTGACGAAGATGATGACTGACGATTCAGTGTTCATCATGAACATCAGTAGCAGTGACAACGACGGCATGAGGAACGCAAGGTGACCGAAACTGCAACCGATTCCTTGTTGCCGCCTTCACCGCCAGTTTCAAAGGCTCCATGGCAGTTTGTTTCTTTCCCAGTACATGTGAAATGATGCAAGAAGATCTGAGCGGTGGATATAGCTTTCTACAACAACAACATACACTGAAAAAAAAAAAAAAAAAAAAAAAAACAATTGGCAGGACGACAAGTTAATTACAAGGACTAGAAATTCAAACTTGTCGAGTGGATCAACCAATGGGCGGTCCTTCCTGGACATGGACTAGTCATAATTACGACCGTGGGTGCACTGTGCATGGTTCGAGAGGATCGTGAATGATATCCTTTCCTTCTGAAAAGTCCTGACAATAGCATGAAGCAGAATTCGTCGAGGTAATGCCACATCAGCAAAGTTCAAGGTATAAGGAGCAAGCACCATTGGAGTGTGAGGAATCTTCAAGCGATATTCTCATGCTTCTGTAGTTTTAAGTAGTCTTTTATCTGCAAAGCGCTTTAGATACATTGCATTCGTGCAAAAATCCTTCACTCACGTAAACTTCAAAAGTTGAAGTTCTTTTGTTTTTTTTGGGCTTTAAGGGCGGTTTTAGTGCGATAGAGATGGGGTGCAAATAACTGCGCAGTCGAGGGCGACGACACGGCAAAAGCGAAAGGGTTAATAGTTTTTATTTTTATTATTAACCCGAAAAGGTTAATAATAAAATGCGACACTCTTATAAGCCACTCCGATCCGTGATGCCGAAGGAATAGACAATTAAACGAACGGCCAAAGTTCGAGGATCCACAGAACTGTGAACATTACCGGGGAACAAACTGGTTGTGGCGCAGCAATCACTGCCTCGTAGGCATGCTCAACGCTGACACTGGCATCCTTTCCCCGACAGTTCAAGTTCCCATTTGTGCACTGCTTCCGCACCACCTGCCTGGAGTTTGTGCCCAAGGTGGAGGCGGAGGAAGGGGCGGTCAAGCGCACGGGCACCTGGCAGTGCGACGGCGAGCTGCTGGCAGAATCCTCCCTCCTGGTCAGGTGGGGCTCCCTTTGGCAAAGCACGCAAACCCTCTCTCTCGACAGACAGCGTCCGCACTTCAACCTCCCAACATTGGTGCAAGGTCGTAGAATGTCTTTTTGTTGCTTCCGCAAGCAGGTCGTGAGAACACACCGTACAGGATGGTGTCGCAGTAAATACAGTCGTAACGTGGCCCATCCGTTTTGATTGTTTGCCGCAAAGGACTGGGAGGGTTGGGTGTAAACCCATAAAGCTCTCACTTTGACCCCTCAGTTCTAAATTGGCATACGAGATTTGGCCAATATTAACATTATTAATGGTATCTTCTGAGGTAAAGTTACCTAGAAGCTACCCTGTGTAGCTCCACCTAAAAACAAAAACTGGTACCCCCTTCCGACGACTGCTTTAAGGGGGACACTACCCAAAAAACTTAATATTTGAACCACTTGCCTGATTTAAATGACATTTACAGGGCTTGTTTCTGTTGATGTTGAGAACATTTGTGCCAAATTTTGTTAACCTGGGTGAAGCACAAAACAAATTGCAAATGTTCAAAGATGAAAGTGGGTGTGTCTGCATAGGAAAACTATTGTTTTGAAATTGTTTATAAATTTGTCGTTTTCATGTGTTATATTGCTTTAGGACAGTTCAGAGAAGATAACTATGGAACTATATTTTTATATTATACCATCTTTTATAACAAAAAAAAACAAAAAAACACTACTGTTTTTTGGATTTCCATCCTTTGTCCAAAATTTTAGTTTTTGAGCATGAACATTGACAAAAATAAAAAATACAAGCTCATAGTTATCTTCCTCTTCAAATCTCACCCCAGAAAAACAAGCTACATAACAACAAAACAATTGTTTTCCTAAAGTGAAATTTATGCCAAAAAGTGGAACGGAGAAAGATGCAAAGTGCTCCAACCTCTTTCTTTAGCTTCGGTGGACCGAAAATAATTTATAAAGAATTCAGTGTAAACTAATGAAACTTCCTGGGTATACTCTCTAGATGTTGGTGGATGTAAATATAACATGTTTCAAAAACAACTTTTTTTGCAGAAATAGATTTTTTTTGGGTAGTGCCCCCCCTTAACGGTGTAAAGGTTGCACCGTACAGAGTGCAGCTAGTGCCAAAATCCCCCCTACTGCGGCCCTCGTAGCATTGAGGCAGACTGCGTGCAAGTGCTTTAAAAACTGCCTTCCAAACTCGACAAAGCTACTGTTAGTGGGATGCAATTACTGTTTAAATTGTGCTTCAAACGAAAGCTGTATCAGTGCGGCTTAACACCATCTTCGCGACACATTACGAAGATGCTTCGAAAAAAGTTCCCTCGGGCCACGCGATTCTCTCGGCAGCAGCTTAAACCCTGTTAAATATTTACGAGACGCGCAACGAGGCATTGCAAATGGGGAGGCAGTACAGTCCATTACTGTATCGGCAACGAAGCAGCGTGTCGACAAACTTGGGGAGATCAGATGGCATGGACCGGCGTTGAAGTGGGTGTCTGTTGCGTTCCTCCGTTGCAGGTCTCACTGCCAGCTGCTCAAGCTGTTTGCATACGGCATTGAGGAGCGCGAGGAGCACCGGGTGCCCCCTGCCTGCTTCTGCTCCAGCCAGTAGCCCCTGGAGAGGACGACTGCCAAGCGGGCTCGGCCACGGCCAAGTTGCGGCCGTCCGTCTGGCGTTGCCGCCGGGGCCGTGGAAACTTGGCTCGGGACCGGGACCAGTCGACGCACGGCGTAAACAGTGCAATAGTAAACCCCACCCCGGTCAATTGGCGGTCCGAGCATCGTGGCAGCCACCTGCCTAGCTCGCTAAAAGGAACAAAAACGTCCCACTAGGTGGTTTAGTCCCTTTTGACAGCGACAGGTCGACCAATTGGCCCGCGAGGCACTGACTCTGCTGTGCAGTACATTGTTATCTTCGAAGGCAGCAGAGCTGTTGAGCATCCCACCTGTGGCTGGGCTTATTTCTCCGAGCCATTCCACCGTCTGTCTGTTTGTTGGCACGTGGCCCCGACAAGACTGGAGAACGCTCACTAGAGAGGCTCAAAACTTGCGGTTTTCGCTGCGGCTCATTGTTTTTTTCGTGTCTGTGACCAAGGTGCATTTCTCCGTTGTTACCTCATTGTGTTGTTATTACGAGTAACCGTCAAATGCTGCGAGTGAAAAAAAATAAAAAAGATGGTGTGTAGGAAGGGGGGGGGGGGGGGGACGGGTATGTTAAAAAGAGGAGCGTGGTTACTGGTGACTCCACACAATTCGACTCCAAGTTGTCCCTGTAGTCTGTGATACCCTTGCAAGGAGCAAAGGGAGAATGTGATAATCCTTTTTGGAGCTCGACTTGCGAGAGACTGGGTGTCGAGACATTGGTGGACACGCTCATAAGTCTGAACGCTTTGTATTGGGGTTACGTTCGTTAGTGTTGTTATTTTGCCTTGCATACTATATTGTTACCTCTCATTTTGTATACACGTATATATATATAATAAAAAGTCTGCTGTTACTTCACTTTTTGGGAAAGAGGCTGTGGTGTGTGTGCCACCTCGCTCTAAAAGTGTCGAGGAAGTGGCAGACAGACTGTCGGATGTACATAAAAGGAATAAAATCTATTCCAACCCAACAAGGACGAGTCAAGTACTGCCACAGTTCAGAGCAGCGTCTCTGTCAGATCGGGTGGGTCCTCGAGGTGTTGTGGGGGAAAGCACCCCCCCTTGCAATGGGCGGGTCCACTCAGCGGCCCCTGGCGGCGCCCCGGCCCCTGCGGTTGGCCCCCCTGGCACCTCCCGGGGTGGCGCTCTTGCCCCCCTTGGGCGGCGGGGACTTTGGGCGCAGGGCCTCGATGCGCTCGGTGCAGCCGGTCAGGTAATCGTTGGTGCCCTTGTTGAAGTGGGCGTTGTAGGCGTCGCTGCAGAAGTTGCTGTTGGTCAGCTCGGGCCCGATGGTGAGCCAGCCCGGCCGGATGGACACGTCGCGGCCGAACACGTGCAGACGTCTGCGGCCGAGGCAGAAGTGCTCAACGATGTGCATGATCTCCTCGGGCTTCTCGGTGCCACCAAACTGCGGCTCCTCGGAGATGATGAGGTCGATGTCCACGTTGGCGTGGATAAAGTCCCCGTCGGTGCTGCGGCGCACGGTGCCCTTGATGCCCATCAGGCAGTGCTCCTTGGTGCGCTGGAACACGGCGCGCGGCTCGAGGTTCTTGAGGTGCACGGGGTTCTTGGCGTTGGTCTTGATCCAGCAGATGTCCTCGCAGCGGCGGAAGCCCCACTTGCGCAGGCACTGGCGGCCCAGGTCCAAGCCGTCCGACGAGCCGCACCAGAGGAAGAGGAAGGAGCGCGACGCGGCCACCTCCTCGATCTCCAGCCGCATGATCTCCTCCCAGCTCCAGAACTTGGTGTGGGCCAGGCCGCACGTGCGCTGGTACTCCTCCAGCGGCGGCTCGACCAGGATCACGTCGAACTTGCTCTTGACGGTGCGGAAGTCGAACGTCTCCAGGTCGCACTTGAGGTACATGGGCGGCGCCGCCGTCTCCCGGATCAGCTCGTCCTTGAGCCGGATGAGCTCCTTGAGCTTGGGGTACTCTTCGAAGCGGTCGGCCAAGCCCACGTCGCGGATGAAGTTCTGCGGCCGCTGCCCGGTGTCCACGAAGTGCTGGCAGTAGTCGTTGTGCGGGTTGGCGCTCTGCGTGCCCTTCAGGAAGGTGCTCGAGTCCCGGTATGTGTACACCTCTTCGCCGCTCTGGGCACCATCCGGAGAGCGCAGCGGCGACCGCGCCGCGTCGGGCTCCAGCCGCGGCAGCTTGCACTCCGCCGAAGGGTCGTCGCCGCCCTCGTTGGCGTCTGGGCCCACCTTGGAAGCTTCGTCCTGCGCACACGGCGGTCGCTCATTTCCCAGGATCTGACTCAGGTTGCTGGCGGTTCCGGCGCCGAGTTGCTGGGCGAGCAGCGCCCGCCTCTTCTGCGAGCGCTCCTTGAGCGACTGCCGAACGGAGAGCTCGCCGCTATTCATGCCGAAGCGATGCGCTAGAGTGGTCAAAGAACGCTCCTTCCGTCCTTCGAAACGATAGCGACGGCCTTAGACAAGGACACGAGGAATTTAACGTGGGTTCATGGGGTTCGTGGCACTGGAGTACGAGGTATTACGTTCCATCACAGAAAACAAAGCGCGAAGCAGGCGGGGAGCACGGCAGACACCGGCTCGGGGGAACACAACACAGAGCGCGCTTTTAAGGTTCGTACAAAACGCCAGTGCCAGGACACTCCCATAGACCCAATGGAGTCGATTTCTGGGAAAACTGGGCGCTCAGCAGCGCTTCCGTGGTCGGAGGCGCTCATTACTGCAACGAATCGAAGCCTCATTGCTCTATTAATAGATTGCGAAACTAAAATAAGCAACGATAATTATGTTCATAAATTGAAGCGCTAATGTTTTATTAATTACTTTTGACGCCGTCGAGCTAGCTGGAGCGGCTTCCTAGCCGTTTGCGAAGACGAAGCCGCTCAAAATCCAACATGGCGCAGCCCTTCCGCCGTGCCCTGCCGCTGCTCCCTACCGTGGTACCGCCGGTACCGCGGTAGGTTTTGTTTGGAAATTTACGGTCCGCGCGTGCCATACCACGTGTTATGGCAAAGAATTGTAAGTTATGCTTGCCTACCTTGTGTCCAGCAGTTGACAGTCCGTTACTTGTCGTCCGCGTCTTCCAGGGAATCGAAACAAATGCAGCATTTTTCGCACTCGTTGACGCATTTATTCAGTCATTTTCATGACAAGGAAAAACAATTTACAATGTCACTTTATACAAGCGTTGCTATGCGGAAAAAATTAATAATGAGCGCAGTATCTACGTTAGCAAGCGGTGCCAAGTGAAGATACAATGTGCGACACTGTTAGCGCGAACATGACATAGCTTTTTCACTTTGAAAGGCTATCGGCGCCCACCAACTATTACTGCCTTAGGTCTCGCTAACGTGTCTCGCTAACGTGGTCGATCGTTTCGGTCACGCCGCTATAAATGTCATATTTTCGGGGACTGATATGTGTCCCCATACAATTCGAACTCGTCACGTTAAATAAAGAAACACGAAGTATGTACTATGGACAGCTAGCTTGGGAGCGAAACGGATAAATACATGTTTTTTTTTTTTTTTTTTTTTTTATTTTGGCCTCTGTAACGACAAACGCAAAAAAAAAAAAAAAAATGGCGGGAAATATATTAGTGTGGCAAAAAAGAATGAGGAGGGTAGAAAGTCGGGCGAGTTGGTGATTCATAATGATTAAAAAGCGCGACAGGTCAACGGACGCAGAAGGAGACACAGCACTGTGTCTGTGTCTCCTTCTGTGTTCGTTGTCCTGTCGCGCTTTTTAGTAAAGCTCTTCGGTTACGGAATTTACCCAGAGCTGCACAATTGTTAGATATGACAATGGTGACTCAATGGTTACAATTTTCAGGGGTTTCCAGCCTGAATCACTTGCAGCTCTTTCCCTTTCCCAGTTGCAGATGACAAAAATAAACAACATACCACCTTCATTGTTTATTCTTCAAGATTATGGATGACCAACATTATGGAGAATTGTTTTGGAAACTGGGGATGTCCATATTAAAAAGAGAATATTGTAACAGCAAATAGAAATGTCTGTTTCCGTGACATGAAAACAATCATAATTTGTGATATGTGTTACATAGAAGCAAACCCAGTGCGAAGTAAATATGCAGCCTTGCCGGAGAATTGTATGCAAACAGCCCTATTGGTGAGGCAGGCACGTAGCCAGGGGGGAGGCCCATGGGGCCTGCCCCCCCCCCCCCCCCCCCCGAAATCTTCCACTTTGCTAGGACCTCTCCCCCCTCCCCCCATACAGCATTTTGTCATAAGCGCCGCCCCCCCCCCCCCCCCCCCCCCCATCCCCGAAACAACATCCTAACTACGTGCCTGCGGTGAAGTATGTCTAAGAAGATATTTAAATGGTTATAGGTTGTGGAATCTCAAATACCAACTTGAACGTATATTAAGATAAAACATCAATTCTTCAACCTGTGTAATAAGACAATAATGCAAAATTTTAGTGGGTCAGATATTGTCCACCAAAACTTGAGATCTTAAAGAGTGGAACTCTCCAAATACGTAGTTTGAATTCTAGCTGCCAAAGGTCCTGGAATCACTGGTTCGAAGCAACAGATATTTCGCCCCTCGCCCTCCCACTTTAAAAAGAAAACTGCCTAGAGGTTGTTGGCCACCAGCAGGCTAACAACGTGTCTAAACAAAGTGGATGCTCAGAGGCTTCTGTTAGTCTATGATCTTGCTCCATAAAAATCGTGCAAAGAGCAACCTGCTGACGCAGTGGACAACATTGCCTCTCGAGGGTCTTAAGAAGCACAGCCAAAAGATTTCATGCCTAGTTGAAAGCTCGTGTCATTCTGACTGGTCCATGCAAATAAACAGTTAACACAATGAATTGTAATTCAGGCAAACTTATTCGTTGCTTACTTACAGACTTGAACCAAAATCTTTGGAGACTTAATAATGTGTAGACCTAGCTCTCTGTAGACCACTTTGGTATTTCTCATTTCTCTTGGCCTCTTGATGAGCTTCCGATACCTGTCGCTTGCACCGTCAAGTTGAACCACGAGTTGAACCAGGTTTTCTTGGTGTGGGCCACCGAGATCCTATGATGCCCATGGGATGGGCCAGCCACTTCATTGCTCTTTCTCATTTTTGCTGTATGTGTGTTCTCTATCCTCCCAGGATCTGCACAGGACAATGTAAGAACACATTAGTTTGTCTCGTCACAACACATACACTTGCAGAAGAGAAACAGGGCTATGAAATATTGCAGAGGGCTGCTCCTACTATCCTTTTGTTTTTGTTGTAATTCTCTTTGCCCCAGCCACTCTCGTTTTACAGTACAGTTGATCGTAGATTAGACTGCATAGATCACTACGGCGGAACCTAGCATGCTGATGGTTACATATTCAGGAAGCTTGATAGGTTGGCAAACAATCAAGTGCACTTCACAAAAAAGTTACCACGGACATACCTTTTGTCTATTGGGTTCCCTGTCCCTGAGGCTTGTTGGAGTGATTTTCATGCCTTGAGAATCTGTATGAATACACAAAAAAAAAAAAAAATGCAAATGATGCTATTTTATCTGCAACGAAAAAAAAAAAAAAGCCTAACGCGAGTTTTAATTTTGAGGGGAGTGCGTTGGGAGGTGTAAAAACTTTTAAAAGAATTGCAAATGGAAGGACGGATAGCACATCTCGCGATCAAGCTCTGCTGTCTGCATCCCGCCTTTCTATGCGTAAATCTTTCAAAATTTTAAAAGTGTCTTTAAAATTATTTTACTATCCAGCTTTCTATTTATTTTTGAAAGAAATAAAACGTGAAAAAACGAGTCGCAGGGCTGTAAAAGAATCTACACGAGATACATTATTAAAACGGGCAGATATTAGAGGATGTGAACTCCGAAATATTACAAAACTGGGCGAAGAATATTTATATAGAGACTTCAATTTACTCGACGGGGTATCGACACTGCTGTGAACGAGATCGACGAGAGGTAGAGGAGGTGATATTTCGCCAACAGTCTACAGATCGTAAAATATTTGCAGGACGGTCTTCATCCACAAAACCGTGCTAAGAACGCTCGCCGAAATGGGTAGATCGCAATGAAATCCCGGTGACATTTTGTAAATTTCAAAAATGAAACGATATATTCAATTACCTAAAAGAGTACAAAACCCTCCAATGGTGCAATTTGTGGCTGGAAGATCAGCTTAGGAAAAGTTTCAATTGGGGTGAAAACTTTCAAACTCACCGTCGTCAGTTGGGATCCAAACGAACGGGTGCTTCTTGTCCCCGACGCTGCTTGGGCACGACTTTGCGTAACCGCACAAATGAGGTGGAAAGCTTTCCACTTGCCCGATAGTGCGAGGCTCGCGCAATGCGATGATCGAGGCGCCGAAGCTTGACGCTCCGAAGGCGAGCGAAAGCGCGAAAGCACCGAGCAGACCCACGGACGCCTCCACAACGGTCCACTGGTTTCAGAACGCGCAGAGCGCAAGCGCGCATGCGCATAGGCAGCGGTTTCGTTTTAGAAACGCAAAAAACAGAAAAAAGCAAAATTTTGAGAGTGAGATGTTGACATAAACTTTTCAAAAAATATATTATATTTTTAGGAATACGTAATTTGTGTTTAGTAAAATAATATGCAGTCATAACTAAAGTTGAATGAGGTTTGATTCATTATTGTTTTGTTTAGTTTTTAGTAATGAGCGCCTCCGACCACGCGAGCGCTGTCATACACCTCTATTGTGGCGCCATCCGTGTTCGAGCCGCGCAACTCGCTCTGTGTCCGGAGGTTGAAAACGCGCTAGGCGGCGGTGGCATCGGAATTAGCGTTGCCGTCTTGTTAGGTCAAAAATTCGCCAAAATTAGCCAAAATGCTTTATCAAAATAATTTTAGTACTACTTTGACGTTTTTGACACCAATTTTTGAAAACCTGAAAATATTTGGGAAGTCATCTGAATGTTTTTTTGTCGAAGTATTTTTTTTGATATTTTAACAAAGCTTTGCTACTTTAATGTGGATGAATAAATAATAATAGCTGTACCCTTTATAATGGGTGTTAGCTTGCGCTACCTAGCGAAGAAAGCAAAAGTATGATTGACTTCCTCACCCTTCAAAGGCAATTTGCTCCCCCTCTGCATTTTTCTATCATCAGGCAGTGTGCCATATCGCCAGGGTGACCTTTGGGGATCGGGTAGAAATATTAAAAACATAACAGAAAATATCGTAAGGATGCAGGTGAGCTATCGAATAACAACCATGTTAACCATGGACTTTGGACACTTCTCCTGCGCGATGAATTCAAACACTGGATGGATAAATGTTAAATGGATTTTATTTGTTTATTTTTATTTCCAAATACTGCTGATCTCTGTTCAAAGGAAAAAAAAGTGAAACGATTGATGCGCGGTTGATAAGATTTAATGGTAAGCGGGTTTCTTCACGGGTAGATAGATATTCATCTACGTTAATTTTACACTTCCTTTTAATTAGTTGAAAGAAAAATTGAAGTCTGCATGTGCGGTTTCTTTCTTGGATTGAGACAAACCCAACCGTTTAGGTAAGCTCTGAAATGGAAGGTTTTCTATAGAAATTAAAAATGAATCTGACAGCTTTGTTTTGTAGTTGTGTCGAACCGAAATTTTTATCGGTTCGGTTCGGCCTCGGGTTCGAATTCACGGCTTTCGGTTCAGTTTCGGTTCAGTTCCGGGCAGCCAAAATAACGGTTCAAACCGGTTCGAACCGGTTAAAACGCTACCGGCGCTTTTCCCCTTTCTGATTGTGTAGAAAGAGTGAAAGTCCCGAATGAGAGGCTTCGCCGGTGCTGGCTGTCTGCTGTGCGCGAACTTCGTTCGCGCTTTCTTTCTTGTTTTAAACTCGCAAACTTAATTAGAGCCAGAGGCTTCGATGGCAACAGTCCCCCGGTCATCGGGACACCATCGCTGGGTAATAGGGTGCAGGAATAAAAACAGAAAGCATAGAACACTGTCCGAGGACGTATGTAGCTTGCAAGGAACCCGGCAAGGCGAGAGCGGCTGCAATGTCTTTGAGCTCCATCGCTTTCCACATGACCCCTGTCTCCGGCGGCAGTGGATTGCGTCCGTAAACCGAAAAGGCGTTTCTTCAACGCCATCCTCTCGACTTCGCTCGGAACATCTCGTGAATGGAGCGCGCACCGAACGCTGTACCGCCGATGAACATGGGGTAGGCTCGCAATGTGCGTGCGAGTTTTCTCATGATAAGTGTTGTTTCAGCTTGTAAAATTCCGTAACTGAATTTATCTTAATAGTGATAATTTGCAGTGCTGACTGACTCGATTTTATCATCTACAGCACTTAGTTGAAGGCTCATTTCCGCCGCCGGGTGAGGCTGGAAATTGTTGAAAACGTAGTTCTATTGTTTGTTAATTTGTTTGTTGTTGTTGAAAAACTTTATTGAGTTGAAAGATTTAGGAAAGGGAAGGGGAGAAAGGGGAAGAAAAAGGAGAGAGTGGTTGTGTGCCCCTATTCCGGGGCTCCAAGTGCGGAGTGAACTCGGAGTGCTCGGGCCACGAGCAGCCTCTGCTCGCTAGCCGTCGCGTACTTGAGTCCCGCTTCCCACTCCTCGAGTTTGGGCTCCTCGACTGGAGCCAGTCCTGGGAGGTTCTTGCATGCCCAGACAACGTGATAAACGCCCACCCAGGGCTCACCACAGAAGGGACAGTCCGCCGTGGCGTACCGCTCTGGGTACCACAGATGTAGCTGGTTCGGTGTGACGAACGTGTCCGTCTGAAGTCGTCTCCACGTGAACTCTTCTTCTTTGCTGAGACCTTTGGCCGGCCCAGGATATTCTGCCCTATGTGTTCGTAGAGCCTTTAAGGCCTCACTGTAAGTGAGCGCACTGTCCAGATCCCTCTGGGGCAGAACCGAGTCCCGGTATAACGCACCTCGGGCCGCAGCATTCGCCGCCTCGTTTCCGACTTGCCCCATATGGCCGGGGGTCCAGATCAGATGTACTCCCTCTACTGCGGTTTTGCGGAGGAGCCTTAGAGCTGGTTGACCCACGACCCCTCGCGCAAAGTTTTGACAAGCTCTTTGTGAATCCGAAATTATTGTCGCACGAGGATTGCAAACCACCGCCAATGCTATGGCCGCCTCCTCCACTTGTTCAACCGTCTGCGCTCGTATGGAGGCGACGCGTCTGATCTGCCCTTGCGCACTGGCCACCGCTATTGCAGCCACCCCCAGCACCGGACCGGCCCCATCCACGTACAGGGTTCCCTCTCTGCTGTCCCAGGAACGCGCTAGGGCCACCGCTCGCGCTTGTCTCCGTTCCGCATTCCTATCCGGGTGCATGTTGCGGGGGATTCTACTGATCGTGACTCTCTGCCGGGTCTCAGCCGGCAGCTCTTCCCCCGCGTCTCCGGGCCCGTGAGAACCGCCGGGTACTGCCATTCCCAGTTTGTCCAGAAGCCACGCTCCATTCACTGTGGAAGAGAGTCGCTTCAGCTGTGACACTAGTTGAGCTTCATGAAGTTCTTCTATGGTGTTATGCACCCCAAGTTTAAGCAGTTTCTCGGTCGCCGTACGCTCCGGTAGCCCCAGCGCGTTTTTGTACGCTCTCCTTATCAGTACGTTTAGCTTTTGCATCTCCGCCTTGTTCAAGTTCAGGTACGGAGTGCCGTACGTCAGTCTGGCAATAATGAAGGCCTGGACCAACTGTATTGCCTCTTTCTCCTTTATACCGTGTCTACGGTTCCTAATTCGCCTCATCATACCGCACACCTGCGTGGTCATGGCGTCCAGTCTGTCGATAGTCGACTTGTTCCCCCTCCCCTGTTGTAGAAGCTGGCCCAGAATCCGAACCTCCGCTGGTTTTGGGACCCGGACCCCATCTATCACCACGTCAATGTGATCGACTAGCTTATCGCGAGGGTTTCGGAAGACAAGAAGCTCAGATTTCTCCGGGGCGCACTTAAGCCCGCATCTCATAACGTACTCTCCGACGATATCCGCCGCCGCCTGAAGCTTCTCTTCTATTTCCGCGTCACTGCCCTCCCTGCACCACAGGGTGATGTCATCCGCGTAGATGGCATGCTCCACGTTCGGAACCGCCCTCAGCGCTTCTGGTAGACCCCGCAGCGCAAGGTTGAACAGCAACGGGGAAAGTACTGCCCCTTGCGGGGTACCCCTGGAACCCAGTCTGTATGTCCCAGATTGCATACTTCCCAACGTCAACGTGGCTGTCCTGTCCGTCAAGAAACTGTGGACATATTCGAAGGTTCTTCTCCCGCAGTTAACTGTGCTGAGACCCCTAAGTATGCTTTCGTGCGAAACATTATCAAACGCGCCTTTCAAGTCTAAAGCTAGAAGGCATCTCGTTTGGCCGCTCCTCGGATTCTCCAGTATATCCTTATATATCCACAAGAGTATGTCCTGCGTCGATGTGTGAGGTCTGAACCCGAACTGCGTGTTCGGAAGGAGTTGTTCCTTGTCTAGATATTTCATAACCCTCGAGTTTATGACTCGTTCGAACGCCTTGCCCAGGCAAGATGTAAGCGAAATCGGCCGCAGATTTTCTAGCTTGAGCTCCTTTTTGGGTTTTGGAATGAAGCGAATGTCAGCAACCTTCCAACTATCTGGAGTAAGCCCGCGCTCCCAGAAATGTTCGTTGAAATGGCGTACCAGCTCTTTCAGGTCCCCTTCCCCTAAGTTGTAGAGGAGTTTCGCTGTGAGGGAGTCCGGTCCGGGTGCTGCGCCCTTCCTCATAACCCCGAGCTCATACTCCAATTCCGCGACAGTAATTGGCCTGTCTAATTCAGGGTTTTCCTGCCCTTCATACTCCACGATTTCTCCTGTGGATTCCAAACACAAATACCTTTCCGCCAGCCGATCCATGATCTGCTTGCGGTCCCCGGGTAACTTATGTATCAGTTCCGCTAAACGGCCGCCCGTCACCGCCTTTGCCCTACTCGGATCGATTAAGGCCCTAAGCATCCTCCATGTCTGAGCCGTGCCTAGGCTTCCCCGTATAGAGTCACACAGGCCATACCAGTTCTTCCTAGCCAAGTCCACCGCATAGTCCTCGGCCAGCTTTGTGAGTGCTTGAATCCTCTTCCTCAGCTTCTTGTTGTAGCGCTGTTTCTTCCATCTCCTGGTCAGCCCGCGTCGTGCTTCCCAAAGATGAAGCAGACGCGTGTCCACTGCTGGGGTCTTCTCTGAGAGTTCAACTTCAGCCACGAACGGCTTGACACTGGCGATCACCTCCGAAGACCAATCCTCGATGTTCTCGATGCTAGCTGCACCTTTCCCTCTCTGTTTTCGCCATCGGTCCCAATCCGTTATTCTTGCCTTTCCCGTCTTTCTTGTGTATCCGGACTCGTGAATAGTCGTTTCGAGGATACAATGATCGCTACCGAGTTGCTCCATGAGGTTAGTCCACTCAGCGTTCGCTACGTTCTTGACAAGCGTCAGGTCCGGACAGGTGTCTCTGCATGAGCTCGTGCCCGTCCTGGTTGGCTGATCAACCTCGGTAAGCAATGTTAGGCGTTCCTGGTTGATGCTTTCCGCCAGCCTTTTGCCTTTCGGAGAAACGTACTTGTAACCCCATCCCGGGTGAGGGGCGTTGAAGTCTCCCGCAATAACCACAGGGTCCTTCCCCGCCTCCTTGACCACCTTCGCGAAGAGCCGCCTGTAGTCCGTCTTATGGTTCTTTGGATTTCCTTACACGTTCACCACATGTACACCCCGATCCCCTTTTTTCACTGGGATGATCACAATGTGACAGCACGACACCTCACAGCCATCCAAGTCTAGTCTCGTGGCTGCGTAGGTCTTGTGCACAAGCGTCGCGACGTATTGGTCGCCCTCAATTGTAGCATAGTCTTTGATCTTCACTGGTTTCTTGCCCGGCTCCTGCAGCAGTATCACCGCCGGGGGATTGGGTTCAAGCGACACCCTCAGGCTAAGGCTCGCCTGTTTCCGACCCATCCCCCTGCAGTTCCACTGCCACACTTTCAAACTTGGCTTCGCTGACTTGCGCATGATTCTGCGTCCGAAATTTCTGCGTCCCGTAGAGGCTCGCCCGTTTTTCTCCGCTTCGAGACGAACTGCCTGAAGAGGCTCTCTTGGTTTTGCTCAAGAGTCTTTCCTAATTTCTCCAGCTCGGTGACCCTGCATGTCAGCTGCATCAGTTGGCTGGTGAAGAATTCTTGAAGTCCCTGGATCGCCCGCTGAACGGTCGTCTCCACGATCGCTTGTACTTGCTCTGCCGAGACTCCCCCGGTTCTTTCTCTTTTGTTCCAAAGTTCCTCTATGGTCTTTTTGCAGTGGGTCACGTTCCTACGCAGGTCTTGTATCGCTCCGTTGCTGCTCGCCCCTCCACCTTTGGGCTGGGACGTGCTCCTCGACTCCTGATCCCCGACCCTTTGGAGTTCCGGCCACTTCTTGCGATTGCCTGGATCAGTGAAGATTTCTTCCATAGAGGTGCTTCGCTTGCTCTTTTTTCGCTTGCCCTTTTGCGGGCGCCGCTTGGATGTAGTCATATCTCGAGACGCGCTTCTCCCACAGCTGGCGGACCGGCTGCGCGAGCGGGTGCGCGAGTCTGACACGCTCAGTCCCGACTCTCTCGAAAGCCACCGCACGTGCTGCGCGCTGTCGCGACGTCTCCCCCGACTCCGTCTAGGCTCCCTGCTTTTAGACTCCTTGTAGAACTTCTCCGGGCAGTGTCTGTCGTAGGTCTTGTGGGCCCCCCCGCACAAGGCACACTTCGGCACACACTCATGGTCCTCACCGACCTCAGTGGCCCTGCACGCCGAGCACGCAAATCCTTCCGGCTTGCTGCATACGTCGGTCCGATGGCCCACTTCACCACAGTTCAGACAAGCCGCCCTATAGTCTTCTTATAGATAAAGCAGGGAGTCTCAAGCCAATTGAAGCTCACCGTGAACGGTACCTTCTTCCCCGCAAATACGATTACCGCAGACTGTGACTTCCCTAGCCTCCTTGCTTCTAGAACTTCGTATCCCACAGCTCTGGTTTTCTGTCGAATCTGTTCGTTAGTCAGGTCAGGCCGGACACCGTGTATGACGCCGCGGCACGCATCTTCGCTCGGGGAGACATGATACGCTTCGACGTCTAGCACGCCGACAGGAAAATTCAGTTTCTTGATACCTGCGACGGCTTCCGCTTCGCTCCATTCGTCCGTACAAACCATGATTGTATTCTGTGCTTCCAGCAGCCTTACGACCATCTTCTCGTCCAATCCTCTCGGCAGGGAGCTCTGGACCGCTACCCCGATCAGGCTCCTGTACCGCTTCAGGTCCACCGCGACCCGATGAGGTTTGATAATGACCTTGTGCTTGTAGACACTGAGACTGGGCAACCTCAGAGTTTTCCTCGACTTGAAATTCTCCGCCGTTGTTCCCCCGGCTTCATCTCGAACTTGTTTCTCGAGGCCTTGTGTCTCCCTCTTGCTCTTTTTCTTCTGCATCAGTACTTGCACCCAGCCGTTGCCGGGTCCTCCGTCCTCCTGGTCCCCCAAGGTGGCATCCTTGATTCCATCATCCCGGAGTGGCCGCTGCGCCGGGTTGATAAATCTATGCGCCACCTCGTCTGGGTTATAGCCGATCACTCGACCGGTACCTGGAGTTTCTTGGGTCCTTGTATCCATCCTTCAGCCTTCAGCCCCCACCAGGACGGCGACCGCCACGCGATAGGCCTAGCTAGGCGGCCGCTCCGAGAAGCTCGGTGCGGCGCGCCCTGCGGCGCGAAGCCTAACGAGTGTTAACAGGCCCTCCGTGGGCCAGAATCGTGACAATGTCCTTGAAATGAGAAAGATTCGGCTCACCGGCATGAAAGTGGTATCGAGCGAAACCGGAACGTTAGCTCTGTCTTCTCCAACACTTTTCACCGCACAGAAAAGCATTTGTTTCTTAATCGCGATCTTCTGCGCGATACCAGAGAGCTGGCAAAAGCGCTCCTTGAAGTGCCGCTGGTGGGTTGTTTCCGTTGACTAAGGCGCTTTGAGGCGCTTGATAGTCGCTGCAGGAACGTTTCGTGAGTTGCGATCTGCGTTTTCGAGCCCAGTATGCACGTTTCTTTGTTTGAGTCATGGCATCCGCCAGTGTGGCGACGGGGGGAAGAACGGCAGCGAACGTGCCAGCGATAGAAATTGGAGGTGAGAACTCAAAATATTGCATGAAATAGTAAAATAATTCGTGGCTGCTTCGAGGCTTTCTGCGGTTCGATAAAAGTACGTGTAGAGCGTCTTCGTCGTTCATTCACAAGGAGCTATAAGAACAGGGACACGAAGATAAAAACAGCACAGCAGGACGATATGTAGCAGCTCCGGGCGTTTACAAAGTTAATTGAGGTTCCCGTTCCGTGTATCGCTTGTTGATTACAACTAAAAGCGGCTACGTTGAAATAGGCCCATTGCAAGCAAAAATGTATAAATGGTTCATCATTTCCAGACATGCGGAAAGCATTGGAGCTTAAAAACATTCCAGCCGTACTTGCCTTGCCGGATTCCATGCAAGCTACATAGGTACTCGGACAGTATTCGACGCTTTCTGTCGTTATTCGTGCACCCTATCACCCAGCAATGGTGTCCCGATGACCGGGGGACTGTCGCCATCGAAGACCATGGCTCTAATTAAGTTTGGGAGTTTGAAACGTAGAAGAAAGCGCGAACGAAGTTGGGGCACTGCAGACGCCCAACACCGGCCAAGCCTCTCATCCGGGACTTTCACTCTTTCTACACAATCAGAAAGGGGGAAAGCGCCGGTAGCCCTTTCCCCTTTTCTCTCTCGCTCTCAAAATGGCGCTACCCACGATAAAACGGTCTATAGGCATCATTTCCACCGTGAAGTGAGTTGTTATACTATATACTTTTTTTGTCGTTCGTACAATCCACTTTTATTTTCAGGTACCTGAAATAAGAAATTGCGTTATATGATTTGAACTAAACGGTAAACGGGAATCTCGATTAGCATGCGAAACGTCGCGTTTATACGACTCAACATCATTGGTTTACCTCAGTCACACATACCTTACCTGAAGCAAAAGGTTGTCACGAAGTGTGATAGGTCGCCTAAAATACCTGTGATTGGTACAACTTTGCGTCGCACTATTAAAATTTAAATCGTAGTTGTGCTCTTGAATTAGGTAATTAATTACAGTGCATAAAATTATCAAATGGCCATATCGTCCCCATATACAGGGTATTTCACGAAAAGTGGACAAATTCGATATTGTGGAAACTACGCGTCGCAAAAAAAAAAAAAAAGGCTTATGTTGTTTTGGTTCTGGGCCAGGGGCCTATTTAAGAAAATGATTAAAGCCGGAATAATTAGGTTGTTAATTATTTTTTGCGTAATTAACTTTTTAATATTGTGTTTAAGGGCATGGTTTCAATTAGAAAATTGCTCAATATCATCGAAAAACACTAAATCAATAAAATGCAGAGCGATAGAAGGCACGCGAAGCATTTTACATCTTTCTGAAAAACCACACACATTCGATGGGTTTTTAAGTTTCGGTTTGCAATCGGAGCGCATCTCGGCCCCGACGGCACCGCCCCCCCCCCCCCCCCCCCCCCCCCCCCCCCATGGAGAAATAGTGCAACCAACCTCTGCTGCGCTGTCCTCACGCAACGTTCGCTTTGCAAAAAGCTGCTTGCACCCACATCAATGATGCTAATCAAGAAACTGGGTTTAAAGAAGCCGACCTTAGATTGTCCGACAAGATGGAACTCTCCCTGTGACAAGCTGGAGAGGCTCATCGTCCTCAAAACATTTTGCGCTGACATGGAGGAAAGCAGCACTGACTTTGTGATGTGTGAACAAACCTGGAATGCTGTCTAAAGAATCATCGAAAGCTTAGCCCTGCAAAGACCGCAATCAAGGCTTTTCAGAAGCAGCAGCTGGGCTTCTGCGATTTTTTCGCTACATGGCTGCAATGCACACTGGAAAATGCGAAGATATATACACTTTATTTTTGCTCAACGACTGTCATGTTCCTTAAAGCAAAAGTAAAAAAAGTTTGCTCGAGAGCGTCGCTTTTCAAGCCTGCGTGCTTCTGGATCCACGCTTTAAAGGGATACTACAACGAAATTTCGGCGCTCATTTTTTGGTCTATATGTGTTCAAAAGAGCAGTATCACATGGAACATACCAATATCTTGTTAAAAAAAAAAAAAAAAAAAAAAACTCGAAAAGGAATTTTAAAACGAATTAAACGATTAGCAAAGAGCACCTGGTGGATGTCGCTAACGCCTCGTTTGTAATGCTCGTCTAGGAACCTTGACAGCTAGTGACGGAGGTTGTCTCGTCTCCGGCCACGACGAGAGAAGGGGGGAAGGAGGCACACTCCCCTCTTCCCGAGAATGCTTTTGTGTGTCGCAGAAGTCGCTATTGTCCCCCTAGAAGATTATAGAAGATTAACCCATCACTCAAAATTCGTACAAAAGCGGCCGCTTCGGTGGCTGGAACGACTAGGCCATCCCCTCGACGTCAGCCTCGCCGTAGCTTTGCTCGTCTTGAGACGACCTACGTCACGATTGCGTTGGATGTCACGTGCTCTAAGCTGGGCCTTCTCCGAGCGCTTGCCAGAGTGGGCCGTTTATAACAAAAATACAGCCACCAGGCTCAAAATAGAAACGTGCGATTGCCATTTACGGATATTGTGGATCATATTCAACCTATTTTTGAACACGACGGGAATATTTCAAATTTCGTTGAAGTATCCCTTTAACGTCAGTCTGAAAAAAAAATTAAAAAAAACAAAACAAACATTGCTAAGGACCACTTTTCCCGAAAACGTGGGGGACCCTGAAAAAGATGCTGCCGAGTTCTTCGGCGGTACACGAGCCTTCTTCGTCTAGCGAGGAATTGACAGATGACTCTAACAATGACCTAGACGCCTTACTAAGACCAAAGATGACACTGAAACGCAACAAAACAAATGTGAAAGCATGAGCAATCAGGCCATTGCTTGAATAGGAGGTAAAAGCGCTTTTACCTCCTATTCATGAATAACCAACTAGCCCAAGTACACACCCTTCTACAGGCCATTGCTTGATTTCTTCTTAGGAGAGTGGCACAATGTCAAAAAGTCCATGGTAAGGTCAACAATTAAAAAAAAAAAGCATGTGCCACAAGAACCACTCCCACTTTTATGTGCCCTGCTCCCTTAGTGTAGTATATAGTATCCCCCTTTCATGTGGTGAAAGCTACGTTGGACAGACCGGACAGTGTGTGAACGACCGGCTACGAGAGCACAATCTCTCTCTAAAGTCTACGGGGGCGGGGGGGATCTACCCCTGCACTGTAAATCCTGTAATTGTACGCCATCCTTAGCGAAAACCAAGGTAATAGGCAGGTACCGAGAAAAACACACCAGAGAGATTTTTGAAGCCTTCAATTACATTGTGTGATGGAGATTGTGGCGCTTGAACTGTATACAGACTTCGGCTTTCTATATGTTGGTGGCGATGAACTTGAGTTTGAGACTATATAAAGAAGTGGAGTAAATAGACGAGCTCGCTGAGTTTGAGACGCCGTCCTGTGTATTTTCTGTTCCTTTTGCGTTTTGATGTTTCTCTTCTCCACTCTCGGGTTAATTCAACATGGTTAAAAATCATGTTGAAAGTTTGGATGGATGGGAACGCTGTGAAGTTGGGAGTAGAATAGGGGTTTGAATGGCTGGGATGTTTATGAATTCGGGAGCAGAAAAAAAAGGGGGGGGGGGGTGTGACGGCTTGGATCTTTGTTATACCCCTGTCAGGCGGGCACCTAAAAGGACCTTTACGCCAAAGGACCTTTAGCAGTGGCGTACCAACTTGTTTTTGAGTGGGGGGGCAAACCAGACCCTCCCCCCCCCCCCCCCCAAATCGAAAAATCGGCGCAACTTTTGTCCAACTTTTCTAAAGATTTGGCAATGATTCGGCAAAATTACAACGTTACCAGACTTAACATTGATGAACAAAAAGTAAGGGCGCAAACGAGCTGGTGTACATTGCACATGGTTGAAAAAACCCCGAGACTGCGGGTAAACGACACAACACTAAAAAGTCTCTAGAGACTTTTTAGTGTTGTGTCGTTTACCCGCAGTCTCGGGGTTTTTTCAACCATGTTAACATTGATATTTTGTTTTTTCTCACGAAAAAAATTTTGCTTCTTCTTCTTAAAATAAATACAACTTGTAGTGCCTATTGAAAGAGTTATGACTAAATAAGGTGATATTCTAGAAGATAATTGTATCGATGTCGCTTTTGTGTGTTTACTTGTAATTTTGGTGTATGCTTCCAGAAAGTGGCGTGACAACGAGGTTGGGTAGTAGCCGGCACAGTCACGAATCACACTACGAGAGCTTTGATTTTGAGGCTTCATCAGCGCACGCCTGCAAGTGTGTTTACATTGTTAAAATAAAGGCAATCACTGCGTTCTTACTTTCTCTATAGTCGCCGTTTCGTGCGCGAAAACGGATGCAACGGTTGCTGAGCCTTCACCAGAAGAGATAACAATATTGTAAATATGCATGTTTTTCGATTTGAGTCACTTGACGTCAGCTTTGCATGAAAGTGCGCGTTCCATATTCGCAACGTGCCGTTTTTAACCTTTAAAATTCCGGTTTCTGGTGTTCGGACACACACGGACGTTTAGGAAGATGGGGAGAGTTAGGAATGGTCGGATCTGCAACGTCGACCATGATAGTCCTGTGTTTAACGAATATTTTTCATCAGTGTTTACTAACGAGTGCTTGGACACTGTCCCCACTCTCCCTGAAGAGCTTTACGAGCGCATGCATCCTATTAACGTTAACTCCGCCGGTATTATAACATTGATTGATAAACTAAAACTTACTTCGTCCGCTGGAACCGATAACATCAACTCTAAAATTTAAAAGAAACACCAGTGTTATTTCGAGTGAGTATTTAAAACTTATCTTCACTCGAAGCGCGTTAACCCACCCCCGCGCCTGCGTTCACGCCGCTTCGCGGTGACGGTGTGCGGCTGCTAATTACAAACCTATTAAAGGGACACTGACAGGGTGTTTATGCTCGCCGAGGTTTTTAGTTGTACATGACATATGAGAGCCCAACTACCCAGAGCACAATTTGCGACTCGAAATTCGGTTTCTTTCCGCCCGAAAACCGCCGATCAAGAACTGGCCGGTTCGAGTCTCGCTCACCCTCTTTTCCGTGGTCACGGGCCGTTTTCTAAGGTATCGAAGCGACCACCAAATTTAATCAAAGTCGTTGGTCACTGAAGGCACACACTCAATATTAAAAATAGAAAAAAATATGAAACCCATTTTTTGTGGCTTCTAAAAAGCTGCAGATACGTTGATTGAAAAAAAAAGTTCCACAGACAACCGGAAGCATTCTGTGCGTGCGTCGTTTCGCGTATCGCGGGACTCGCGGGGACGGCGATGGCAGCGGACGACGGGCGTGGGACCTCTATTTCAGAACTGTCGTTCGCGGTACCGGCGAATTCTGTCTGCCTTTAAAAGAGAAATTTGGGACTGAACAAAAGAATTGGTATTCACCCCGTACGACACGCCCGACCACCAAGCCGATTTGCACGAAGACGTCGCCGAGCCGTCGCTCCCTTCTCGTGGCTGAAGACATCGCTCGCGCAAACGTCAAGCACGACGTGTCTACTTTGAGTTGAATATGCACGCGTACGATTTCTTTACTAGGTGCGAATGTCGCCAATGCGGGGTGCTTCCTGATTTCGACTCGAGAGTGCTTTTGCAGGAGGAAAATCGGCAACAAACTTTCCAACTTACACTTTACCGGCTGGGTTGTTACTGGAAAGAGATCACCCAGAAGGCGATGCTCCAGTAGCTCAGTGGGAAAGACGTCCGCCTCATACCTGATAGGACCAGGTTCGATCCCCAGCGAAACCTTTTTTTTTTTTTTAACATTTTTCGATGTTTACATTTCTTCTTTTTTTTTTTTTTTTTTTACAATTATCACTGAAGAAACAAACAAAAAACAACAAACAAATGTTGTGGACGACACGTCGCTGAATTAAATGGTATGGGATTTCCTTTTTGACACCTGCGAACTCAATGTAATCACTTTCCACAAAATGCAAGAAGCATATAAATCAGGTAGCGCCCGCTTTCCGAGGTGCCCATAAATGTTCTACAGGAATTGCAGCCAGCCATTGGTCCCGATCCCGTTGATCTTTCGGGAACTCTGTCGCACAATGCCACTTTTTTTCGGATGCAGGACATGTGAGCCAGCTCTTCAAGCAACATCTTGGGTGTATTCTTTTCGGAGCCGATCATGGAAATTCACCACGGGCACTCACTACTCATCTCCAACTCCTCAATGTACAAAACAACTCATCTTGGAGTACAGAACAGCGAGCGGAACATACATAACTGCAAAAGAATCGCGCGGCAAACAGTTCCCACTACGCTGCATGTCGTCTGCTACGGAAAGGAGAAAAAAAAATACGCACGGTCGGGTGTAGCCACGTGACTTCCGCCACTCACTCTCTTCTCTACACTTCTCCGACCTCCGTGCGCGGGTTTCGGTTTCGGTTTTGAGCAGTTGCGTCTTTTGGCTTTATTATAAAAATGTGCTACTCTGTTGCAAAATATTAATTGGGTAGTCCTCTGACACCATAATGAAGCGCCTGGCAAAAAATGAAAAAATTTTTTTGGGGGGTGTCAGTGTCCCTTTAACCCACCTAGCCCCCCACCCCCCGTACACGCCGCTTTGCGGCGTCCGGTCGGCAACCCAAGCCCCGCTGCCCCCCATGCACTTCCGTAAATAGAGTCGATACGATTTAGTTTAGCGATGTTTCGTCAACAACATTCGTTTTTTTAGTGTTAATGGTAAAAAAGAAATGTAAATATCGCCAAATGCCTCGACAAAACAAAATGTTCGAGAAAAAAAATAAAAAGAAGTAAGCCGGCCCACACCATAAATAGAACCCGGGTCTGACACGTATGAGGCAGACATCTCACCACTAAGTTACGCTACCTCTTCGGAAACTCGCATTGCATCCGCTGCCTATGTTGACGGCGGCAGCGCCTATCTCCAAGCAAGCAAGCAAAACTTTATTTTGTGTAAGGGCCTACGTCCTGGTCTGGACGGCCCGTCCGGCCCATGTCTCGCGGATGGATTCCGTTAGGTTACCGTGTAGCCTTGTTCGTGGGGCAAGGCTCCACAAACCAGCCAATCCGGCGTGCGTGAGCACCGTTGCTAGGGTTTGTATCGCCTGCGCGTTAAAAATATGCCCGCGCGGGTCGGGGGGCAGTGCCCTTGGTATTCCTTGGGCGCCGCCGGCCTGTGTCTGCTCTGCCCAGTGGCGGCCGTTTCAGGGGGGGGGGGGGGGGGGGGGGCAAAACGCATGCCTTGCCCCCCCGGTTGGTACGCCCATGACCTTTAGTGTGAATGTCCTTTAGGCAGTACCACACGGCTACTCAAATGGTATTGGGCGTAAAGGTCCTTTCCGTGAACCTGAGTTCCCGCAACTCCTTTATGCCTGCTAATGGTGTACTCTCGTCAGCAGCGGTCTACACTAGAGAAGCGAATTGAAATAAAAGATCGTACTGATATCTAAAATCAATGTTTTTTTTTTGCATTTTTATTATTGAAAAAGAGCGTGTTTCACCTATATTTTGTACAGACCTCACCCTACTAATAGTTGTCTGTACTCACGGCCCCAGCTATCTGGTAGGCCTCGTCGTCCCGCTGCTCGCCTGCTCGCATCGTCCGCTTCGGCACTTCTCCTGTCTATTTTCCTTACAACCATAGTTATCTAGCTTTTATTTCTCTACTTTATATTTTAGCATCCTTTAATACTGTAATAGTAACTGTACTGTATATTGTCACGAATGTCAAGTGACAAGGCGGCGAATGACTGAGTAAACTGAACGTTTAATGGGGCGAACTTGTGCCCAGAAATACGAGGAAAAAGAAAGATAACAACAGAGGACCGAACGCTGAGGCGAAACTGACCGCGGCATGCCACGCGGAGCCCCTTTTATACACGGGTGGGCTTCTGGAACGTTTGGCCTAGAACGTTCGGCTCGTAGAACCTTAGAGAGTTTTAGTAGACCGTGTTTCCCGCTCCGCTAAGCCCCTCCGCTACCCGGAACTCTACAGTCAAGGCCA
Source organism: Ixodes scapularis (assembly GCF_016920785.2). Classification (NCBI taxonomy): domain Eukaryota; kingdom Metazoa; phylum Arthropoda; class Arachnida; order Ixodida; family Ixodidae; genus Ixodes; species Ixodes scapularis. The sequence continues at coordinate 3,042,420 of NW_024609857.1, read as the reverse complement.
TCGGCGCGCAGGCGCAATGGCGGTTTCTTCGTAGCAGAGGGTTAGCGGAGGGGAAAACACGGTCTACTAAAACTCCCTATTCGTAACTGGATCGGACGAGAAGGTTCTCGAACTTACGAGAACGCCGTGTAGAAAGAATGAATAAAAATTCTGCTCCCTGGAATCGAACCCAGATCCTTCGCGCGACAGCCAAGCACGCTAACCACTCGGCCACGCACGCGCTCGCTCGCCAACGCGCGTGGCAATATATTTAATATTAGAGCGCAGCTCTTAGGGGCCCGTTTCCGGCTTGAGCGGCGTCGCCGTCGGCGTCGGCGTCGCCGTCGCCGTCGCCGTCGCCGTCGGCGTAACCGCGCGGTGCATCATGGGAAATGTCCCATAATGCACCGCGCGAGCCCCCCACCAAGGTCACGTGACCTCGTGGGGGGTCACGTGACCCCCCGAAGTCACGTGACTCCCCTGAGGTCACGTGGCCCCCTCCTCGAGGTCACGTGACCCCCGCCGATGTCGCGTGACCCCCCGATGACGTCATCGTCACTGATGACGTCACCGGCATCCACATCGTCATCGTCATCATCACTGATGACGTCACCGGCATCCACATCGTCATCGTCATCATCACTGATGACGTCACCGGCATCCACATCGTCATCGTCATCACTGATGACGTCACCGGCATCCGCATCGTCATCGTCATCATCACTGATGACGTCACCGGCATCCACATCGTCATCGTCATCATCACTGATGACGTCACCGGCATCCACACCGTCATCGTCATCATCACTGATGACGTCACCGGCATCCGCATCGTCATCGTCATCATCACTGATGACGTCACCGGCATCCACATCGTCATCGTCATCATCACTGATGACGTCACCGGCATCCACATCGTCATCGTCATCATCACTGATGACGTCACCGGCATCCACATCGTCATCGTCATCATCACTGATGACGTCACCGACATCCGCATTGTCATCGTCATCATCACTGATGACGTCATCAGTGACGTCACTGATGTCGTCACCGGCATCCGCATCGTCATCGTCATCATCACTGATGACGTCATCAGCGACGTCACTGATGACGTCACCGACATTCGCATCGTCATCGTCATCATCACTGGTGAAGTCATCAGTGACGTCACTAATGACGTCATCGGTACCCGCATCGTCATCGTCACTGATGACGTCATCAGTGACGTCAGTGATGACATCATCGGCATTGGGGGTCACGTGACCCCCAAGGTAACGTGACCGCCCCCTGGTTAGTTTAACCCCCCCCAGTGCCCTTCCCTCCTCCTCCTCAAGAGCTGCGCTCTAATTCGGCGTTACAGGGAGTTGTAAGCGGCTTTCATTTTTTTTGAACATATATATTTGTGTATCTCAGTCGCGTCGTGCGATACGTCGAACGACGGAGGACGCCGAACCGAACGGGATAAAGCCGTAGCAGAAGCACGGGAAGGAGCGAGAGCAATGAGCAATGTTAGGACTAAGCTGAGTGAGTGGGAAACGCTCAAAATTAACGGTAATTGCAAAAAAAAAAGAAAAAGAAAAAAAAGTTTGCTTGGGTTTAAGTGGACTTTGTTCTAATCACTCGACTGAACTCGTCATTTTGTCTTTTTATATCGCCAAGATATTATTTTTCTGGCGTGAACGTGATTTGTGTGTTTGGACGAGCTACGGGGCTTCAATCGCTGTAAACATCGTCTAAATGACATTTACTTGCGCTGTCTGGCACGACAGAACTTAATGCTCATTTGAAAATCCCAAAGGCATTTGGCGTAAAGGCCCTTTTAGGTGCCCGTCTGACAGCGGTATTACTTGAGTTAAGAAGCAGAAAGGGTTATGGATGGTTGGGATTTTTGTAACTTGAGGAGCAAAGAGGGAGGAGAGGTGTATGGTTGGTGTCTTTGTGACTGGGTGACTGGGATTTTTGTGACTTGGGGAGCGGAAAGGGGGGGTTGGATGGCTGAAATCTGTGAGTTGGGGAGCAGAAAGAGGGGGGGGGGGGGGGGTGGGGGTGGATGGCTGGGACCTTTGTGACTTGGGGAGCAGAAAAGGGGGGGGGGGAGGGCTGGATGGCTAGGACCTTTGTGACTTGGGGAGCAGAAAGAGAAGTGGGTTGGATGGCTGGGATTTTTGTGACTTCTGGAGCAGAAAGGGAGTAAGGTTGGACGGCTGGGATCTTTAAGACTTAGGAAGCAGAAAAGGGGTGGGGGCAAGGGGGTTGGATGGCTGGAATCTTCGTGACTTCATGAGCAGAAAGGGGGAAAGGGGGGGGGGGGTTCGATGGCTAGAATCTTTGTGACTCGGAGATGAGAAAGTGTGTGTGTGTGGGGGGGGGGGGGGGGGGGTTGGATGGTTTGGATTTTTGTGACTTGGGAAGCAGAAGGTTGGGGGGTGTGGTGGGACTTTTGTGACTTGGGGAGCAGAAGGTTAGAGGGTGGGGGGGGGGGGGGGGGGAGGAGGAGGGGGGACGCGAACATCCCGAGGTTTGAGCTCGAAGGAAAATTTCGAGCCTCTTTAAAGGGATACTTCAACGAAATTCGAAATATTCCCGTCGTGTTCAAAAATAGGTTGAATATGACCCACAATATCCGTAAATGACAATCGCACGTTGGTATTTTTAGCCTGGGTGGCTGTATTTTTCGTTATAGACGGCCCACTCTGGCAAGCGCTCGGAGAAGGCCCAGCGGAGACCACGTGACATCCAACGCAATCGTGAAGTAGGTCGTCTCAAGACGAGCAAAGCTACGGCGAGGCTGACGTCGAGAGGATGGCCTAGTCGTACAAGCCACCGAAGCGGCTGCTTTTGTACGAATTCTGAGTGAAGGGTTAATCTTCTATAATCTTGTAGGGGGACAATAGCGACTTCTGCGACACACAAAAGGCATTCTCCGGATGAGGGGAGTTCCTCCTGCCCCTCTTCTCTCGTCGTGGCCGGAGACGAGACAACCTTCGTCACTAGCTGTCAAGGTTCCTAGACGGGCATTACAAGCGAGGCGTTAGCGACATCCACCAGGTGCTCTTTGTTGATCGTTTAATTCGTTTTAAAATTCCTTTTCGTGACTTTTTTAACAAGATATTGGTATGTTCGATGTGATGCTGCTTTTTTGAACACATATAGACCAAAAAATGAGCTTTAATGTGTTGCCTGTTGCACCCTAACCTCAAAAACACCAGTCTTCCGTTGAAAGGCACAAGAAGATTAATTTTAAAGCTAAATAAACGATCTTTCAATGTGCACCTGGTGGATGCATGCGGAGCCTATTTGGGAGGTAGTCTAGCAACGTTGTGGAATCTGCTACGTAGTCGTGACGTAGCAGATTCCTTCGGAGCAGCGCCGCTCTTTGGCATTTCAACGTTTTCCTTCTTAGCTTTCCTCCTGAACTGACAAATCGCGCATTGTACCAAGCGGTCGAAGAAGACGGAACGGATGGACTCCCACCTTTCTCGAGCGCTCGTTCGTGCCACCGGAAGAAGCCATTCTCGCCCTAGAAGGTTAGCCCGTCGCTCAAAACTCGAACAAAAGTTGCTTTCCCCACCTAGTTCAGCACTAAGCTGACAGTCTTGTGGAAGCTACGTGCTCCTTGGGCCAGGCACACGCTCGTCACCCCACGGGTACTTCGAACGGCTCGGTTGTAACGCGCTGACGCTATTAGGGAGTTTTCGTAGATCGTTTCCGCTGTCCCGCAACGCTCCCCGCAACCAGCTACGCAAGCCGGAACTCTACAGTCAAGGCCATCGGCGCGCCGGCGCAGTAGCGACTGCTTCGTAGCGGAGGGCTTAGCGGAGTGGGAAACGCGGTCTACGAAAACTCCCTATTGACACCACCACAACGCTGACAACGCCACCAAGGGCAAAGCTCATAACCACGCCAGCCTTGCTACGTCACGAACGCGGGGTACCTTTTCTTTCTGTTTTTGTTTGCGCCGGATATCCCATGACGCATGGCGCTCTCCGTTCGCTTCTCTTGGAGCGCTTGCTCGAGTGCACCGTTTGGAACGAAAAATATAGCCAGTCGTTCAAAATGCAAACGGGCGATTATCATTTACGGTTATTATCCGTCATGCTTGACCCATTTACGAACGAAATATGAATATTTCAATTTTTGTTTCCGTACCCCTTTAAGGTTCGGCTTGAAAAAGTTCACAACATTTGAACCCCACAGAAGTTTCTATGAGAAAAGGTCGATGATGTCAAGGTTTCAAAGAGCTAGAGTTCGCAAATTTCGATTTTTTTTTTTTATAGATTACGTTTGGATTGTTTCAATATTTCAAATTCTTTATGATTCAAGTTTGAGAAATTCGAATATTTCGGATTTAGGTTCGAAGTCATTGAAGTTCACGGACGGAAATCAAATTCTGCAGTTTCGAATAAAAGTTTCGCGGGTTCATCTAAAAAAAAAGCGATTAATGTGTGACGAATATGACTAAAAACGAAAATAATCCCTGGAGAAGGGGAACAAGAGGGGCAAAGGACAAACACAACTAGGTGACTGGTGCGCGACCGAAGAAATCTGCCTGGTCCGGGTATCGAACCCGAAACCTCTCTAAAAACTTGGACATGTCTTTTATGCCGTGAAGCCTCCTTCTTTGACAGTACTACGTTAATTTTGTTTATCGGTTTGGCGAAGAACCTCGGGGCGGTCAACTTCTGCAAACTGACAGCAATCCGATCAAACGCCTACTAAATGCGATTCTGGTACGAAGCAACAAACTAGACTAAACTTCGCAAGCGCGTAAAAGGCTTCCCGAAAGTCTTTAGTTTCTCTGGGCGTTTATTTTCTGTGGTATGGGCGCGAGTTGGAGGGAACACTGGACAAACGGACACAAGCGATGCACACGACGCAGCTCAAGGTTGAGGTGGCAACCAGACTCAACTCGGTGGCCCCCCAGCCATTCGAAAATATAGCCGATGATCAAGTCGCGACCGGTCGTGCGTTAGGCTCACCACATTGCCGATCTGTCCTACTTTCTGATTCAACGAATGAGATGTTGGCGACTCTAGAATGGCTCTAGAAGGACAAGTAATAATGAAGGAAGCGCCTGTCCAGCGTTGGCTGTCGCGCGTCGGCGTCACTCTCTTGGCGCGCCTAGGGAATTATGTACGCACTTACGCACAGAAACAACTAAGCTTATGAACGACCCCCCAGCAATATCAAAGCGCCTCGGTTTGATTTCAAATCGAGTCTACGGATCGTTGATCCGTTGACTCGCAGGTTACCTCTGACTCTGGGCAACATGCCGAATTTACGCGGGAGGGGGGAAACGGAAGGAAAATATCTCAGGTACGGGGATCGAGGCGCCGAGGCCACCCCAAAGCAGTCGCTGGTGGCGAAGGTTCAGTGCAGTTTACACTCCATTCCACACATCTTTGTGTGAACCGTTTTCTTTTGGAGCGGTGGGTGGAGCTTGTTCAAACTTTGTTGAACTTTCGTTTTGAAGTTCGAAGTTTGGCGACCGAAAGTTAGAAAATCACAAAATTACTTAGCGTTATAATTTCTAAAGTTTGCAAATTGTCGAATTTCTTAGCGCTAAACATTTGGAAGGTCGAAAATCGCAGACATTTTTAATGTGATAAGTTCTAAATTGCGAAACGTTTCAAACCCCCGGGTTGTATGTTCGAACCCGGGGGTGGAAAAAAGTTAGGATAGGATGTCGCCTGTAGCCATTGTCTATGCGTGCATATCTTTCAGCTTGTCTCAGGGTTCTAGTTCTTTCTCTCATCTGAAGCAAGGCATGTAGTTGGGCTAGTTGGTGGTACATAATGTTTGGAGGGAACAGCGCAAAAAGGACGTAGGACGAGGTCGAAGAAACACGCCCTGTCTGTGTGTTTCTTCGACCTCGTCCTACGTCCTTTTTGCGCTGTTCCCTCCTCTCATCTGAAGTGTTTAAACTTTACAGTCCCATAGAAGGTGATCAACATTGGTTTGCATCCTTATGTAGAAGGTACATTTTAGTTTCAATTCTCTATCTTGTCTCATCTTTGTTCGTGCCTCCTATTTCTTGTAGAGGTGCGGAGTTATCGCGCTGTCTTCCTTGTCCTTCCCAGGAGAACTGTTTGACATTTCCCGAGTTTATAAAGGATTGCGTCTCGTTCTTCGGGATGCCTGTTACGTAGTTGCTTCTTTAGTTTTTTTTTTTTTCTTTTCTGCTCCGGAAGGCGCTGGTTCTTGCGGACTCATCGCCTGATATGACATAACAATTTCGTCGGTTTTGTTTGGAACTGGCTGAAAATATAAGTGCGAACGCGATCGTTTGCTGCCGGACGAATGACACGCGTTTTTTTTTTTGTTCGGAATTTCAGTGGCATGTCCGAGATGACACGACGCGAATGCATTAAGTCCGGGGTAACCTCGGGTAGCCCCTGCGCGCTCATACCGCTCGTACATGATACAAAAGACACGATGTCCGCTTCAGACATGACGACAGAATTATGTGCGGACATGTGTTCATCTTTGCTTCATTCATATCTCGGAACATGCCTGCGGACAGTTTCCGTATAGACCGACACGCGGAGCGGCTCTGTTTACCAACACGGCCGGAAGGCCGCGCATGCGCGGTAGCTGTGTGGGCAAAAGCAGCCCGGCTCTCCGTGTTTTCCCCATTGCGTTCTATGGCGTGCGCTCGTTGTTGACGCTGTACGGACTGTTGTATTTTTATTTGTGCGTCGTATTTTCTCACAAGGTATGTCGTATGCTATGCCCGACTATTTGAGCTCGCTACACGAGCCTGAACGGCAGCGGTATCGAAACAAACTGTGCGTGAGCGGCGCTGCCTACGAGGATCCGTACGCCGTAAACAAGGCCTGCTGGACTTCCGACGTAAAGTTGCTGCCACGGAAGTCGACGGCTCACGTCGTCGTATATTTAGTTTTTTCGACAAGTCAGTTCACGGCCGACACGGTGAAGGCGTACAAGTCTCTCGAGGTCTATGATTACTTCGAGTCGGTTTCCGCTCTGCCGGCAGGATCAGCAGACTCTGGGTCTGCGGAAGAGTGTGTATTCATTAATTGATTAAATACACACAACGTCTTCAAGTCAAGGTATGATATTTTTTTACCCTCATGACCACAAGGCATGACAAATCACTAACGGTTTGTCCGTTCTGCAGTCTTGGCGGTAACAGGTTACAAGTAACGGCGTTGTTTGTAACGCGTTACTTTTTTCAGTAACGTAGTAACCTACTCGTTACGTTTTCGACACAGTAACGCGTAACGTATTTATGTTACTATTTCAAGTAACGTAGTTACGTTAGTCATTATTACTTCCAAATTCTTAAAGAAATTACACTTAAATTTTTTCCGTATTTTAGGCGTCAAGCCATGTTTCTCTTTGCGTTTTTTCTCGTATGTAGGTAAAACCGTAAAAAGAGATAAATAATTATGGTCAGTTTCTGCGTGAACGTAATGTTTCTTGATATATGACCTGTATCGTCAAAACCGTAAAATGTGTTAATTATAATTTTAAAGAAGTAACGTCCGTTACTTTTTATCGGCAGCGGTAACGCGTTACTTTTATTTTTAAGTAACGTAGCTCAGTAACGCGTACCTTTTATTTGCAAGTAACGAGTAGCGTATTTCGTTACTCTTTTTCGGTAACGCCTACAACACTGCCGTTCTGTCGCCGATCCCCTTCTGCTGGGTAGCACGTGCGTAGCGAGCCTCCGACGAGCGCTTGGCCGGTGCTTTGTGCGCGAACACCGTGGGATCAAATTCCGAGTGGTCTCGATCAGACAACGGTTTCCCTACACATAAGCAAGCCTCGGGACGGAGATTGAAATGGAAGCCGCACATGCCTTCAAGAAAGTGTTTGCCGCACAAACGGTCGTTCGCGCGAGGCGACCATTCTTTTCGATCCAGGGATATTATCTCGCTTCTATGCCTTTCAGAGTCTGCCGGGAACTTGCGGAAACTCACTCCGCTGTTTTTCTTGTACATTTCGGTCCAATTAACGGCAACACGGCTTCGCGGCAAGCTGAAATGCTATGACGCCCATGCGAAACATGCGCGCTTTTGCCCACACCCCCCGGCTCCGGCGCGATCGCAGCGCCGCCGCAGCTCCGTGACGTCAAGCCCGCGTGTCGGTGTATAACCAATGGGATACGAGAAAGATTCGGACAGTGTCTGCGGACGGCAAGGTGACTGGGGCTTTGAGGTACGGGTGTCAGCTGGCCCTGCATGAACGCGAGAGCCCCGCGGGCGTTGGCCCCCTTACCCTTCGGCGGCGTGCCCCGGCTCTCGGAGCGGCGTCGGGGCGAACCCAATTTCCGCTCTCATTTCGCGCTTCGGGCGACATCCGCCGGCCTCAGCTGTTCGCAATGAGCCTGACGTCAGGCGCCTCGCCGCGCCTCCGTCCCAGCTCCGAGGCTTTTCCGCCGTGCACTACATCGATGGCTCTTTCGTACACTTCGCGCTCACGCCACTTGCAGGCCACGCAGCTGCGGTCTCACGACCCAAACCTGGCTGTACGCTTCGAAAAAAGTTGCGTTTTTTTTAAAGTTTACATAAAAAAAAAAAAAAAAAAAAAAGATGAAAGTGGAAATTTGTTTGGTAGGCGTTACCTTTCAGAGTTATGTGCTACCGGCTTTAGCGAACGTCATGCATAAAAAAAAAGAGGGGGGGGGGGGGGGGGGCACACGCATCTATGCAACTGAAAATAAACTATTACTCGAAATGCGTTTAAATAAAATAAAAAAAAAAGAGTCTCTCACCTAGGGGGAACTTCCGGCTATTGGGAAGACTTCAACCTCCGTTCGGTGCACGTTCATAGTCGTCAACAGTGGCGAGGAAGCGAATAGGGAACGCTCTTTGGCATCAGTGAGGACGACACATTTCGGCACCTTGGCAAGGTTCAGTGCGATGCATTTCAGCTTGGTCATCTCGCCGCCTCCTGTTTACACGACGTGGGTGAACATGAATAGGAAGAGGCCTCCGAGGTCTGGCGATTATTTCTCCAGGGCGTTTGTGTGCGCCTGGGTCTCTGTCGGGGGGACGGGCGAGGGTGTTACCTTGATGTGCAGCACCAGATATAAATTTGAAAGAGAAAAAAAAAAATATCACTCTTGGAATAGGGTGAAAAATTGTTTATATCAGAGTTCTCAAACTCATTTGAGTGTGGAGGTCCAGATCGGGAAGGTTGAGGGCCAACGTAAGACTTAGGGGGGGGGGGGGGGGGGGGGGGGGAGAGGGGGGAGGGGGGGGGTGTTCAAAAGATTTTAAAAGAGACCTCGTGGTGTATACTTTTTGTAAATTCACAATTTTGCTAGTGACATATTTAGATTAGCTTTTTTATATTGCTATTTTGGGCCTTGAACTCATCTGATAACAAAAATTAAAATGACGCTGCCCCGCCAAAGTGCTGACATTTCTGATAGAGCAAGAGAACCAGTACACCGTCGCTTTTCGTTGCTCAATTCATGAGGAATTAACCAGGCTCAACATGTTTAAAAAAAAAAAAACATTCTGTTAGTTCGGCAGTTCTTCTTGCTTTCCTGACGATTTTTGTTACAATTATGGAACGAATACTTGTCTTTTAATGGCAATATTTTTTTTTGAAGGCGAGAATCCCGAGCTCGTAGCTTTATCACTGGCAGTAGCTCCTGCTGATCGAGAGTTCGCGGAGCCGATATGCATTTTTAAACGAATATCTCGCGCTTCCAGCCAGAAGCGGAATTGTTGTACATTACAAAAAGCTGGGAAGCAAAAAATAAAGCGAAACAATGGGCAAATGAACACAGATAAGCATAAACTATGTGAATACGTTAAGAGAGCGGAGCTACTTTTCGAGCGAAAATGACGAGACGAGTTGAGATCACCATGACGCATGCCATTTCTAGAGTTGGAGACATGGGAACCGGGAATCGTATAGCCGGTTGAAGTGTCTAGCCAAACGCCCTAAAACGATGTTAAACAAAATAAATCAGCCTTTTCCCGAATGGACGCAACGAACGTAGTGCTAACAGAGAATGTATTGAGGGTTACTTTGCGGTCAATTGGACAGATGAACTTGGCACGCATTTTTTATTTGTACAGCGCGAACATTGTGTAGCGTCTCTGAAAAATATCCCTCCTATGGGGATGTAAGGTGAGATTGACGTCACCTCTGACCCTGCAATTTCGCGTCTCCTAATTTCCTCCGAAGAACGTGCTTATTCCCTTCCTGTTCGCCCCTTGCAGTCTTTCACCGTATGTGCGAACACGCTCACTCGACATCCCCTGATAACAAGGCCAATCCACACAACACAACCTGGGTTGACAAAAGAAACGATGGGAAGCTAAAATCACACATGCCAGTTCGTGCCGCTGTCCTCGTTCATGGGGATCGCCTTTTCCAATGTAGGATTTGCGAAGTCTTTGCTAGGATATTACAAGTCGTAGCAAGGACATTACAACTTGTTTAAAGCCGGGGTCGCAATATCCGTGGTTCGAATGCCGCGTGTCAAGTTTCTCCTTGAACTCATTGCCATGCGGCATTCGAAGCACGGATCTCGCGGTGACTCGCGTGGAATCTGTACGCAGTCTGAGTTTTCTATGATATAGGAGCAGTGTGACGCTAATGTTACGCTGCCGAGCTCAAGTATTGCTGAAACGCGTCTGCTTCGAGACAATGAATTTTTTCCAAGAAGGGTTAATTTCGCACGTGCGCGAGCTCTACTCCCACCTGGCGGCGGAGGCTCGTATCTGCTTGGCAAAGGCGGAAGCTAAGCCAACTTGTTCAAAACAACGATTATTTGAGACTGCGTGGAAAAAATCATTGCCACGGTTGGGCACGCCCACAACTCGCGCATCTGTTGAGCTTTCCACCGAAGGTAGTGCGTACGGCCGCCGCTTGGCGCTATTTTATCAGGAAGAACAATTGGAGAAAGAGAAAACAGATCGCCCCGGCTAGCATTTGTGTATATCGAGGGAGCTCGTAACAATGTCATTAAAAAAAAAGCTTGAACATTTTGAGTAGCCTAATTGAGGAGGACGGAAAAACGGGATTCTTGAAGAATGTTTCCAAGACAACAAACACCTTACCGAGAGGAAATAGAACAGATTGACTGGTGATCAAACGACATCTTAGACAGGGCCTTTATCATTCATATTTTACTTAGTAAAATAAAAGGTAAAGCTAAAGAATCTTGGTCATGGTTTCAGTTACTCGCGCAAAATGTACTTGAAGTAAGCGTCTATATAGATACTCATCTACAAATGCAGCTAGATGCCGGTAAGCAGCCGTGGCCGTACAACGGGGCAAGAGAGCGGCGCGAAAGGTGGCCTCGGCCAGCGACCCTAGCTCGCGGACTCCTCGGCGCGTGCACAGGGAGCACCCAGGGGAGCCCCGTTTCGAGTGCGGTTCCGGCCCTGCGACCCAGATGGGCTTCGATCGGCGGAAAGGTGGCCGAGGAAGCGGCGAGGGAGAGGGCGCTAATGCAGCCAGGCATGGCCCCCCCGCCCACCGCCAACAGCCGTGCTCGCACCCCGCTCGTGCCCGGCTCAGACGGCATGGGGAGCCAGCGACGGCACGCGCTCTGGCTGACGGCCTCGACGCCCGTGCTCCTCCTGCTCCTGCTGCTGCTGCCAATGGTGCCAGAGAGCCTGGCCAAGGGCGCCAGGAACAGCGCCGCTATGGATACGGCCCTCAGGCAGATCAACCTGTCCCTGCTCTACACGTTGGCCTGTGGTGAGCCCTTGGCCTCCCACGCGATGTCTCGTCCCACCGTGGACTGCAGCGAGGGCTCGAGGCACGAGCTTCGAACTGTGTCTCGGATCAGCGAGTAACCGTGCACAAAAAGTACCGGATGAACTTCGGAACTCGCGCCTTCGTCCCCCGCACATTTTGGGAATGCTAAAGACGGTTTCCAGCTTTTCTTTTTGAATAACAGGAGGTCAAGAAAGCTACGGAAATTTGTTGAACATTTTAACTAGCCTTTTTTTTTTTGAACATTGTCGGAAGCTGACTGTGTCGAACATACGGAAGCCTTTCATATAGAGAGCGAAAGCACGGCGGAAGAAATTAATTTACATAAAATGGACGTAAGCACGAGTTACCTAAGCCGCTCACGGCACTGCGGAGAGAGAGGGTGGGCCAATTTTGTTTTAATATAATTCGTTCTTCGCTGATCCCATAGAAGGGGCACGATGAATATGCATGAATGGATCGTGTATAGCTGACTGGCTAGCGCAGAGGCGACAGATCTCGAACTGTATCTTGCGTTAAGGCCCGTTCACGCACTCGCGACTCCTTAGAACAGAGAGCCTTAAGACCTCTCAAAATCTCTTACGACGAGTGAACACACTGACACGCTGGCGCCATCTATGCGGTGACCCTGGAACTGCATTTCACTAGAGCGAATTCGGTTTGGTGGTATTTGCGAGGTCAAATGTACGTACTACTTATAAGGAATGTTCGTTTACAACTTTTACAGGCGTTTTTAAAGCCAAGAAAGAAAGAATGATGCGCGAAAAAAATAGAGAATATGCGGGACCGCCAAGTGTTCCACTGCTACCCGATAGGTGGTGCCAGTGTGTTCTCTCGTCGTAAGATATTCGAAGAGGTTTTAAGCAACTCGGTCCTAAGAAGTCGCAAGTGTGTGAACGGGCTTTTATGGTTGTATGAATTTTACGAGCACTGCATGCAACTGAGAAATGTCCGAGTACGTAGTGCACGCGGATGCATCCTGGGCCCCAACCATTGGGCTTCCTCGGATAAGCTTGGCCCAAGAGAGGGCGGTACCACGCTCCATCGCCCACGAAGCTTCCCCGAGATCTCGCGGTTATTGGAGCGTGATATCGATCGCCCTTCTGATTGGCCGAACCGATTAGAGGAAGAGCAACGATTGGTGTTCAGACCGGTTTGCGGGTCAGAATATACGCACGAGCTCCTAAAAGTGCCCCCATGGTGCGTTTTTTTTTTTTTCGGTCGCAGATACGACGGTGAGCAGCGAGGTGCAAGTCAAGCGTTTCCAGTGTCTCCTCCGGAGCATCGTACGTGCGCAGCACCCGCGGGGGCATAAGCACCTAGGGGACGAGGCCTTTGTCGCCTAACCGTCCTCACTTGCAGGCAGCGCCGCCTAGCTTGCGCCGTCGACAGTGCGTCTTGCAGCGTCTCACAAAAAGCGCGACGCTAGCAGGCGTCGACGCCAAGACGGACGGCTGTCGCTTCGCGGCCACTCTCGACGCTTCAGCCTATTTTGCCGCTTGGAGAAACGTTCTTAGATCTTTCATTTGACAAGCTCCACGGAAGAGCGGCCTTCGAAAACGGTTCTCCTCTGTTCAGGCACGTAGCCAGGATTTTGTTTCGGGGGGGCCCGCCCATGACGAAATTCTGTATGAGCGGAAGGGGGGAGTGGAGGTTCCAGCAAAGGGGGGGGGGGGGGGGGGGGAGCCCGGGCCCCTTGACCCCCCCCCCCCCCCCCCTGGCTACGTGCCTGCCTATGTTGCCTGCACGCGAGCAGGTACTGGCGGACAGAGCCGCATTGACCATTTCGCTGTCTACTAACACGAACCGCTGCTTGCGTCCCAAGCGACTTGCAGTTTCTCCATCTTTGTGAGCCTGTCGAGCTTGCTTATGTGACCAGTGCCAGAAAGCATGCCTGCTACACGAACAACAAAGTTAAAGATTTAGCGAGGGGATGCGGCTGTACGATTTAACGTCTTGGAGGAGGCAAGTTGGTTTACAAAAATATTCGAAAGATTTGAACAGATCTCGCCCTTTTTGGTTCTTTTTGCGTTCCCCTGGAAAATTGGTGGTTAAATGTTTCATCGCCGTTTCAAGCAGCGGTGTTGAGGTGTGCTTTGTTCATTCTTCTTGTGAACCGGGAGTTCGCTGGGACGTCAAAGACTAGAGCACCGCTTGGTGGCGTTTGCAAAGAAAAGGCTTTATATAGAGAGTTTGGTCAATGGGAGGAACGGGCAAAGCCAGGACGTAAACCAGACGCAGATCGAGGGCTTAACATGCTCGACGTGCTCCCTTGGCCAACCAGAATCCAAATACTCTCCCCTAGCGGTGGTAGCGAGGAACTTCTTTATCAAACGCGTAAGAGTTAAATGCAGTAACTATTCGCGGCTGAAAATAGGGTGTACGTGATGTTTCGAATGTGATCGCGCAGAAAGATCTAGAAACGAATGCGCCGCTCGAACTCTGTTTTGCTCGGACGGGGTCTGACCGCTCGGACGGCAGATTCCAGGCCTCCGGCGCCTGGCGTACGGATTACATCGATCCTTCTCCTAGTCGCGAAGTTTTTTTTTTTGTATCTTGTACAATCTTTATGTCTTCTACCATAATTTTGCATGACCGTGATCGAAACGTCACGTGCACCATATTTTCAGTCACCGAGAGTTACTCCGACGCACTTATTAATTATGCTTCTCGCGACCACCGCCGGGATATTATTCGCGGCTTCTGGTTGGCCGCATTCGAATTTGTGAGGACGCCCTGGGACACGTCCAGCCCACACTCGGCCAATGGCGCCTCCTCATTTGCCTCTTATACGTCCCAATGAATGGCCAAATTACGGCTCTGCGGGCGGATAGCGTTCTTAGCTCCACCAGCGTGAACGCCTTCTCACGGGAAACAAAAGAAGAACCATTTTCGAAGGACGTTATTTACGAAAACTTTATGTTTTCTATAAAACCACGAAATAATTCATTTGCACAGCAGGTAATGTGCGTGCAACGTTTGCCCGTTCTGCCGCTGCTTTCCATAGGGCGGGCTGATAGTGTAACGAGTAAAGTCCCCCTATCTTGTAGCGAGCGACATCGAGCGTACGCTCCACGAAAATGCGCGTTTTAGGAAGCTCGTCAACTGACTGCTTAGGGCGGGACGGGGGTCCACTAACAATGACGTCATTAGCCATAGAGCGAGGCTCAGTGGCTCTTTTTCGCTCGGCAGGACCCCTCGGACAAGATGGTGGTGCTTGGCTGCCAGTACAACGTGGGGGGCACCATGGACGCTGCCGCCTTCCTCACGGCACTCTGCGAGAACAAGCTCAACTGCAACAAGGTGAAACGCACCCGTCGAGACGCGGGAAGTGCGCGTCGCGCTTTTCGGGCACGCTTTTAAGCCCGAGTCAAATACATAGTACAAAAAGCGGTACGCAGACACTTCCCGAGGCGTGTCTTGTATGACGCTCACATTTGTCATACGAAAACTTTCTGCACAGATGTATGAAGCTAACATGCTTGCTGTGCGCAGATGTCATCGTGTCTGGAGCGAATGCCTTTTTTTGTACGACGTCGGAGTGCGGCTTTACGTGACCGAGTGGTACCCAAGCGTCCGCTCATTAACTCGGGATGTTGTCGTAGAATTGGCGGCGAAACGCTTACGTACCGCTCCTGAGAAATTTTGTCGAATCACTCGGTTTTCTGCATCTCACGACGTTTCTCTATTCTGAGAAGGGGACATGACGTCAGCAGATTTTATCACTTGGAGTAAGCGACAGGTTAGAAATGCCGCTCGCACTTGTGCCTTGGCTGAGCACATGCTCCCGAGACGCCCTACATAGGGCGTCTTAGGAGCATGCGCTCAGCCAAGGCACGAATGCGAGCAGCATTTCTAACCTATCGCTTACTCCAACTGAGGTTAACGAAGCTAGCAAGGACGTGTGGAGGTGGGCCTCCTAGTGCACCACTTGGCAACCGGGTGCATTCTTTAGGGGAGCGGTGCCCACGTGACTGATCCCCGCCACCCCGGCGCTTGCACTGCCTGCGAGGGCGACTCGCACCGGAGAATAGACATTAGCTAGTAAAGCGAGCTAGGAACGATGTCTACATATCATCCTGTACTGGAAGAATATTCGAATCAGACGAACATGGTTTAATTCGATAGCAGTTACAACTAGACCGATCACGCCTATTATCAAACCAGCCATTGTTAGCGCATTAATTTTCGGAAATCTTCAAACATTTAAAGTGTCTGAACGTCAATAAATATGACGGAATAAAATAACTATACAGAAGAGGGGAGGCTGGCGAGGTTACTTTTGAAAGTTTCACTATACTATGGCAAGAAAACGAAAGTCCGCAGAAAACGTTATTTCTGGGTACCCTAATCGGCTCCAAGAGTTAAAATGACGAGCAAATGTCGGGGGTGCATCACGCCTATGAAGGTGCGTTTCAGTGGCCATTTAGCACCCGGATAGAAGCGGCCCATAAGTGAGTGTTCTGTTTTGACAAAGTTGTCATTAAGTGACGCCATAGGCTGGATATTCTTTGCGACTCTCAACCAGTGTTGGCGGTAACCTGTTACTAGTAACGGCATTACTGGTAACACTCACATTTTTTCTGAAACGTGTAACGTATTCGTTACCTTTTCAAAACAGTACCTACGTTACTTATTTCGAGTAACGGGTGACGTAGTTACGTTACTCGTTGCGTGTTCTTGTAAGGCTTAAAAAAGTCAGACTTCAATTGTTTCCGTGTTTGTAGGCGCCAAGTCATGTGGATTTTTAAGTTTTTTCGTTCTTCTTTGTGATCCTTTTGTTGCGAATATTTAGGAGAAATCGTAAAGACGATAAGGTTCTTATGTTGTTTCTTCATAGATATATTGTTTCTTAAAGTGTGGTGCCTATGCATACCTGTACCGTCAAACTAGTAAAACACGTTCATTCCTAATTACCAAAGTAACGGAAAAGTAACGGGCGTTACTTTTTATCTGTAATGGTAACGAGTTACTTTTTCAAAAAGTGACTCAACATTAACGTAGGTCGGTAACGCGTTCCTTTTATTCGCAAGTAACGAGTAACGTATTTTGTTACCCTTTTTTCGGTAACGCCTACAACACTGCTCTCAACGTGCCGCAGAGATGTCTCCGCCAAAATAATTTTCCGTTCCGATTTCTTTTCATAGCTGCGTTCCTGCATGGCCACTGAAAGGGTGAGTGGGTTACTCTTTTTTCCCAAATACGCCCTAACCACAATGGCAACCGAAACCATAAAGTGCAATTCATCAATCGAGCCGGTCGCATGGATGGTAGTACACAGCGGCTGCTCTTCCTGGAACTTGGTGACTTCTGTGTTAGAGGGGGGCAAGTCGGCCGGAGCTCACAATGTTCGAGTGTCGAACATGACTGTTAGCGCTGCGTGCTGAACAGCGCTCGAGGCGCTAACCAGAACTGTAAAGTAACTGTAAAGTAAAGTAAAGGTGTTCAAATAAACTAGAAGCTGTGTTTGAGACTTGTTGTTGTTTTGTCCGTTTTTTTTTTTTTTATTTTTCCGTGTCTCCGGTTTACGATGAAAGTAAGCAAATAGAAATATATAACCTATTGTAATTGATGTCAGTCTTACTAGTAAATAAAATGAAAAAAAAAAACTTTTAACTTAGCCCAGTTGCCATTCCTTATAAACATTATATTGACAAATGCAGAAGTGCAGATTGATTTAATTTCAACATCGGCGCAACATGATCTCACTACCTCCAACTCTACCGAGAGCAGGGTTGAATCTACACGGAACTACGCCAATTTCTTTTCCGCTCTAAAAATCGAACCGCGTGCCAGCTATCACAGGACGTTGCGGGACAGTTTAAAACTAATTTTTATGGGAACGTCTACAGTTTTGAGGAAAACTCCCCCGGTAAATCGACACTCGTGTTTTAAAAGTTGGTACTCCTCAAATATTTTGGACTTTTCGTGGGGCTTGCAGGACAGCTTCTTATCGTTGCGCGACATTCTGTTCGACAACCAGCGCAATGTCTGCTAGGAAAAATTCACATTTTCGCATATGGCTCAAACAGGATATCGAGTGATGAAAGGCATCCCTGATTATTTCCAGTAATACTCGCGTTATATTCACCTGAAGCTACTAAATGAGCTACGCTTAGAGTATCGGCACTCCGTTCCCCGATCTGCTAGTGGGAGCCGCCATCTTGGTGCTTAGTGCAGAGCATGCGCAACTGTCGATCGTCACAATTCAAAAATGCGACTTCCTCTGCTTTAAATACGGTGTCGTGGAGCCCAGGTGATGTTGCTGTGCTCTGTCGCGAACTATTTTAACACTTCTCGAGTGTGGAAAAGCGTTTTCTGCGATTTCAGATAACGCTTCAAATAACCGGCAAGCATGATTTTAGGCACCAGAATGGCTGAAGTGTCGTTACTCTGAAGCGTAGCTTACTTAGTAGCTCTATATTCACCGATAGAGTGAAAAGAGCAAACAGGCCTTTGGAAGGCCCGGCCTCCAGCACGAGCTCTATGACTTCCGCTGTGCTTTGGCTGTGCGCGCGCGCTCGAGGGGCACGAGACGCCCCCAGCCGAAGCATAGCCTCCTCGATACTCACAAAGCCTGGCAGAACGCCACGAGAAGCGGTCGTCGAAATGGAAAAGGTGGAGCGGCAGACAACGGATGAGAGGAGTGCCACGTGACTGGCGCCCCGCTGCGGCGAGACGCCGAAACACACTTCTCCCGAGCGAACAAGTGTGTTTCGGGTCCTCGCCGCTCCAAAAGCTGTGCTCTGACGTCCTGGTTCTCCGAAAAAAGGCTCTTTGATGCTCTGTGCTACCAGATCCTCGCGCTCCGAAATTCCGACCGGGCACTTTATGGTTCCGTCGTCGAACTGCCAGGCTTTGTGAGTATAGAGGAGGCTATGGCCGAGGGCAAGAAGCTAGCGCTGGAAGCAACTGAAGCTCCTTCCGCTCACCTTGTAAGTGACTATTGGCGGCATAATGTTTTTGGAGGCGCCCTTCCATGGTTCCCTCTCCTAACGTCGTTACCTTGCGAACAAAACGTTCGACGGTGATTGTAAGTAGCATGGTGGAAGCTTGAAATCACTGGGCTCTCAGAGCTACACTGCCATCGCCGTCAAAATTCGATTTCATACATTCATTTTATTTCCGTCGATGAGGAATCCTTCGCTAACGTAATACTCGGCATTCAGCCAATCGTGGCAGGAGGACCACTGCGACTCTTCCGATCGCTCACGTCACCAACAGTATGTTGAGTTTGCGCTTAGATTGATCCCTAGAACGAGCACTTTACACCATGCTAATACTTAAAAAAACACACACACAACAAAACGAGATTGATTGTTAGCGTTAGCAATGCCGCCCTGTGCGTACGGACGGAGGTCCTCGCGTCCGTTCCCCCGCCGCGTAGAGCGGTCACCTACCTCCAGGCGGCTTCGCCTTGCACTCCGGAGGCGTGCGGAGAAAGCCGCTGCGAAAGGATCGTGAATTTAAGGGCGGAGGCGGTCCTTCACTACTCATTTTACGTGTATGTAGTTTGTGCGAGCCATGACGTTCTATTGTATCACATTAGGACAAGCGTTGTAAATGAGCACAGAAATAAAGACATGTTGGTGATGATGATGATGGCGAAGGCTGATGAGCCCTACATGCAACACACTTCCGTTCTGGCAATTCCTTCAAAAGAGCGACGCAAGCTTGTTTTTTTTTTTCCCGTTGATACATTGTTTTTGCACGCGAAGCGCTAAAATATGATCTCAGGACACCACTAAATTGCAATTTCACAACAGAGTTGTACATTTAGAAGAGAACAAAACTTAACTTGCCACAATTTCTTCATCAGTGTAGGTAAAGCGCTTCGGCAATTATATATATATATATATATATATATATATATATATATATATATATATATATATATATATATATATATATATATAATGTTTCTGTGAACTTTATATTATTAGTAATAACAATTTGCTTCAGGTGGCTCGTTACGTTTCGTTGCCATTGCTTGTGACCGAGAAATTAAGAGGGAAAGTGGAAGACAATCGCGAGAAGCTGATTCTCGATCACTGGCGTTTTGCGGACGAAAAACTTATTTTGCGTTGCAACTATTTTTTATTCGTTTGGTAGGTGTGCCTTTGGAAATTATGTTTCTGGGAAAGATTGTCAAATGTTTCCTTGCGTGCACTGCGCGTAAACACCATTGGAACGAAAATAACATTGGCGTTTTATTGTAACTTACTCGTGCCGGGCGATCGGTATCAAGCCCAAATGGCGGTTGCAGTTTCGGTGACAAAGCGGTTGCTTTTTTTTCACTGAGAGTGCACGACTCTGGGAGCAAAACACGGTTCGCCCACTTACTGCATAAGCTGATTAAGGGAAAGACAGGCAATGGGTGTTCCGAGCGCATCGCGGCAAAGTATACACGCAGGGGCAAATAAGAGTGTTTAGTTCTTATTTTCAGACCAAAATGTTTTTGACCCTGAACTTTCTTTTCTTGGAAGTTTTTGGCGTTTTGAGTTAAGAGCGAATAGAACAAAATAAAAAAAAATAAAAGACTTTTAAACGCCGAATTAGAGCGCAGCTCTTGAAGAGGAGGAGGGGAAGGAACGGAGAGGAGGGTATGTCCCTCCTCCTCATCCGTACCATCCCCTCCTCCTCTCCAGCTCGCCTCTCATTTAGCGATAAATTTTTCGCTAAATTTCCCGCTAAACTTAGCGGGAAAATGTTTTCGTTAAATTTAGTGGGGAACTGTTTCCGCTAAATCTAGAGGGAAATTTGTCCGCTAAATATTGCGGGGAACTTTTTCCGATAAATTTAGCGGGGAAAGTCTTTCGTTAAATTTAGCGGGGAAAATTTTCCGCAACATTTAGCGGGAAATTTTACTCACAATGCAACGCGCGGTGACCCTCGTGACGTCACAAGTGACGTCACGCTTGACGTCATCAAGAGAAACGTCTCATCATGCACCGCGCGGTTACGCCGACGGCGACGCCAATGCCGCTCAAGCTGGAAACGGGCGCCTAAGAGGTGCGCTCTAAAAGTTGACCTTGCGGAGCTAGGAGGAGGGGCGGCCGCCCCTTCCCCCCCCCCCCCTATACCCGCCCCTGCAGCAGACAAGGATGGCGGCGCCCTGAGTTAAGAGAGAGGAGGGGACGTCAGAACAGCGAACTCTGGTTGGGTAGACACAAAGCTAACTGCCTTTGTCTCGCTGGTCGAACATGTTTGAACGCCGAACGCGTTTGCTTTCGAAAAGTAAGTGGAGACGAAGGCAGCTAGATTTGCGTCCAATTATTCCGACGTTCGCTCATCTCATTTCCCTCAGTATCGTATTGGCATGGTAAATGTACCCGGACGGCTTCGGCAGGTGAAGAACATGCAGCCCGTGGCGGGCCCCGTGCCGCAGCTCCCGGAGCCCGAGCAGCCGATCCAGGCCGGGGTCTCCGGGCCCGAGCAGGGCGGCGCCCACGTGACCTCCAGCCCCGGGCCCACGACCCAGCCGGCGGCCCCGACCACGACGCCCGGCCCCGCGCCGCCAGCCTCCGAGGCGCCCAGGGAGGACACGCCGCCGGCCGCTGGCGGGGAAGGCAAGCACCGTTTCGGCTGTCGCCCGGCGGCAGTCACGTAGTCGCCTTGAGGAAGCGCAGCGTTCCTTGTTGCCCGAGTACGCTGCTCGATACCGAGTCTCGGAGGGAATGCCCTGCCTCGCGGTCACGCTGCTAATACATCATACAGTCTTCAGCCACTGTCTGTGGCCTTCCGTGTGTCACATTGCTCGCAGAGGAGATGTTTGCAGACATGTATGAAGCAATGCTTCGAACATCCTTGAGGTGCAGATGTCATCCTGTCTGCGTCGAGCAGCGTGTCATTTGAATGATGTTAGAGCAGTGTGACAGCAACGCTCATTCTGGTTAGCTTTCGGGTTTGACTACAGGGAGAACGACGTCAAGGTAAAAAATAAAAACGCGGTGAAGAAACACACACACACACATACACACACAGGCACAGACACACACACACACACACAGACACACACACACACACACACGTAGTCTGCGAACTAAGCTCGTTGGTCTGCTTTCGCCTTGGACGCTGAGCTTAACTGGCGTTTGCGGTCGGGCAGCAGGAGAAGGACTGTCCTCTGTTCACGACTTCGAGGTTTAGAAGTTTGTCCTTTTCGAACAAGCGTCGAATTCACTTTCGCGATTTCCTTCGAAGAAAAATGTGTCCTACGGACTGTGTTGTCCAACGTATAATACGGAATGCATGATCTTGAGCACTCCAACTAGTTCATCGAAGACCAGCCAGACCAAATTCACGTTGGATTCCCCGTCGCAGAGCACGCATTTATTTATTTTATTTATTTACAATACTGCGGACCTTTCGGTCTACGCAGGAGAGGAAGTACAAAAGCACATAATAAATACATGATCATGCACTCTGTGCGGGTCAAGCGTGCGCAGGCAGTTCGAAGTGCCTGCGCATTCTTTACATGCATCACTTAATTAAATCATCATTGTTCGTATTGTGTCATGTGTTTAGGATGACCGCGAGGTCCGTATGCTTTTTTTATTCCTAAGGGTCGCCGATGCGAAACGATATCAGAACATAAGACACATTAGTATAAACGATATGGAGCCGCAGAAACGTTCACAAAAAGCGGAACATACACAAAAATAACGAGACGTTTCGAAATTTCTGTATTCTGAAATTAGAGCGCAGCTCCTGAGGAGGAGGAGGGGAGGATACGGAGGGGAGGGTATGCCCCTCCTCTCCTCCTTCTCTCCTCCCCCTCCTCTTCCTCCCTTTCTCTCCTCCCCCTCTCCTCCCCCATTTCCTCCTCCTCCGTACCCTCCCCTCCTCCCACAGTTTCCCCACTAATTTAGCTGGAAAATAGACGTCACATGACCTTAAACTATTTCAGTTTCCCCGCTAAATTAAGCGGGGAACATGACGTCACATGACGTCGTGTCACGTCACCTATGAACAAATTCAGTTTCTCCGCTGAATGTAGCAGGAAAATTGACGTCGCGTGACCTCAACACCAATTCAATTTCTCTCTAAATTTAGCGGGGGGTTAAACCGACTGCGAGGGCGACGGCGACGCCGACGAACGGATGCCGAATAGCTGCGCTTTAAAAAAGGCGTGTTTTACTTTTACGAGACCGTCTGTTCGAGGAAATCGATGGAATACCGCACGACCCTTCCTTGCTTGATTGTAGCGGAGCTTTCTACACTTTTATCTCTCGAGAGGATGGTGAGATGTCGCTTCTTCGTATCCTTTGTATACACTTCGACGCACCTTAAAATTCGCGGATAGCGAAACAAAAAAGACTGCTTACCAATCACTAGTACGTCCTAGACTGGAATACGCTCTCACAGTTTGGTAGCCGCACACAGCAGATGGAAGTAATAAACTTGAACGCGTGCAAAAACTGGCTGGGAGATTTATATTTAATAATTTCAGATATACTGTGTATGCGTCAAGTTCGGCTAGACTAAATCATACTAGAACCATTAAACAATATAGAATTAAGCACGATGTCTTCAAATATTTTTTCCCCTCGGGAAATGAACGAATGGAATTCTCTCGCTAACGCAATGGTAACCCTTCCGTCACTCGATATTTTTGTAGAGGCAGTTGCTTCTGCCACGTGAAAGTGCTCGTAACCATGTCACACCAATGCAATATGTACCACCCCTGCTATGGCTCACAGACGGGAGCCGCAGTACCATTGAAATAAACAAAAAAATCTGCTTTTAAAGCTCATCCGCCGGCATCTCTTGGCCAAACAAGTTCAGCCGGCGTTTTTCGGTCACTTCACTACTAAGTTTCGGCCCAGGACAGGATGCTACGGAGGCAGGCTGAATGCATGGATTAAATGCAGTTTAAGACTTGTAGTCTACGTAGAAGTTGAACGAAAGAGACAGACAAGCCAGGAAGTATATAGCTCTCGGTACAACCATTTGATGCTTTGAGAAAGATACCAAGAGCGAGTTTCAAGCTCTGGATCTTTTGTTCAGACTTAACGCAGTTGTGTTGTGGAGACTAGACCAATGCTCGATCACCGTCTGGTATTAAACTAAAGTTTTTTTCTTTCTTTAATGTGCCGGTTTCTTTGACGCGTTTCACTCGGCCTCCAGGTGAAAACGTGCCTGCGGGCGGTGGAGACAGTGAAGACCCCCGGGAGGATAACCCGAGGCCCGGCGACGCCGTCGCGGTGACGTCTTCGCCGCCTCCGGCGAGCACGGCGGCCGTGCCCGCGGACCCTCCAGGCGGCGAGGTCCCGGACGACATTTTGCCGCCCCCGCCCGCGGACGAAGGCGGTGACGAGATGAGCTTCTACCCGTGCCTGTGCGCGCGCAAGGCCAAGTTCCGGGGCCGCTGGAAACAGCGACACAACAGCCGTCGCCGCGCCAGGGCCGCCCCCGCCACCAGCTGGAAGGACTACAACTTCCTCTTCCCGCTCGGCGCCGTTAGGGTGCGTGCCGCTCGGCCACCGGCCAGAGCTCCCCTGGGCTGCGCGCAACGTTCTTAGATCTGTCCTTTGATAAGCTGCAGGGAAGAGTGTCGTTCGAAAACGGTCCTTCTCTGCCGCTCGCACGCGTGCAGGTTCAGCCGGATAGCGATTTTTGCGCGACCAGCAACACCGCTCCAATGGTCAACGGAGAAGGACCGTTTCTGAACGACGTACGCTCTTTTTGCGAAAATTTTCTGTTTATCATACAATCAAGAGTAGAAGCACTTTCCACCGCAGGCAGTGTGCATTTAACGTTCCACCTGCTCAGTCGATTATGTCCATAGGGCGGCCTGATAGCGTAGCGAGCGCCTCCGAGTGGACGTGCCACGAAAAGGCGACAGACGTTCTAGGAAGCTTGCCAACTGACTTTGATCTATTAAAGTTGAACTGCGCGAGAGTCCAAAAGGCGAAAGAGAAGGCGGCCTGAACTGAAGGCCGCCTTCCCTTTTGCCAGGTTCTCGGGGGATTCCGTTTTCGATCAAAAGTGTTTGTACAGGAGCTTAGGACCCCGTTCCCTGCATGCCTCACTGCGTGTTCTTGTCCCGGCTGCCCTAGCCTCCAGGTCTATCCTCCAAGTAGATCTAGCCTCAATGTTTCGTTTTATGTGCACTTATTTTACGCAAGAATCGCTTAACGTCCCTGAGCCGAATTTAAACATTCGACCGGGTATGGCTATCGGGGTAGAAGGGTGCTGAGCTGGGCTAGATGGTTCCGATTACACATGATTCAAATCAGCGAACAACGTTAGGAAACTGTTGAAGGAAACAGAAGACAGGAAAGACGCTGAATGGCTATCGGGTTTTTGGTTTTCGGCGTCTATTTCTGGCACGATTGTGACACATGAAGTTGGAGTGTATCGGCTTCTATACTTGGCACTGGCGTGACTCCAGCATGTGGAATGGGAGAAAGACCGCAGCGGTACACGAGGGCGAGAGAAAATACAGTGGTACATTTGATTCTAAGGAATGTTCCTTCGGTTGCCTGAGCCTGAATTCCGGATTTTTTGTATCGTCGAAAAGGCCGCCTTATTACGACCGATTTCTACATTTGCGGCTTTTTGTGGGAGTTGTAGTTTCCTCAGCGCTTGCCATGGCTCGCACGACGTTCCGTCACAGCGACTACGGGTCTGCTAGCAAAAGATCGGCGTTGTGCCCCGATGCGGCAGCGCCTCCCCTCTTCCTGCGGATTGACATTCTCGGACGACCGAACAAAGGGGAACCGGACACTTCGCTCCCTGTTGAGAACTCAGCTCCGGTATCCAAAGCCAACAAGCCAACGAGCGGGAACCGGACGAAACGTAATTTTCGCTCTGATTTGCGGCCTCTGATTTGCTTCTCCTTGGTACTCCTTCATCCACCGGCTGATGTGAGCTTGTGTAGGGCAGCAGAACAACATGAGGTATGGAAAAGAAGCGCGGGTTGTCAGTAGCTTCCAACGTGAAATAGCAGATGATCACTATTTCAACCCGCGCCCGATCTCAGATCTCCGCGGCACTCGGTTCGTAGCCGACGATCAATGTGATCAATGCTTTTTTTTTTCCCGGTCCGTAACCAGACCGCATACTACGTTGCGTTCTTTTTTTGTGTGTTTTGAATGGCGCTTCGTAGCAGACGAACCGCGTTCTCTGCCGGCATTGGCAAACGAACCGTCTACAAACGCAATCTTTGCTCTCCCCGCGAGAGGCAAAGTAGATCTTGCGGTGTTAAATCGGTTCCCTGCAGAATCCACGGAGAACGCTCGGAGGAGAATATGGCCGGATATCTGAATAGTCCGAATATCTGGATAGTCCAAATATCTGGATAGTCCGAATATCTGGATAAATAACCCGAATATCCAGACCCCGCGGTCAGATCCCTTTGAGGCTGGCCGTTTGAGCCGAGGATGATCTGGATTCGACGGCTGCTGCCAGCGTTCCCTGCGGTTGTCCTGCAATCACTGAACGTTGTTTCTACGAGGGGTTTTTAGTCAGTTCGAAGCCTAACATAGAAGCGAGAACTCTGAGATCAAGAACACAGTTTTATTTTTCAACCCAGGCCCCTTGAACGTCCGCACGCTTCACACATCGCTAAGTTCTCTTATTCCCGAAGAGAACAAACCTTTTGTTACGTCCCTAAAAATAGTGATCAACTGCCTCTTTGAGGTCATCATCATAAAGAAATCGGTGTCCTCGAAGATTTTTCTTTGATGTCGAAACAAGAAGAAACAACTGGGGGCAAGGTCCGGAGAATAGGCTGTATTGTTGGCGACTTCGAACCCGCATTGTCGTACAGCGTCTTGTGCAATGTGGAACATGTGCACTGGAGCATCGTCGTGAAGATATTAATTCGTCTTGCTCAATTTCCCCCGGTGTTTTTTATTGGTGGCCTCACGCAAATGAACCAGCACTTGGATGTAATAGACCCCTGTTATTGTAGTTTTGGGTGGTAGGGGATTCATCAGCAGAGCACTATCTTCATCCCTCCCCAAAAAAATGTCGCTATGATGTTGCCCGCAGAAGCTGTCTTGAATTTTAAGGATTCTTGCGCTTCCAGGCCATGCTCTATTGTTTGTTCACGGGGTCCAGTGGTAGGTCCAGGTTTTAGCCCCCGTCACCGACCGCCGGTAAAAGCAGCTCCCATCAGCGTTCATCACTGCAAACATTTCGCGACATCATTCCACTCGATCCTTCTTCATTTCAGGTGTAAAAATTTTGGGAACCCAACGCGCACAGTCCTTGGACAGACCCAAATGTTCGCGAAAGATCGTTGGCACGGACCCAGTACCACGGCCCACTTTTCCACTGCAAAGTTTTGTAGCAACCTGGAGAATCGCAACACGCCTATTCATTGTGACCATGCCTTCCACTCTGCGACACATTTCCTCAGTGGTGACTTCAACGGGGCGATAGTGTCGTAGGTCGTCTTCCAAAGACGTTTGATAGCCTATTACTGCGCGCTGTTTCCGTACACACTCGTCATGCGCTCATGAATACTTGCCGCCGTTGTTCCCTCTTTCACCAAAACTTGGATCCCGCCACGGTGCTTCAAGCCGTCATCCTCTTCAGATGATGAAAATAATCCCTGGAGAAGGGGAACAAGAGGGACAAAGGACAAACACAAATCTCCAAACACAGCTAGGTGACTGGTGCGCGACCGAAAAAATCCGCCTGGTCCGGGTATCGAACCCGGGACCTCTCCATTACAGGTGGAGCGCTCTACCAATTGAGCTAACCAGGGGTTAGACATCAGTAGAGCAAACGGGTTTTATCAGCTGCCACCAGTCTAACACCAACAAGGGTGAAGCTTGCAATTTAAGGTTATAATTAGAATGCAATTAAATGCAAAGGTGCAAGCGAGCTGGACAAGAATGATGAAATTAATCCCTGGAGAAGGGGAACAAGAGGGACAAAGGACAAACACAAATCTCCAAACACAGCTAGGTGACTGGTGCGCGACCGAAAAAATCCGCCTGGTCCGGGTATCGAACCCGGGACCTCTCCATTACAGGTGGAGCGCTCTACCAATTGAGCTGACCAGGGGTTAGACATCAGTAGAGCAAACGGGTTTTATCAGCTGCCACCAGTCTAACACCAACAAGGGTGAAGCTTGCAATTTAAGGTTATAATTAGAATGCAATTAAATGCAAAGGTGCAAGCGAGCTGGACAAGAATGATGAAAATAATCCCTGGAGAAGGGGAACAAGAGGTACAAAGGACAAACACAAATCTCCAAACACAGCTAGGTGACTGGTGCGCGACCGAAAAAATCCGCCTGGTCCGGGTATCGAACCCGGGACCTCTCCATTACAGGTGGAGCGCTCTACCAATTGAGCTAACCAGGGGTTAGACATCAGTAGAGCAAACGGGTTTTATCAGCTGCCACCAGTCTAACACCAACAAGGGTGAAGCTTGCAATTTAAGGTTATAATTAGAATGCAATTAAATGCAAAGGTGCAAGCGAGCTGGACAAGAATGATGAAAATAATCCCTGGAGAAGGGGAACAAGAGGGACAAAGGACAAACACAAATCTCCAAACACAGCTAGGTGACTGGTGCGCGACCAAAAAAATCCGCCTGGTCCGGGTATCGAACCCGGGACCTCTCCATTACAGGTGGAGCGCTCTACCAATTGAGCTAACCAGGGGTTAGACATCAGTAGAGCAAACGGGTTTTATCAGCTGCCACCAGTCTAACACCAACAAGGGTGAAGCTTGCAATTTAAGGTTATAATTAGAATGCAATTAAATGCAAAGGTGCAAGCGAGCTGGACAAGAATGATGAAAATAATCCCTGGAGAAGGGGAACAAGAGGGACAAAGGACAAACACAAATCTCCAAACACAGCTAGGTGACTGGTGCGCGACCGAAAAAATCCGCCTGGTCCGGGTATCGAACCCGGGACCTCTCCATTACAGGTGGAGCGCTCTACCAATTGAGCTAACCAGGGGTTAGACATCAGTAGAGCAAACGGGTTTTATCAGCTGCCACCAGTCTAACACCAACAAGGGTGTTCCCCTTCTCCAGGGATTATTTTCATCATTCTTGTCCAGCTCGCTTGCACCTTTGCATTTAATTGCATTCTAATTATAACCTTAAATTGCAAGCTTCACCCTTGTTGGTGTTAGACTGGTGGCAGCTGATAAAACCCGTTTGCTCTACTGATGTCTAACCCCTGGTTAGCTCAATTGGTAGAGCGCTCCACCTGTAATGGAGAGGTCCCGGGTTCGATACCCGGACCAGGCGGATTTTTTCGGTCGCGCACCAGTCACCTAGCTGTGTTTGGAGATTTGTGTTTGTCCTTTGTCCCTATTGTTCCCCTTCTCCAGGGATTATTTTCATCATTCTTGTCCAGCTCGCTTGGACCTTTGCATTTAATTGCATTCTAATTATATCCTCTTCAGACATTGCCGCTTGGCGACCTTCGACGTAGATCGACGCAAGATCGACCGAGAGTAGAGAGCGACGTGCCTTGCAACTTCCTTTTTTTAAAAAAAATAATTTGTCTCGATGTTTGATGCAATGTGCATGTAACAGTTTAATATCTATCGCATCACACTTAGAGGGACGAGGTTTACTTTGCGCTCACCGAGCGCGCCATGACGAACGCGGTTTCGCGGTCGTAACTTTGCGGAGTTCGGAGTTTCCAGGCTCAGGGCGTACAGGAGGAGCGGACATCTTTCATAGCAGTTTTCAGCACATTAAGAATTAAATTATTGAAAACCGTGAATGTGAACGATAATCCTTTTCGTTGTTATTTTCCCACCGTTGTATTCTGCACTAAGTTCTTCTTATGGGATTTTTGGGGGGGGGGGGGGGGGGCGGGGGAGAGGAGGGGGAGTGGGGACGGAATACTTTAAACCAGAAACCCTTAATTATGGCATACGCCATTTCTTTTAATACAATGTTCACGTTATATGCAAAAAAAAAAAAAAAAAATGTCGCTCCGTTCCACAACGCAGTGGAGAGTGCGAGAGCTTCCCCCCAGCGTGGGACGCGGATGACGGCTTCCCGTGCCGGTCTTCCCGAGCGTCGAAGCCAGGAAGCACGGCACAGCCTGGGCTCGTTCCGGAAGTGCCCTCCGTGGCTCGCTTGCCAGATAGCGCATCGATTTTTGCCATCCTTCTCGCAACGAAGCGAACTTAGGTCGGCCAGGTGCGCCCCGCGTCGAAACCGGCGGTCACTTTATGAGCGGCGGGATTTCCAGCGATGACGGCTCGGAAAGGCCGCGAACGGTCGCGCTTGGGTTTTGGTACCTTCGACGACAATTTGTCCTCGGAGAAGGCGCTGGGCAGATGTAGTTGAGTGGCACTCTAACGACGCGGTGAATACATCACACAGGCGGCAGAGACTGTCTGATGTCTGTTTCTTCCTGTCGCGTTGCTCATACAAAAACTATCTGCAGACGTGATTGAGGCATGTAGGAAGCAAAGATGCTTCGAACAAGTGTCTGCGACTTTTTCCCCGATACCTTGTTTTCAGAGAAGGCGCTGGGCAGACCTTGTGCGGTGTGTATTAAGACAGGGAGTCGTTGTTGGGTGCCGTTTTAGACGGGACATGGGAGCGCCCGCACTTTCGGCGAAAACCTCGGTGTGGACGCGCAACGGAAAAAGACGACCGTGGGGCAACGTCGTCCGTGTTTGCTTCTAAATAGGCAATTGCTGAATTATATTGCAAGAACCAACGCAAGCGCACACCAAGGGGGCGTTTGCTGCCGTTTATCCTTCGGCATTTTTCGGGCCTACATTGGAACGTAATGCGCCAAATTATAATCGCTCAACGTCGCGAAAAGCTTACAACCTTTCACTGAGTCGAGGTTCGGTTGCGTACCGTTTTTCTTCTTTATTGTTATGCACAAAGGAATGCGTCAAGGCGTGCCCCTTTCCAGGAGCTTTAATCTGAACACGTTGCTAAAAATTCGACCGCCGCCATTCCCTGAAATCAAGCGCGGCGCCGACCAATCAAGGCAGCCGCATTCCTCGCCCACTTTTTCGCCAAGTGTCCAAATTAGAGCCCCGGTACTTTAAGGTCCCTACGGGTGAAGAGGTGTAACACGCTATCGCGGGCTGAGATAACGTTTTTTCTTCTTCTTAACTCTTTCATACTGCCACCATGAGCAGACTGTAGAGCGGATACTCGTGTATTGGAATTCGTCGCGGCTACAAAGGATAACTCGCCCTATGGGACTTGGGGTAATATATGCATGTTCATCGGGATCAAACGTCACGCCCGAGGGGAGTTAATGTGACAAAAACTTGAGAGAGACCACCATCTCCGAAAAAAAGTTGATATAACTTCTCACGTTATATGCGCTACATGGAAAGCCTCACATGCAGCGTTTAACGACAATCGTGCGATTAACTCTATCTAAATTTCCCGCCTTCAGGCACGACGCGGCAAGGACTAAGTGATCTCTACTTTTTGTTAGCAAAATGTTCTCATTGAACGGCTGCACCCCGGGGACACTGTATCAAATTAAAGCAAATGTTACGCTAAATGTAAAATTTCACATTCAGGCGTTATGTTGGCCGATACTGGACTAAAAGTGCCCGTAGGCCATCTAGCTCTGGGCCACAAAGCCCCATATGAACGGTGCAAATATCTACACAGCTAGAAGTCGATTCGCCTCTGAAATTTGAAGATACTGCATGGTTTCACGATGTCGAAGGGAATTCCTTCCAGTCTAGTGCGACCATTGTATCTGGAGCCCGTCTCCGACTGGTGTGTTTAGCGTTCTATGCTGCCCATACATCAGAAAGGCCCCGACGTGGCAACAAATGGCGTCACAGAAGCCGGAGTGTCATGCTGTCGCACGCCGCGATCCTGGCTGTTGGTCCTAGAAATGCTATCGAAACGATGAAATGGTATTCGATCGACCGTGGTAGATTTTTCCAGTAACGTACTATCGTACTCGTTAGATCGCAAAATGACTAACGAGTAAAGTAACTTCGCTACTATTTTGCGGTGTTTTCTATTCTATTACGTTAAGCACGAGCGAACGGGAATGTCGCTGTCGTCTCGGCGTCCCAACTTCTGGCTGCCGAAGCTTCCGTAAACTGTCACATTGGAGAACGACCTGCGGTAGAACAGGCGTCTGCCACGTACAGCACTGGGACGCCGCCAGGATTGCGACCGGCGACAGCATGACACTTCTATGACGTCATCAGGCGGAAATCGAGGGACCCCTTGTTTGGCCGCGGTGAACGCGTTAGTCGGAGGCGCGTTCCAGGCACCATACTACGACCGGAAACCTGGAGTTCTGGATGTTCATCACGCGGTAGTGCACGTTATATCGACCTCTCTTTTCCCCCCACTTCTCCTACAATGTCTCTTCCCGAGTTCAACAGTATGATGAACCTTTCTTTGCCACATCATAAACTCACGTCTGTTCCTCCGCAGGAATGCCTCGTGTCCACCACCTAGCGAGGAAGAGCAGTTCTTGTGCGCACCTGGATCACTTCACTCCTGGGATCAACGTGCGGCATTCTTTGAGGGCAAGAAAAAAAATACAAAAAACAAAAAACGGACGAACGAACTTCGGAAACGACAGGACAGCAGTATTGTGCGCGAAAGTGTACGCTCGAAACCACGGACATTTGCAGCCCGGAGAAGGCAGCGGAAAGCCGTGACTTCGCCAGGAGTCGTTTCACCAAGCTGATTATTATTTTTTAATTGTTTAGAGAGGAATGCATTACGGGATGATCCCTATAAAAATAAATATGCGAAGAATCGACTGCCTGCATAGCCCTTGGACAGTTCACAGAAAGTGAATTTTGAGCATCTTTAAGAAGTTTCTGCGACCGGTTGACTAGATAGAAGCGCCATGGATCGGGTCGCGTTGACGTCACTAAGCGTTCGGCGTATGCGTGACACCTCCCTAACTTTAGTTCACAGGATATGCACAGGGGGCAAGCGGCAGGGAGACATCTCGTGCTGTCTCGTGTTCTGCACGCGCAGAGCTCCAGCAATGTTGTCGAACGCGCAAAGACTAAAGGCCGGTTCTCAGATGTAGCGATCGAAAGTGTCGCTGTGGTCGGCCCACCACAATTGGCCGAATGCTGACTATGACGCCAGGAAAGGATTTCTCATCGACGGAAATAAGAGAAATGTAAGAAGTTCAATTTTGGCGGTGTTGGCAGTGTTGCTTTGAGACCGCTATGATTTCAGGCTTCCAGAATGCTCATTACAAACACCATCCAGCTTGTTGTTCACAAGGTAATGACGTCACGAAAGGTAACCAACGAGGGCGCCACCGAAACATCTCGCCGCTAATAGCGCTGATTGATTGATTGAAACGTTTATTATGTGAACCATACCCTTGGTTGGAAAACGTTTATTGTAAGAAAAAAAAGAAAAGTCTTGCGACTGAAGTCTTTAGACTTTAAAAAATGTGAGGGGGGGGGGGGGGAGGCGTCGCGCAGGTACAGGAGCTTGCTACGCGGTGCCTAGATGAATCTTTTTATTCCTGTAGAGGCGATGAAGTCTAGGAGACTCTTAAGCAGCTCCTTATTGCGTTCTGTATCTTCTAACGCTTGTAATGGTTGGGTCCATTCTTCATAACTTATTACCCTTGCTGAGGTCTTATGCTTCACCCTCTTTTCTTTCCAGCACTCGCATTCCCAAAACATATGCCTTAGGCTTCCTGTAGTCTGTTCGCAGAAGGGGCAGCCGCTATCTTGGCTTATGCCTTTTCTACTAAGCGTACATGGGTCGTTCGTGGCTTCAGAGTGCAACCTCCTAATGCAAACCCTTTGCCACCTACTGAGCCTCATTGTTGGTAGGGCAGGAGGGATAGGTTTAAGGGCATTAAGTCTGGCCCTTCTTCGTTCCTTATTGACGTCCCTGGCCTCGTGAGGAGCGAAGTCAAACGGGTCCCGTTGCTCGACGGGCACGATGGCTGGAAGCGTCGATTGGTGGCGATAGTATTGGAAGATTATCTCCGCCTTGGCTTCCCGCTCGGCCCTGTCTTGTCCAAGGATCCCTGAGTGACCGGGAACCCACTCCAGGTAGAAGTTGGTGTCCTTGCTTCTTGCTTCTTTGATGTTTATCATGATCTTTTGTGCTGCCTTGTCCATGGTGCATGGGTTTCGAAGTTCCTCGATGGCCTCTCTAGAGTCCGAAAAGAGGTATATTGTCTTCTTTTCTTCATGGCAGTGGCTCTGTATGGCGTCGGCCACTGCTTCTAGTTCGGCCCTTTTCACGTGGGTTCCTTCTTCCAGGAGCCTTCGCCCATAGTTGTTCTTTATCGTGTTAAACCATGCACAAGCCGCTTTTCCCTCCTTAGTAA
Source organism: Ixodes scapularis (assembly GCF_016920785.2). Taxonomy (NCBI): domain Eukaryota; kingdom Metazoa; phylum Arthropoda; class Arachnida; order Ixodida; family Ixodidae; genus Ixodes; species Ixodes scapularis. The sequence continues at coordinate 3,008,463 of NW_024609857.1, read as the reverse complement.
CTGTTGCATCGGTGTAGATGACCTGGGTGTTTTCTTTTTTCTGGAGTTTTTTTACTCTCCTCAGGTGCTTCATCCCCGCAGTTTCCCTGTCCCTGACCTGGTCTCTTTTGTCTGGTACGTCTGTTTTGATTAGCGCCGATTCCCAGGGGGGAGGTTCCTCCTCTGGTTCCTCCATTTGTGGACATATGTTCCTCATTTTAAGTATGGCTATTTTAAGTATGGCCTGAAGGCAGGCCATACCCTGGCCTGCCTTCAGCTACTTATTGTTTCTTATGAGCAACAGTTTTGACGGTGCGATACAAAGCTGGTGAACGCTCCTGTCAGCACGCACTTAGCGCGAGGTCAGCGCTGTGCTTGTAGCGCTCCGCTGCATGTGTGAACAGGCCTTTAACTTCTCACGATGCATTGGTGCAGAGGGGGCGTAGCTAGCGTAGCCAAACTGGCTGGTGACATCGGTCTATGTTTCACAAGAATTCCACACTCTAAACAGCACTACCAAGGAAAATGTTTCCAGTGTATAATTACATGCGCTGCACGCTCTGGCGCCTGCAGTAGTGCCAAAACATAATTCATCTTGTACGCGCGTACGTCAACGCCTTATTTAGATTATTTACTTCGAATTTTTTGTTCCTGAAAGGCGAGCGCGTACGGCGCGTAGACTTACATTCTCAGCATTCTCCTTGATGCTTGGGCAATTTAGCAATATGTCTATTGCAAGAGCGAGGAATCGCCTGGTGCCTCATTCTAGCCGGCGCTTTGGGGTGACGTCAGCAACACGAGCTGACATATGAACGATTGAAAGCAGGGACTGATCTCTATGACAAATGCTAGATCGCGTTTGCCCGCTCCGCGAATGCGGCCACTAGCGGCCATCTTTTTGGTAGAGTTATCTTACCTCTAACAAATGTACAGCTGGTGCAGCCACTATCATCCATCCATGGCAGACAGCGTTGTAGCAGTTGTGGTGGCAGGCTGCCATCAAAATAGCGTGGGTGATATTTCGTGCTTGATTGAAATTGTTCCGTAAAACATATTTTTGAAACCGGCGTGAACGATAGCCCGATCTTTGAGGACCCGGCGAAAGTTTCACGAAATCGCAGCACCGGGGAAAAGCAGCTCAGCACGCATCGAAAGTCGCATCGAAAGAAGCATCGAAAGCAGACGCCGGTGCGGAGTCTGCTTTCGATGCGAGCTGCGCTGCTGTTTGTTTGTTTGTTTGTTTATTTATTTCTGGGGTAACGGGAAAGGGTGGACACCTGGAGATTGTGGGCCTCCGTTGATGGGGAGAGTCACTACCTGGTGGGGGATTAGGGAAAGGGATGAAAAAGAGAATAGGAGAGAGTAAAAGAATGAGAAAAAGGGCAATTTTTGCATACTGTGAGTGCCATGCAGAGAGGCTCAAGAAGGGACATGAAATGTTCAGCACAGCGCCACCGCAATGATGTCACCGCCCCCGCCACGCCGGGAGCATACCCCAAACCGACCGCAAGGAATCGCTCAGCCTTCCTCCGTGCCCCACTGCCCGGGAGTTTTTGTTCCAGTGCGGCACCCACATGACGGCTGGCCCGAACGTCGCCCCTCCTCCTTCTCCGGTGCGGCCCGAGCCCTGCCCCGGCACCGCAGCAACAAAAACGACACCGCGGCACCGCTATGTTAAAACTTTCTAGTCACTGTTTCGCTGGAAACGTGATCAATTACCAGCATCTGGCCGATTCCCTAGTAAAGTCAAAGTCTGTCTTCAAGGCCTGTTTCTCGAAAAAATCGTAGAAGTGCACGAAACGCTCTTGCTGTCGCCCACCGGTGACCCTCAGTATTAAATATGTCGTTGACAGTGTCATGTATAAGTAAGTGACAGTGGCATGTATAAGGCATGTGCGTAACTCTGAAGAAGCGTTCTTCTGGGGTCACATGAGCAGGGCACAACAGGAACGCGTGCTCCGAATCTTCTGGATCCCCACAGTCTGGACAGTTGGGGTCTTGTTTGCGGCCCATCATGTGAAGCCGCTTTCCCGTGTATGGACACCCAGCCCGGAGTCTGTGTAGCAGTGAGGGGTCGGCACGTGGAAGGTTCCGAGGAATCGTTGGAGGCGGCTTGCCAATCGCCACTCCAGGATGTGAATGAAATTGCTGAAGCTCATCATGAATTAATCGATGCCCCTCGTTGAATCGGTCCAACAGAAACGTCGGCGCCGGATCGTCATGGGCCCTTGCAGCCAGTGTGTCCGCTCGCTCATTGCCGGAAATTCCAACATGAGACGGGATCCACTGCATGGCGACTGTCCACCCTAGATCCTCCACTGTTTGAGCCTCTAATGCAATTCTAGCCAGTAGTGGCGTGCGTTTATCACTTCGTTGGAGCTGTTGGAGTGCACCTTTAGAGTAGGTTAAAATTACAACCTTAGTGGACAACGTAATGTTCTTGATAGACTCAAGCGCTCCCCAAATGCCACCAGCTCTGCCGTTGTTGATGACGTCACAAAGTTGAGTCGTCCAGCAACATCAAAGTCCATTTCTGGAATTGTGATTGCAACTGTTGCTGTTTTCTTGGCCCTGTTGGTCGATCCGTGTGTATATAACTGAATCCAATCCTTGTAGTCGCCATCTAGGCGTTCTATAGCAGCTAACCTCGCAACAATCGTCAGTACATTTGCTTTTTGCTGTGGAAGAGGTAGACTCTCGCATATCACCAGTGGTGGACGTGTCGAATGCGGAGGCGAAGAAGGGAGGAACTCCTCAGGGCCTCTAATCTCTCGATTGAATCACCCTATCAAATGCCCCAAATGAGAGTTTCGTCTAACCCGAAGGTGAGGTCGGATGCTAAACTCAGAGGGCACACCACTCATGCGACTAATGTTGCGCATGGCTCTCTCCTCCAGTCTTAGAGAAAGCGGCCATACCTCGGAAGACACAAGTGTCACAATATTTTCCGCCGAAGGGGGAGCCCCAAGCAGCTGCGAAGAGCAATTCGGTGGAATGTCTCAAGTTCTCCAATTTGGGCTCTTCCAATGGCTAAAAGAGGAAGCGAGTACAGGAGCCCATTATGACACTCTTATAAAGTTGGAGAATAGCGCGTTGTGGAGCGGCCCTAAGAGCATCCTCCAAGTTGTCGTATGACTCGCAAGAGCCGTCGGCATTGACCCAGTGTCCTACGAACTTCTGGCCTCCAAGTCACGCAGTCATCCAAGACAGCTCCGAGATAGGTGTGCTGTCTAGCCCTTCTCAGTGGCATCCCAGCAAGTTTCAGCTGCAGTGCATTTTGTGGTGCTCGGCCTGCAGGCCGGTATAGAAGTGAAGCTGTTTTTTCAGCTGAGAGGGTAAGGCCCAATCTCGATAGTCGAAGGACCATCCGTTCAAGTAGCTTGCCTACACAACTTGTAAGTGACACTGGTCTGTAAGACGACGGCAGCGCGGCCGGTTTCCCTTGTTTGAGTATTGGGATGATAGTTGCCGGTTGTCCATACGAGGTTCAGTTTTTCAAGAACATCAAGGTTGTAGGCAGGATCAACGTTTCTGAGCGCTTAGTAGGTTATACAATCCGGCTCTGTAACACTCTTTTTGTTACAATTGTGAAGGGCTTCATTCAGTGAGCTCCGCCAGAGAGGAATCGGAATGGCTCGCCAAAATTGCCTCGTTATTTTGATCTTCGGTGAGTGGAACTTGATATAGTCGTCCTAACTGTTCCCGGTACTGTAGCGGGGTGGATTACAAGTACCGCCAACCATTGTTGTGGAAACGCGCGAGACACGTGCCGCGAGCGCGTGCTCCGCCGCCATTCGCTTCCAAGGGCCGCTCATTTCAGTGCTGCACCGACATTTGCTTCCAAGGGCCGCTCGAGACATGGGCCTCGTGCACTCGCGCATTTGACGCTACTTGCAAGACACTTAAACACATCGAGGGGCTTTAGGGTGGATGACTGCCGAGAAAATTCGTCCGCTATTACCTCCGCCACGGGCCAACCGTTTTCCCCCCGTTGCTGCGCTTTCGTAGAACTTGCACCGGGTCCTCAAAGATGGAGCTACCGTTCACGCCGGGTTTCAAGAATCTGCTTCGTCGAACAACTTAAATCAGACACGAAATATCACCCACGGTACAGTGTACTAGACTCCTGGCTATTTTTATGGCAGCCTGCCACCATAGCGCTGTCGGCCACATTACTCTGATGGCTAGAGATAACATAATTCTACCAAAAAGATGGCCAACCGTGGCCGCATTCCCGTCCATAGGCGGAGCTGGTCAAACGCGATCCAGCAAATAAACATAGATATCAGTGAAAGCAGGGCATCTGACCGCTGCCATGTCTCTGCACGTGCGGGCAAGCACATGCCATTGCAAGCCAGTCAATGCCACGTCCACGCGCACGCTTCGCTTGCTGGTGCCCATTAATGCCCATCGGGCACCTGCAAGTGGGGCCTTTCCGAAGTTCAGTCTGGCCACTTTGATAACTATCATCATCTTAGTGTATACCATCTGTACATGCTAATGCTAATGGCGGCTTTTTGATGGCTAGTGAAAGAAAACAACATTTGAAGACGGCACCGATGCAGTGTCAACATCCTAGACTGTCGAAAATAATCCCTGCAGAAGGGGAACGAGAGGGAGAAAGGACAAACACAAATCTCCAATCACAGCAAGGTGACTGGTGCGCGACCGGCCACCTAGCTGTGTTTGGAGATTTGTGTTTGTCCTTTGTCCCTTTTGTTCCCCTTCTCCAGGGATTATTTTCGTCATTCTTGTCCAGCTCGCTTGCACCTTTGCATTTAATTGCATTATAAACATTCTAGACGTTCGCTGTTGTTCGATGTCACTGTGACGAGACTTAGAAGCATCTATGCACTACGCATTTGGGGGTGTCATGTAAATCCTTTAAATGCTCGGCTTTGGCACACCCTGGACAGCGCATCGCAATAAAATGTGGTGAATTTTATAAATAGTTTTACTGAACTAAGCGCCTCGTAGAAAGTGGTAGTTTCTTGACACCATCGAAACTGAAATAAAAAGAGAAATAACTGTAGATTGAAGAACACCGTAAATTTAGCACGTGGGCCGTTAACGAATAAGTGCTAGATTTTAGACGCTATTAGTACACAAACATTTAGACAGATATTTGAGCCACTAGATGGCACTAAATTTCTGGAACGTTATATTTTCTGTACCTGCGGCAAACGTTACTACAGTAGCTCAGTTACGGAACTGCATAGATGCTACTTCAAGGAACAGCTCCACCCACGGCTCGCCTCCCGTAAAGTCTAGTGATGGGCCGAACTTTTGCCGAATCGAAAGTTCGGTGCCGAATCTTGGGATTCGGCAAAGTCGAACTTTTGCCGAACTTTTCTAAAGATTCGGCAAAAATACATTGTTATCAAACTCGTTGATATTTCGTTTTCTTTTTTTTTTTTTTTTTTTCTGGCGAAAAAAAAAAGGTTTTATGTTTCTTTTTTCTTAACTTATATGTAACATGTTTATTAAGTAGGGTGATATTCTGTAAGATAATTGTATTGGTGTCGTTTTTGTGTGCTTACTGGCAATTTTAGTGACTCCTTGCAGAAGTGGCGTGACAACGATGTTGGGTAGAAGAGATCGTGGCACAGTCACGAATCACGCTACGAGAGTTTCGGTTTCGAGGCATCATCAGCGCAAGCCTGCATGTGTGTGGCATTGCTAAAATGAAGGCAATAACGCTGCGTTCTTGCTTTCTCTGGGAGTCATCGCTTTGTGCGCGAAAATGAATGCAACGGTTGCTGAGCATTCACCAGAAGAGAATAATAATATTGTAAATATGCATGTTCTCCGATTTGAATCACTTGACGTCAGCTCTGCATGAAAGTGTGCCTCCCATATTCGCAACGTCTCGTTTTTAACATTTTGAAATGTCTGTTTCTGGTGTTAGGACACACAAGAACGTTTCGGAAGATAGGGAGAGTGAATGTCGGATGTGCAACGTCGAGCATTATAGTTCTGTGTTTAGTTTTATGCAGATACAAGGGGAAAATCGCGAAATAACACTAATTAAAAAAGCAATATTATTTTGTTTCCACACAAAGAATGCTTGTGAGCCGAAAACAGAATTGTTATAATTGCGAGGAGTGCTTTAAAGTAATTGTCGGCCGATGTATTAATGTTTCAGAATGCACCGCATCATTCACTTGCGCAGTGGACTTTCTTGAGGCAGAAAATATTGAAGAGAACCACACTCGCTCACGCACAGTTACCGTGTTCCCCCCCGCACCGCGCCGTAACCGCTTGTACTACACTGTACGATGGTAACCGCACGACGTCACGGCGTCCATTTGCAATCCAAGGCTCCGTTGGCTCCGTTATGGTGTACTAGAAAGCTCCGTCGCGTTCTCGAGCGTGCGCAGACATTTGCCGAATTTTGCCGAATCTTTGCCGAACGTTCCTGCAAAAGTTCGTCCTTTGCCGAACTTTGCCGAATCTGAAGTTCGGCAGATTCGGTTCATCACTAGGAAAGACCCTTCATGTTTTAGAAGTAGTGAAATGTGCGTCGATGCAAGAGGCGCGTGCATCGTGCGGACCTTGGGAATGTCATGGCGGCACAGCGCAGCACTGATCTAGATTTCAGACGCCATTCTCTTCCCAAAAGTGGCGCGCGGCACGTGTCTCGAGCATTTCCAGAACAATGAATAATTAATGGCGCCAGTGGCGTACCAATTTGTTTTTGATGGGGGGAGGGGGAAGGCAACCCCCCCCCCCCCCCCCGGGGGGGGCGGTGCCCTTGGTATCCCTTGGGCGCCACCGGCCAGTGTTTGCCCTGCCCAGTGGCGGCTGTTTCAGGGGGTGCAAAACACATGCCTTGTCCCCCCCCCCCCCCCCCCCCCCCCCCTCTAAGTGCTGAGGAGGCAAGGACCGCCCCCCCCCCCCCCCGTTTGTACGCCTATGGATGCCGTCACTTTTCTCAGGATAGAGGGGCTTTAGTTTCCCGTCGTCCGACGTCCCCCCCCCCCCCGCCCCCCCCCCCCCTCGTTTTGAGGACGGCTGCTATAGACCCTTTCTTCAAGGGCGCCGCTATCTTGAATCGTCACTTCCAGTATGGGCGAAAACATTGTTTTGCCGACGCCACGCCAGTAGAAAACACTTAGGATATAAGCGTAACCGTCACACATCATCGTTTTGCCTCCCCCTTATTTTTTTACTTGTTACAGGTTGAAACGTTTTAGTATTTTTTTCGTCGCCCATACCGGATACGCCTGCTAGGTGGCTGGGGGCGAGAGTACACAGAAAAGGTCCATAATAATAATAATAATAATAATAAATCCTTTATTGCACAGTCTTTCGTACAGTGAAATCAATGGCCCACTTAAGCGCGCAAGCGCTTGTGTGCGGGACCATGGCAACCCAGCAACGCACTCAAACAGTGCATACATCTCGCTCAAAACAAAAGTAAATGATGGCAGTCACATCTTGCTCAAAACAAGTGTACAGAATGTTAAAATCGTGGTGACGAGTCCGCTGGGAAAATAGATAATACATGAGAATTGATAACATTTATAATTCAAACCGACAACACCATTCCTTGAGCTTCTGTTTGGCTACTTTTAAAGATGGCAAGTCGCATAAATCTTGAGGAAGTTTATTAAAGTAGGAGGGAACATAGTATTTTCTTAAACGTCGTCCGTAATTTGTGTATACCATAGGGATAGAAAAGGTTTCCGAATGTCTTAGGGTCTTTTGTCTGGTGACTCTGTGCTTGTAATTATTATTATTATAATAATATTTTATTAGAACAACAAATTCCATTAATTCCTCTATTTGCAATATTTGGAGGGAGGCCAATTTTTCTGCTTTATCAAGGTTTTCATATTTCGAACCATAGGCAATGCTAGTTGCAATTTTATAAATTAGTTTATTTAATTTTTGTTTTCGGTGGGAAGAACAGGAGCCATACACAGTGATTCCATACCGCAAGAGAGAGCAACCGAGCGCTTCGTAAACTTTTTTCCTGATGTTAATATCACACAAATTTCTTAGTTTATACATATACGCCAAAACCAATCGTAGGCGTTTTACTAAATTTTCAATGTGGCTATTCCATGTTAAGTTTACATCAAAAGTTAGCCCTAAATATTTTGTTTCTTGAACATATGTTAATGGAGAGCAATTACAAGAACCACAGTCGCTTGAATGTAAAAAGATAGGATGTATAAGGTTTACTCTTTTTTGATGTGCCCGGAAGCACATTAAGTTGGTTTTGGTTTTATTCACAAATATTGTATTCCATGAAAACCAGTCTGCTAGACTATTTATATCACTTTGAAATATGGGAACAGCGTCATCGTAGTTTTTGTGTGCTAATACAATCGCAGTGTCGTCCGCGTATTGAAATAGCTTAGACTTGAGGAGTATTTTGTCTAAATCATTTATGTAAATATTGAATAGTATGGGACCTAAAACCGACCCCTGAGGCACACCAGAGGTAACGAGCAAAGGTTCACTAAAACTGCGTCCTATCCGTACTCGTTGTGCCCTGTTGTGCAAGTAATTCTTAAAAAAACTGAAGAAAGGGACCTCTAAAGCCCATGTTTTCTAATTTACTTAATAACAACTCGTGATCAATTGTATCAAACGCCTTTTTTAAATTAAAAAAAAGCGCTAAGGTGATATAATTATTTTCTATTTTTTCGTTAATATAGTCAGTAAAATCTTCTAGTAGAAGAGTTGCACTTTTTTGCTGTCGGAATCCATACTGACATGTATTCAATAGGGAAAAGTTTTCACAAAATGATTGCATAATTTTGACTATATACTTTTCCATAATCTGTGATAGAACTGGTAAAATAGCTATGGGTCTGTAGTTGGACATCACCTTTTGATTACCCTTTTTGTATACTGGACGGACTAGTGCCACCTTAAACATTTCTGGAATTCTCCCTGTTTCTAAAATACCGTTTATTATGGCAAGCAGAATACTTTTTAGTTTCTCAAAGTTATAGAATATATCTCTTACTCTAATTCGATCGCATCCCTCTGGCTTAGTGAGTGGCATTTTTTTTTATTATATCACCGAGGTCTTGCTCAGTCATGGGCGGCAAGTAGGCAGAGTTTGGTGAACTAGAGACACTATACGGAGCACGTGTAGTTTTCGGTGCTTGGTTTCGCAGATCCTGTATTTCCTTCACAAAGCTGTGATTAAACTTATTGCTTAAAAGGTCAAAGTCGGTTCCAAAACGCTTCCGTATGACCTCATCAACGCTGTCTTTTGAGGTTTTCCCAATGATTTTGTTCACTATGTCCCACGTTTTTTTTACATTTCCCTTTGACTGCTGGAACTGGTTATTGTGGTATTTCCTCTTCGCTAGCCGTATTTTTGCAGTTACTTTATTTCTGATTTCCCTAAACTCCCTGCGTAATTGGGTATCGTCAGGGTTTTGTTTGCAACGACTCCACAATCTATCTTTTGTGTAACACAATTCTAGTATTTCCTTATTTATCCAGTTATTTGCTGGTTTCCGTTGCCTTAATTTTATTTTCCTTTTGGAATCACCGTATATGCGTCCAAATCTATCCACCATCAGTTCGTATATTGCAACATGGTCATCTTCGAGTAATGAGTCCCAGTCATATTCACGAATAAGGCGGTCTATAATTTTTGAATCCAAGACATATCTAAAACCATCTCCATCACTATTGTATATGGTATCGGTACTCAACACTTTTATGGTTATGAAATAATGATCAGCGACTTTCTGTTTTATAACCCCAGATATCGTTGTCAGATCACTAATTCTGATAATAGCATGATCTATACAGGTTCTAGTTACTTTGTTTCCTAAGCACTCTTCTCTGGTGTAGTCACGAATCACATTCTGTAAACCATAACTGGACAATAGATCAAGATAGTCTCCAACTTTGTACTTGCTGCGGTTCATAACGTCAATGTTCAGATCACCTGTGATTATTACTTGGTCATTGTTGTTATATCTTTTTAGTAAATTTTCGAACTCGTTGTAAAACAAATTCACATCCGCACTGGGTGGTCTGTATATGGCCACAACAAGAAACGAAAACTCATTTTTGCTCACAAACATAACTATAGTCTCAGCGTGGTCTAATGATACATCAACTTTTTCTGCTATCCAATCCTTTTTTATATAGATAAGTATCCCTCCTCCTTTTCCATTTTCTCTGCATACTGATACCGAGTGGAAACCCGGCAACCGATAAACTTTTTCATCTGCTGTTTTTATATGAGTTTCAGTTATAACTAAAATATCAAGACCGTTAAATCTGCTTTCCAGGTACACATTAAGTTGATCCCAGTTTTTTTTTTTAATGCTCCTTACGTTAATGTGAATTACGTTTAGTACTTCTTTAGTTTTTTCTTCTCTCATCACACTCCTGGCGTACTCGTCCCAGTGAACAAAACTGTTAAAAGAGCCTATGTCACTGACATCTTCACTCATTTATCTCAATTTGTTCAGATCTGCTTCACTTTCAATCCGGATCACCGCAGCGCCTTCTTTTTGTCTGACAAAGATCTGCCCATTCTTCACCCAGATAAACTTATATTCCTTATCTCTGGCCTTGTTCTTTGTAACCCATAAGAGGTTCTTCGTAGTCGCCGTTAGATTTTCGTTTACGTATACACCGTCTCTTTTTAATGCCACTCGTTTTTTGATCCATAGGTCTCGTGTGTTCCTTTCCGTGAATCTTACGAGTATCGGAGCCACTCTTCCTTCTCGCGTTCTTAATCTGTGAACAGCCGCCACTGAATGTTCTGTTATTGGTGGCAGTTCTAGTTTTTCTGAGAGACTCTTCACTAAATCCAGTACCTTCTCGTTTTCTGATTGTCTTACTCCATGAATCTCAATGTTCTTGCGCCGGGAGTATTGCTCAGTTCTGTTAATAACAACCTTCAAGTTAGTAATCTCGCAGGTTTGTTCCGAGATAATGACTTCAAGCTGAGTGGTTTTTGCTGTCAGCTCAGCAATCTCCTTCTCCTGGTGCTCAGATCTTTTGAGTAGCTCGTCATACTTCTTCAGCGCTGTTTCTAGTTTCGTGACCTTCTCTAAGACGCTCGTTAGTTTTTTTGTTCATTTCAGCTATTTCGGCTGCTACGCCCACTGGTTCAGGCTCCCCCAGCAATGGGGGCATAACGGAATTGTCATTCCCTGAAACACCAGACTGCCTTTCCTCGTGCACCTTACACGTCAAGCATACCCAGGATTCGAACGTTTCAGTTGTCATGTTTTTTAAAGCGTTTTTAGTCACACCCGAGCACTTTCCCCCGTGATACCTGTGCTCGCACACAGAGCATTTTAAGTTTATGCTATCTTTCGACAGCAGCTTAAAACACGAAATACATTCGTCCATCATGTCTATTTAACTCCATCATGTCCATAGTAACTGCAGTGTATTTTAAGGAATGCCTATGTTTTGAAGCTCAGACTGCTGGATGGCGTTTCACCTTGCTCTATAGAAAGCACATTTTTTAACCAAAAATGACTCCATGTAACTTGTACTAATACTTACAACTCCTTGTAACTAGTACTAATACTAAGAATATGCTTTTGCACTTGGAACGTACTTTTACCGCTAGGTTACCATCCTTTAGTCCTGGTTTGACTTCACCCGCGGGGTTTAACCTTTGGGCAAGGAGAGTTTGCGTTTGCCTAAAAAGTTAATATTAAGGCCATATTTAGGGGGGATTTCGGCGCTCTGGGTCATGTTTAGCAGGATGGGTTGTTTTTTTCATTCATTTAATAATTTAAATACCCTCAGGGCCAATCGGCATTAAAGAGGGTAGTGTGAGTAACACAATAACACACAAAAAGAAACAAAAGGGCAGAGTATACATCAGATATCGTGGCGGCTCAGGACAGTAAAGAGTGTTCATAGCATTTCTAAACATCAGCAATATTGATTACGGAAGTCGGAAGGGGATTCCGTTCCAAAAAAACGTTTAGGGACGAATGACTCTAGAAATGCGTTTGTATTACGTTTACAAATTGTAACTTTTAGGTGATGATCGATATGAGGTGAACTGTAGAACGGTGGTATGAAAAGACGTTGCTTTACGTACAGATTAGCATGATAGATCTCTGTGAAAAAGACATAAACGAGCTACTTTACGTCGAAGAGAGGGGTTAGGCATTAAACAAGGTGATTTTCATGGAGCGTTCACTTGCAGTGCGGTGATAGTTACCTAGAATAAAACGGGCAGAACGGTTTTGGACCACTTCCAGAACATTAATTAGATTAGACTGACTGAGGTCCCAGATAGAAGAAGCATACTCTAATTTGTAACAAACGAGAGATTTATACAGTGTTAATTTTAGTGCTGACGGTGCGAGAGCAAGTTTCTTTTCAGGTAACCTAGCATGAGGGTAGCGTTATTGATGACATAATCAACATGCAGTTTGCAGGAGAGGTTACAAGTAATGTGAACAGCCAAATATTTATAAGAAGAAACAGGGACTAAGGGGACGTTGCTGAGGTTGTAGAAAGGCACATGAGGATTAGTACGCGATATCCTCATAAATTTACATTTAGTAATGTTAAGTTCCACATTCCAAAGTACACACCAGTGGTAAACAGCATTGATATTTGTCTGGAGCTTTGAAACATCAGAGTCGTTTGTAGGTTTAGTATATAGTACAGAGTCGTCAGCGAAAAAAGGAATTAATGATGAGACGCAATTAGGTAGGTCGTTGATGTAAATGAGAAACAGTAGAAGGCCTAATACGGATCCTTGAGGAGCACCGGATCTGACGGAAGTGAGGGAAGAGGTGTTGTCATTAGCAGTAACAAACTGATATCGGTTAGTTAGAAAACAGGCTATCCAGGCAGTTATGTTAGGATCAATTCATAATTTGCTAAGTTTTAATAGAAGCAACTGATGAGGAACTTTGTCAAGAGCCTTGCTAAAATCTAAAAAAAAAAAAAAAACACAGTCAACTTGGTCAACCGTTGTTATAACGCCAGCTCACCATCCTTAACCCGGGTTTGACTTCACTCGGGGTTTTAGCCTTTACGCAGGGAGAATGCGCGTTTTCCCAAAATAATAATTCTAAGGTCATAGTTTTTAGATTTTCACGCTCTGGGTTATGCTTAGCCAGCTGTAACTCTAGAAGTAAAAATAATAGGCTTTTGCACTCGGCGGGCCATATTTTTACTGCTTGGCTATTATCCTCTAACCCGGGTTTGACTTTACCCGTGGTATTAGCCATTGGACAGGGAAAATGGGCGTTTGCCCCAAAGGTTACTTCTAAGGCCCTCTTTTCGGGATTTTCGCGCTCTGGGCTCTGTTTAGCCAGCTGTAAGTTTAGAAGTAAGATGAATGAACTCTTGCTCCGAGCGGGAGGCCGTTGTACCGCTAAGTTACTATCCCCTAACCCGAGTTTGGTTCCCCTAACCCGAGCCTCCCGCGTTCTTTCTAGGTACAAAGAATGCGAATGTGCACCGAAAAGTGAATTCTCCAGCGTTCGCTTGAAGTGGCCTCCTCCCCAGCGTTCGCTCTGTTAAAGTGGAAAGAGGTGAGAGGAGCTTGGGACCTGAACTGTTAACCTGTCACCTACTATATTGATGGTTTATTACACAAATTAAACTTGGCGGGAGGCTCTTGTACCGCTATGTTATTACACTGTAACCGGGATTACAGTGTAACTCCATAGTGCCCTATGCTTCATATGCCCAGACGAGATCTATAATGTATACGTGAAAGAAATAACGAGTTATAGATTAACATTTTAGCATTTTTTGGCAAAATAGAGAGGTGACGATACATTCCGCCGATCACACCTGACAGCTTTATTAAGATATGGTTCAGATGTTCATCACAAGTCATTTGTCCAGGTCATCTAAACCTGGTCAAAACTTGTATTTTTTTTTTTCACAAATTCAAAACGATATCTCTAGCGGGCACGTAGCCAGGATTTTGTTTCGGGGAAGGGGGGGGGGGGGGGGGGGCGCCCATGACAAAATGCTGTATGAGGGGGAGGGGGGAGCGGAGGTCCCACCAAAATGGAAGATTTCGGGGGGGGGGGGGGGGGGAGGGGGGAGGGAGGGCGGACCTCATGCCCCCCACCCCCCCGGCTTCGTGCCTGATCTCTAGTAATAGCTGCATTTTTATTCTTCGGTTGAAACTAAACAGCTTTAGTCTTGCTCACGTTGATTTTTAAGGCGTAAGCGTGGCTCCAGCTACTAAACTTCTATAGAGTTTGATTCGCCCTATGTGCTAGGTCATCATAGCAAACACCTGTTAAAAACAAACTTGTAACGTCAGCATAGCTGTCATATTTAACATTTTATCTACGTTCACGATGTCATTAGTATATAAATTGAACAATGAAGGGCCTAAGATACCGCGTTATGGAACGCCAGGTTGAATATCAGGAGTGTACCCGTTGATATGAACATACTGTTTAAGAAGAACAAGATGTGATGAAATCATAGCTGACGCTTGTCCGCGAAAGCCGTACGTTTCAAGTTTCTTTATCAACAAGTCATGGTATAAATAATCAAAGGCTTTCGTAAAATCAACGAAAATACCAAAAGCCATCTTTTTGTCCTCAAGCCATCTTTTTGTCCTCAATCCTTCGCAAAATGTTTTTTTTTCTTTTTTTTCTTTTTTTTTTCCAGGAGGGCCAGTTGTATGTGCCAGCTCTGTCGAGTGTCTTTTACAAAATCCGAATTGCGACATGGACCGTTGCTTGCGTCCCAAGCACCCTCCGTTCGCTTCATCTTTGCAAGCCTGCCGAGCTTGCTGATGTTACTAGTGCAAGAAAATATAAATGCTACACGGAAAACAAAGTTGCAGATTTAGAAAAAACCTTCGGCTGTAGGATTTAATGTCTTGGAGAAGCCAAGTTGGTTTACAAGAATATTCGCCAATTTCGAACAAATCGCGCTTCTTAGTTCTTTTGGCGTTCACTTGGAAAATCGATGGTTAAATGTTTAATTGACGTTTCAAGCAGTAGTTTTAAGGGGTGCTTTGTTCATTCTTTTTATTAACCGGAAGTTCGTTGGGACGTCAAAGATTGGAGCACCACCTGGTGGCCTATGCAAGGAAAAGAAAGGGTCTATGGGACTTTGGAAGGTCACTGTTAATTTTGTTCATGAGGTTTTCGATATTCGCCAGTTCGGTGCTTTTCAGTAACGACCGAATTTGAAGATTATTCTGACAGTTTCCGGCTTTTTTGGTGTAAATTATGGAAGCGCAGTGGGCGAAGCCTGAATATATTAATTCCGACCGTCCGGCAGCGCCACGGGCCCGGTCGTGGTAGTGCCGTCGGTGTCGTTGCGAAAGAACGCCGCCAAATATACAAAGGAGGGAGAGGAGTCCGTCGGCGCTGCTGCCCCCAGGCGGGGAGTCGAGCAAGTTCGGCGCGGTGAGTGGCGCTTGTGCTGGGCACCGTTTGCGCCGTCGGCTCGGTGAAGCGGCCGAAAAGCTGCCGAGGAGACCGGAGTCCGCGTCCTGCGCCGAGCCCAGCCGAGCGACGTTCGGCGGCCGCCTGTGCCCCCCGTGCGTGCTGTGTGTGAGTGGAGTGGCGAGCCGGCGGGGCGGCCGCGAGCGGGCAGAGCAGCAGCCATCGGTCGGATCGAAGCTCCCGGCGCGCCGAGAGCCATGTCGGGGCCGGGCCCGGAGCCTGCCGGCTGCTGAGCCTCGGAGCCCGGGGCCCGGCCGGCCATGTCGTCGCGGGACATGTACGGCGGCGCGCAACGGTCGCCTCGGGCGGGCCCCCGAGACGCGATGCTGGGCGCGCCTCCCCGGACCTCGTACGCGTCCATCTCGCAGCCTCCGTCGGCGCGGGGCAGCCCCATCGCCCGCACCTTGTCGTCTCCGTCGCAGGGGCGCCGCATGCGACCGGGCGCCCAGTACGGCGTGAGCCGGTCGAGCAACAGCAGCCCGCTGACCATGGGCCACGAGGCCGGCTACTACGGCGACGAGCTGGACCAGCGGGTCTCGCACCGGAGCCGGTCGGCGACGAGGGTGCCGCCGCAGCTGCGCTCCTACCAGGGCGCCGAGCAGGACTTCGTGCCCATCCGCGACCGGTCGCTCGAGCGCGGTGACCTGGCGAGGCCTCGCTACCGCGACGACATGTACCGCGAGACGGCCATCGACGGAGACCCCTACGCCCGCGGCTACGGCCGGGACGGCGGAAGCTTCGTGGCCGAGCTGCAGACGCGCCTCAACGAGCTGCAGAGCCAGTACGGCAGCGTGAAGCGGGAGCTGGACGCCACCACCCAGAAGCTCGGCTCAAGCATGCACAGTATCAAGACCTTCTGGAGCCCCGAACTGAAGAAGGAGCGCGCGCTGCGGAAGGAGGAGGCCGCCAAGTACGCCCTCATCAACGACCAGCTCAAGATCCTCCGCTCCGAGAACCAGGTGAGTACGCTCGCCGAACCGCACTCGCCGACCCCGCCACGCGTCCGGAGATTGGGATCGTTAGGCAAGATTGCGGAGCGACCCTTTCCATGGTACTGTTTCTCGCCGCGAAGCCTCCTAAACACAGCCGCTGCGGTCTCAAGGACCCCCGTGTCCCACGCGCTTTACGCCGCGCCTCCGTGCTTTAGCGGCATGTCCACGTCACGCGTGTGGCTCGGAAGGGCGCTATCCACGTGATCCGTGACACGGGCAATGCGCTCATCTCGTCTCCTGTTGCACTCTGCCCACTCTGTCACTCCCTCGTCCGACGGGGTTTCACTCGGGATCTCGTGTTTCACCAGCGACGTCTGCGCGCTGCGACGGGACGGCAAAACACATTCAGCTGGGATGTTGCGAACGTCGGGCTTTATCTTGGAAGGCGCCAAGCAGTATGTACTCCTGCTAGTGTCTTTGGTGCCTTTCGACGCCTGCATATCCCGCGGATAGCGTCCAGACCACTAGGACATCATAATGTCTAACTTGAAACGACTGCGACATCCGCGGACTTTCCGTCGGCACTCATGGACTGCACGGCCTGCCTGCTTATCATGTCGTATTACACCTGAGACTGCGGTGGAAGAAATCGGAAGAACTTTCAGTAGAAGAACCAGACACAGAGAACGTCTGAACGTACGAGAACAGAGAACGCCTGCTAAGGCGAGAACAATCCCGTCATTGGCAGAATACTTGGTCGAGCGGGCTCGAACGCTGACGCGTTTTGTTCCTGGGGCATCATTCCATTGGAGACCCAGGCTACTGCTCGCGTGGGTTCGATGTGCACCTCTTACGGCCCGTTCACACACGTGCAACTGAGTACGACTTAAAGATACAAGACAGGTTTTTAACCCTTTTGCGACGGCGTAGGACCTGCTCCGCTGCAGCGCATCCGGTCCTGCACCGTCGCAAGAGGCTTAAAAACCTGTCTTGTCTCCCTCGGTCTTACTCCGTTGCAAGTGTGTAAATGCGCGTTAATCAACCTTTATTTGTCGGGTTACCAGCAGACTAGGGAAGCATGTATCCGTAAAGAAGCTATAACGTTAGCCCAAGAACGTTCTGAGCAGCCGGTTTTCCTTGGCCAGCGGACAAGATTCGGCATTTGTCGCGCCAGATTGTCTGGGACATTAGCAGTGGTTGGCGATGACTGTTTGCGAACGCGCTAATACTCCTGCAGACGCGAAATACGTGGCTCCATTGCGTACGTATGTAGGATGCGCTGCCAAAGCTGTACAGTGCGAAGCAGGCCCCAGAGTCTCACTAGCACGGCAGTGCGTTTGGATAAAACGCCCGATGAAGGCGTACGCCAGACTTGACCTCGTCGTGCACTGCGTGTCAGAGGTCCCCGGACGATTGTACAGCGCCGCGCGATGCCCTCGAAACACCAATCATTAGTCCTATATGAATCAGCCTAGCCAGTGAGGGTAGCAGTCGGTATCATGCTCCAACGGAAGTGGCAGGAAGACGCCCTTTGCCTGTGGCATCGCATGGCCGTTGGAGCAAGCCGTACAAGCGGCCCTTCTGATCGGTGCAGCCGATCCCAGGCATGCCAGTGGCTGCGAGTGCATGGCGGTGCAGTGGCACGGTCGGGTGGCCCAGAGTGCGGTTCGTGCGCGTCGCGGAGCAGCGTCGGGGCGCCCCTGCCGGCGCCCGCAGCGGAGTCCCGCCCCGCTGTCTGGCGACTGCGCATCGATCGGGGCCCTTTTTCGGTCGGGGGCTGCCGAGGGGAGCGCCCCGCTGCCCGCATCGCGGAGGGCACCGGGCCGCGGGGCTCGGCCACCGCCGTCCACCAAACAGGCGCCGTGCACGCGCTCAATCTGGTCGGCAGCCGACCCAGACCGATCCATGTAACGGGGACTAAAACACGAGGCGCGTGCAGCGTGCTCACGGGCAACTGGGCGAGCTTGCTATCGCACGTGCGTTCTTTCCGAAGAAAAATATGGCATCTGCCACAACGTCCCGCTTTATTGCGATGGCACGCAAACGAAAGCGATGCACGCCGGTCCATTGCTTGCGGAGCTCGGGGAGAAGCAGCGGCTGAGACCGCAGATATGGTCTCCTCGTGGGCAGTTGTAATCTTGCAAATGCAAACACGATGAACCTCGGACTCCAGTCGGGTTATGAAAAATCGAATAAACGAAGTTTTAAGGGACCGTGAAATAATTTGATATGCGCATCTCTGAGCGAACCATCTGTACATTCGTCTGCGCGCTGTAACCAAGGGAGCAAGCGGGACGCATCTGGTATATATATATATCTACTTCAATTATGCATGCAGGGGAAATGCTCCCAACGAAGGGGACATGCTTTATTCTGAACGGCAGATACCGAGGGCCTTATTATGTTTATGTAACTCGGCGTCACTGTTAGCCGCGGCCCAGCCGTTTTCCTCTCAGTCTTTAAGGACTGCCACGGTGGTGGAAAGTGTTCTGGTGTACATAGTGCTGGAAAGTGCTCAGTTGTGGTGCTAACCTAAGTGGCGAGTTTTGATGGCCGCCAGTGCCCTTTTCAAGTAAAATGGGAAAAGTCGCCGAAGTCGTGTTTGCTCTACCAGTGCCGCACAGTATACATATTATGTGTATACCCCTTAGTAAGAAACATTTGAATTGTAGTGATCCTAAAACAGCAGTCGCTGGTTGGTCGGGGGAGGCCCAGGTGAGGGATATAGACAGTTAGATGAAAAAATTATGTCAAGTTTTTTAAAAGACGAAAGAAGACTACACGGGCGTCGACGAAAAATATTCCTAAAATTTCCACAGCAGTTACGCAGCTGGTACAAGATTGCAAAATCTGCCGAATTTTAACCATCTACGCCGCGATTTTAGCAAATTTTTTTTTTTTACTTTCGCGGAATACTGTTTAGGAACCTTTGACTTTCATAACCACAAAACACTCGTTAATGTTTCTCTCTCCTCCTCAACCACGGTCGGGCTAGAGTGGGAAGACGAGCTGTGCCGCCAATGTTTGTCATATGCACGCTCTGGGATTGCCAATGTTCGGACCACACGCTGTGCTGCATCAGGCAATGTTGGAGCTGGTTGGGTCTGGACAGTTCCCGTCGCCGTGGCAAACGGACACGAGCTCCATGCCGAACGTCTGCCGAGCAGCCGAGGCGTTGGTAGCCAGTGGCCCAGGTGATCACACAGTGGTCGTGTCCGGTCCATGATCCACACCTGACTGTCGTCGCCACGCTGTGCTCCCTGTGACTGCGTCAGCATTCGAATCTCCACGATTATGCCATCGCGTTCTTCGAAGGAGGCACTGCGAGAAGTAGCCCGCTGTTATCCGTGAGAGCCGGAAGAAAGACATTCCTCCGGTTTAGGGGCGTTGCGTGGGAGTCTGGTTGTGTTGCACGCGTGTAAAAAAACGTAACAATTAAACCCGCGTTTCCTTTTTTTTTTTTTGGGGGGGGGGGGGGGGGGGAGGGGGGTCGTTGAAGTGGCGTTTAGAAAGCGATTGTAAACTTCCTCAGGACAAACGGAGCAGTAACAGACTGAATATGTTGAAGTGCGTCAACACGAAGGCGGGGAAGCGGATTTCCGCTTCCCCGCCTTCGTGCATACACTAACATCGGCCTGGCGTATGCCCGAGATCTCTGAACCCGCTCTTGTCCTCGAGGATGTATACGTGCGAGTATTCCGGAGATGGCGGCCGTTGCGTGGGCTGGCTCCGCTAGGCCGCGTGCAGCTGCCGTGTGTCCAGAAAACGGTCGTTTTGCACGGATTGTTGGTCCGAACGCAAGGAGTTTCGTTTGATACTCCAGATGAAGAGCTAGCTCCAACAAATGCGCTCTAAAGCCGCGCTTACACTCCCACAAGAGACAGTGATTTCCTGAGGCGTGTTTCTATGAATGCCCTTGGTCATGCAAGAACTGTCTGCAATTCTAAGCAGGCATGAAGCCTTCGAGTATGCTTTGTCCTCAGATAATTGTCTCCTGCAGCGAACAGCGTGTACGACGTCTGAGCGGCGTGAATGCGGCTGAAGAATCTGCGTGTCCCGCGACGCTCCCGGAACGCCAGTCGTTTGTCCTTCCTGCCGGTGAGAACGCGTGAGCACGGGCTCATGACGCCGATCGCCCGCTCATTGGTCGAACCGATGAAAGAAAGGCCAATGGTTGTCACGGACGGTTGAAGCGATGTCCTGGGCGAGGCCTATTCTCCTTACGCTTCTTGCTTCCCGATTCGTTCCTTGACGTTCTTATCGGCTCACGTGGTAGTCTCGTTGTCCGAGAGCAGGAATAATATGATCGGCATTCGCCACACTACAAGATATGCAAAAAAAAAAAAAAAATAGAGGGACATGTTTTTTTTTGTTTTTTTTTGTTACAAAATTCAACTACGCATCGCAAAACGCTCATTGTCCGCCCGAGTGTAGCTTTAGCGGTCCGGATGAAATGCCAAAGTTTCAATACGAACCGCATTATTATTCGAAAGCTGTAGGTGATTTTTAGAAAATTTCTACGGGAAAATGGCGGCCGATAGAGCTTTCGAATGTATGGAGCTAAATGGTGCCAGTTACCAAGAACGGGCCAAAATGGGCCCCATTTTTCCATTTCAATTCTCAGAACATCGCTCATAACTTTCAAAGAAGATAACGGTCAATGCTGAAACTTTGGAATCTGCTTCGGACGCCTAGCGCTACATTTGGGCAAAAATTGAGCGTTCGTCATGCTTCTTGTTTTTTGGTTAAAAAGGAGAAAAAAAAAACACACACACACTTTCTTATATTTTTGGAAAGGGGGAAGGGGGGGATCTTGTACATCGGAGAATAGTAAACCTCGTCCTGGTAGTTGGCCTCGAAAGAAGGAGGGAAGGAGTGCATTGGGGGAGGAGGGGCGTACAGCCAGGACTTCCGAGAGTGCGCCTCGACACCCGCTCTTCATCTGCGCTGTCCCTCTTTTGAGCTCGGGGCAGCAGCTCCTTCCTGTCCTCTGCTTTTCTAGGGCTGGGCGTCGATTAAAAGTTTTATCCTGATTAATCGCCACCCTTTAATCGATTAATTAATCGATTAATCAGTCTCGTTAATTTCCATGCATAATATTTTTAAGGCGTCAAAAAATAATATTTCTTTTCTGTTTCTGTCTTTGCTGAACATGAGGTAAAGGACCTAATACACAAGTTTTATTATGAATCAACCTTTATGTGTAGTTAAGAACAGTTCTGAGACACTCACACATTATTACTTCAGCTGCATGAGGTAAAAGGTGCGGTGATATTATCCGGTAAGAGCGACCTCCTTTGATTGTTGACACTATAATTTCTCTCTGCAGCTCTAAACGGACACTCAAACGCTATTGAAGTGGCCGGGAGAGGTGTAACCTTGTGCACCTTGTCGGAAATTACAAATCATCCCCCTACACTTTACTTTAGGCTAAATTTTCACCTAAAGTTTGCCCTTCATAGGGGTGTTCTCGTCCACGTCTGCGTGGTGAAGGCGTTTACTTTTTGCATTATTTTGGTTCGCTAAAATATTACCGATTAACCGGTTAAAAAAATTAATCGCGATTAAAGCATTAATTGATTAATCAATAGGTTAATCGATCAAATGCCCAGCCCTATGCTTTTCCTTAAACGTTTCGCGCGGATAGTAATAAAACCGGTAAGGCAGATTGCTTAGTGACTTCCACAGTCGTCCTCTAACCAACGGGAAAGGCAGAAATTGGTCTAAAATTTTGTAAATATTCTCCACTCCCTTTATGCACTAGTGTAAATTTGGCAATTTTGAGCTGATTTGGGAATAAACCCGTTTCAAACATAGAATTTATAATTAGCCATAGGACGTTGCTGATATAGTGACAGACATATTTAATAGGAACTGCTATAATGTCCTCTACGCCAGCCGCTACGGTATTTTTAATATTTTTTTATGAATTCTACTTTTTGGGGTGTGATAATATTATCAAGTTTGGTAGAGAACTCTATGTAGACGTGACGCAGCATGCTGGTGCTTCTGTACCCGTTGTCTCGCCAACATCTCCAAAGTGCTCGTTCATTATGTCAGATAGTTGCAAACCGCTCACAGGCTTGCTCTTGGTATTTCCGCAGCTTGACGCTTCTTATTCATGAGGGTGTTAACGACCTCCCACATCTTTCTCGGCTCATGCTGGACACGAGAAAAAAGGCTTTGCCAATACTCGTGTTTTGCTTTTCGAAAATTCAATGTTAATTTGTTTTTATACTTTTCGAATGTTACCAGCGTATCTGGATCTCTACATCTGAGAACATCATGGAGCATTCAATTTTTTTTTTATGCGATGCGTTTGTGTAAGTTAGCAGTCATCCAATGTTAGCGCATTTTGCTTCTTCATTTGTTCATCTGCCTGCGTGGGAATGCAGCGTCATAACACATCTTGATTTTTTTTTCTAAGGGTTTTGGAGTCTTGTTTAACATGCACACTGTTCCAATTTGGGGCAGCTATTAGGTCCCGAAACTTTATCAGCGAATCTTCATCTAGTTTCCTATAGCTAAACCTGTTACGTTAAATTCTGACTTGTTTTTTTTTTTTTTTTTTTTTTTTTTTACAAAATTATGTTATACAAAAGAATAGGTAAATGGTCGCTTATGTCATGTGTGAGAATACCAGAAGAAGTCTCGTGAGTGTATAAATTGGTTACGTATACGTCATAACAACTCGCCGTGTCTGAGGTCACTCTGGTAGGGAGCATTTTTGTATAATACATCCATAAATAGCCAACACATTGTTTAATTCATCGGCATGCTTTTCATTTTTACACTTATCGATATTTACATCACCCATAGAAAAAAATGATTTGGCGCTCGAGCCTAAAAAATAAAGTAAGTCCTCAAAAAAAAAAAAAAGGAAACACAGCCTTGTTTTTCTTAGGTGACCTATAAACAACACAAACAACAACACTTCCAGCGTCCACAACTATAGCAATTCTACATCAATCGTAGTAGCTAAAAACTCATTTAACATGTAAAAAGGGATATTTTGCCTAAAGTAAATAGCTACGCCACCCCCTCTTTTAGTTTTTCTACCCAAACTAGTGCATTTATATCCGCCGAAGGAAAGGGGTTCATAATTTTCTGAGTCCCAAGTCTCCATACACAGCAAGGCATTAAAACCTGGGCCTATTGATTCAAGAAACATATTTAGGTCATCCTGTTTTCTTGTTTATGATTCTGGTGTGGAAATATATCAAGGAAAAGAAATAATCAGAACCTTGATAAATTTAGTTGAACCGCCGATGAGTTTTCGTAGAACCCACAGCCTACAGGGAATGTGGCAGTCATCACTGAGTATCCTGACTGCATAAATAAATTCCGTGGCCGTACTGCTTACGCAAGCATTTTCTGAACATACTGCAGTGTATCGTATTCTTTATGGACATAAACACTCTACCTCTTCTCTTTGAAATTTGTCATAAATTAGTTTCTATAGTTGTTTACATTGTCAGCAGTATCATCTTTAGTATACCCTGTTTCCGTCACCATGAAAGCATCGAAAGAAAACTCTAAACTCTAAAAATGTGTTCAAATGATCAAATTTATTACGCAGGATCTGTGCATTCAAACCAAATAAGGAAAAGACAATGTTTGGTTGGGATCTAGAAAGGTTCCCAACTTCTTTGGTTAAGAAACTAATTCTGTTAGACATTTCCGAAAAAAGAAATAAAAAAAGAAAGGCAAACTTGGAATCTTTCCACTTCAGTTTCTGCGAGTCATCTTCGTTTCCAACTACGCGTACTCGCCCTCCCTCTCCTTTCCTCATGAGTACCTTGCCATTTATGTACCAGACATACTTGTCAGTGTTGGCCCTTGCCCATTTCTTTGCAAACCAAAGAAACGATCGTTCATGCCCTGTGAAATTCCCCCCCCCCCCCCAAAAAAAAAAGAAAAAAAGTGTTTTTTCATGTTTTTTTAAGCTCAAACTCTTATCTAACCACACGCCCCGAGCTGTCTGGTTTGCAAAACGAACGATAATTCCCGGGACCTTATCAGGCTTCGAGGCAAGTCTGTGCACTGATTCCATATTACTTGTGGTCAACTCAGGCATGTTTAGTTTTCTTGCTACACTGTTTACTTTTGCCATTATGTTTTCTCATTATGTCATCGCCATCGGGATGCCGTGAAGTTCCAAGTTTTGTCGGCGTGATCTCCGCTCGAGTTCATTCACCTGTTCCTTGAATTGTTTAATTTCTGCCTTTGCATCGTATTCTTTCCGACCCTTCCAACCATTTTTCTCAGTTCTCCTTATCGTGTTGGGTCATGTGGCTGATCACTGCGTCACATTTGTCTGACAGCATCTGAATTGAATGCTCTCTTCCGCCCACTGTTCCTTTTAGATCAAGTTTTTTTGTGCATGGCGGCGAGTGTATGATGACCGCCGCGGGACCCAAGTCGGAATCACTTCCTTGTTTACCGATACTTTGCTGCTTAAATAATCCGCAGGTTTGACAGAGCCGCGATTTATGCCGGCTGTCGCCTCTGGTTTTAAACGTCGACTCCGCTATTCCAGAGCAATCACACAAGTGGTGCGAAGACTCACATTCGGAACACAGCATTTTTCTATGGTTTCCTAAGATCAGTTTGTTATGATATCCAGGATGTCACAAAAAATATTTACAGGTTTTTTTACCACAAAAATAGACTAGGCATCGCCGAACGCTCGTTCTCCGCCCAAAAGGTAGCTCTAGAGGTCACAACCAGATGCTAAAGTTTCATCCCGACCAGATACCTTATTCAAAAGTTATAAGTGATTTTCTGAAAAGTTTAATGAAAAAATGGAGCCTATTTTTGCCCGTTTTCGGTTTCTGGTGCCCATAGAGCCCCGTGTATTCGAAAACTCCGTCGGCCGCCATTTTCCCACTGAAATTTTCAGAAAATCACTTTTTTGAATAAGGTATCGGATCGGGCTGAAACTTTAGCATCTGGTTGTGACAGCTCTAGAGCTTTAGAGCTACCTTTGCGCAGAAAATGAGCGTTCGGCGATACCTAGTTTATTTTCGCGGTAAAAAAAAAACCTGTAATTTTTTTTTTTTTTTGTGACACCCTGTACAGATGTCAATGGTGCCAACGACCATTTCGCTCGTGCAGTAGCGCTCTAAAGATTAGAAAAGCAAGATCAGCAGCAGCCAATATAAAAAAGAAAGCACCCAAAGATATGAAACTATTTTCAACTTGTGATACAGCCGGCCACTGAGTTAGTGACGACATTGTTTCAGCGCCGCTGCTGCTGCTGCGAAGTGAAGCTCCTGATGCACTAGAAACGTCGAACATCTGAGGTTCAGACGCGTACAAGCCAAAATTTACCTAAATACGAAACGCGAAACTCTAATTGTCTCACGTTTGTTTGATATTACAAACGTGAAACCTGCGCACAAACTCTGGTACGTCGAAAGCCTCGTGAAAACGTGCCCCAGCATTTGATCCCGATTGGTAGGCAACATGTACACTATTATAAATTTACGAAAAGTCACACGTTCGAATATTCATGCACCGTATTCGGTAGCGACAAGATATGATTTGAGAATGGCAAAGAGTGACGTGGGAGTTCCCAAGATGCTTTGTGCGACACTATACGCCGATCGCTTCGATTTTGCGAGACGTCTGTTAATCTTCCTTCCTTCGCCGGAGCGTGCCAAGTACCACCCCATGGTTTTGTACGCAAATTCTGCGAAATTCATTTCCTTTTCACCCTCGCTGTCGTTGTCTATGAGCGGAAGGGTCGCAAGAAAGGAAAGTATCGGGCGCTCTTCGATAGGTGCGAGCGGGCAGACTCGACCTTTTGTCAACCTGCCGTTGCAGCCTGGCTTTTCTTCTTTCGTCCGGCCGGGGCCACCTTGAAGACAAGGCCCCTACCCTTCCCCCCCACACACACACACAAACGTCATCGCTACTACGCAGTGCCCCTGCGTGAGCATGGCGGTCAGCGCGTCTCGCATCGTCTTTTACACCGGGTGCGACGCTAGCAGGCGCCAAGACAGACGCGTCTACCGCTTTGCGGCGTCTCTCGTCGCTAACGATGGCGTCTTGCGCAGACCTCGTTTCTTAGCTGATATTGGTCCAGGCCGCTCGCTTCTCCAACTCCGCGTCTCGGGGGCTGCATGACAAAACGCCGGGGCCCGTACCTCCGGAGGTGCGCCGAAACTCGCCGTCCCTCTTTCCCGGTCGGCGCGTGTGGGGCTCGGATCCCCGACCCCCACCGCCCCGACCGTGTTTCCGGGGGGGTTCCCCGCGGAAACCCCGTGCAGCTCCGGAGGACATCTGCCGCCCGCCATTCTTCGGAGCCCCGTCGGCTCCTTGCGGGGTTCGCCAGCTGTCCGATACGCGAGGGGGGCCTTCCTCGCTTCCTTCCACTCCCCGCGGCCTGGGCCGAAGCAGACGCATCGATGAACTTTGCCTGACACACTGAAATGGGGGCGCTAGCCGAAACCCCGCGTTGGTCAATAGAGGCGGCAACGAGCGTGCACGCTGCAAGAAAAAGATTGATTGGGCGGTGAATAGCCAAGTTGTCGTTGCCCCCCCACCTCTGAAGCCGGGCTCCTCGTCGCTTTTTTATGCTATGACATAATTGACGAAACCACTTTTCGCAAATTTAGAGGCGTCCCAAGGTGCATGCCTAACTCAGCGATTATTGACACCCGTCAAATATGCTTTCTACGACGATTGTAAACGCATTACGACGCTAACCTCAAAATATAAGAGCTCAGAGCCAGGAAGTGTTCGCGCAAATCGCATAAATAAAACAATCGCACGCATTATTCGGAAGGATGATGCGTACCATTGTTTTATCGCAAGTTTTGTTTTATATATCGAGAATGCTTTCAATCTCCAAAAAGAAAGTCATTTCTAAATGTCCCGAAAACCTTGCTTACCAAATACACACAAAAACTGATGACAAAACAAAAAAAACAAAAACAAAAAAAACAACCAACCTCCATGGGCGTTTTCAATGCACCGAAGATTTAAGCGTCCTGTGAAAGGTTAAGAAATGAAACAACCATTATGTCAAGAAGGTTCCTATTACTACCAAATGTTACAAAAAAAAAAAAAATATGTAAGTGGGTTTTCTTTGAAAAAAAAGTTTATATTTATTTATATGTGTTACTTCCAGTGCTAGAGGCACTAGAGAGGGCAGTGTGTTACATAAATCAAACGGCAGCAAAACGTATAAAAAATATACAGTAAGTAGTAAAACACTCCCCCCCCCCCACCCAAAAAAAAAAAAAAAGGTTAGTGGGAAAATACTTGGTATCGGAAATTTCGGGGATGGCTCGGGGAAAGGGATCCCACATTGATGAAGTGTTGGGGTAGAAACATTTTTAATAACTATTTGTGCGAAAGGACAAAATGCCGACTTCATGACAGTGATCAATGCGTGCTGAAAAGTATGAATTCCCTTCATTAAGACTCGAATTGTTACGATATATCCTATGAAACAAGCACAGACGAAGTATGTTTCTACGCTGTGAAAGCAAATTGTGATGACAATGTTGATTTCATTTGTAGTAACACTCGATGTACGATGATATCTGGAAAAGCACGAAACGATATGCGCGGTTTCGTACGACTTCTAAATTTGAGATAAGTAATTGTTGACGAGGATCCCAAACGGAAGCTGCGTACTCAAATTTAGTGCGAGCTAGGGTTTTAGAAAGAAGTAACTTTAAAAGCTGGGATCAAGGTAAAAGTTTCTCCGGAGATAGCCAAGAATGCGATTAAAGGTTTTTGCAACATACTCGACTCATATACTTATATGATGAAGCAGTTTTAAGGGGAATATTGTTTAGAGACAGGACCAACAGTGTCAGGGCAAGAAATACGTACATTTATGGGTAGTCAGTTTCATGTTCCATAAATTACACCACTTGAAAACACGGTAGATGTCTGACTGTAGAAAAGACACGTCAGATTCAGTGTTAATTTCGCGATAGATAACACACTACGGGCATAAGTTGAGCTAGTTCGTTATTATCCTTCCTTCATTGTTCAGCTGGTTCCACCCGTAATGATTACACAGCCGTCGGCAAAGAGACACCACAGATGAACATGTTAGCTGGCGGGTCGTTTATGTAGACGAGAAAAAGTAAGGATCCCAGGACGGAGCCTTGAGGTACGCCTGAAGCAACTGGAGAAAAAGGAGAACCAGTATTGTTAGATGTTACAGATTGAGACCGGTTATTGAGGAAGGGGTGCAACCATGCAAGAACATTATCGTCCAAGTTAAGTTTGCTTCGCTAAAAAGAAAAGTAGATTGTGAAATAATTTATCGAATAGCTTTAAAAAATCAAGGAATATGCAGTCCGTCAGAGATTCACGGTCAAGAATGGAATGTAGGTCATGTGTGAAACATAAGAACTGAGTATGTTATGTTATTGAACAGGAGGGAAAAACAAAACGTTACGTAATAACTTAAAATGTATGGGTGTAAGGTGACTGGACTTGAGTTAGCAAGAAAATTTAATGAAGGCTTTTGCAATTAGCAAGTTCCATATCAAACTCTAAGCATCCCTCAAAACATTTTTTCCCTACGGATGAAAGAGAAGTGCACCCTATATTTATAAACCTTAAGAATAGCAAGTCCACCGATTTTAACGGAATACAGGTAAAGCCGGTTAAATACGTTATTGATATCATTGTTTCCTTTCTAACTCAGTTTGAATTTGTCGTTCTCTACTGGGGTTTTTCCAAGGGGTACGGAAATTGCTAGGTATCTGTCTTATAAAAGTCGGGAAATAGAAATAACTTCACCAATTGCAGACCTTTCTTTAATCTTACCTGTTTTTGTTTCAAATGCTTAGAAAAAGTGATTCATAAACGACTAAACAATTTCTGCGGAACAAAATATACAATACTTTTTGATTCTCAGTATGGTTTTTGAAAAGGCGTTCTACATAAACCTTCATATTAAAGAGGGGGGGGGGGGGTGCAACGATTTTAAGATGAAAAGAATTTGCATCTCGTCATTTTTACGTTGTTTATCGTGTCCCGGAGGATAGAGAAAACATCTCCTTCATTAAAAAATGTTCCGCTGCACCATCGGAAAGCAAAAGTCAAACTGCATACAAAAAGAAAACATCTCGATTCTCATGGTAAATTCTTTAAATGCAAATGTGCCCGAACGACAGCGGTCAATGTCTTAGAATCGCACGCAGTTTCTTCTATGCTTTAAATGTGGAAGTCCGTGTTTGTTTTCGAAACGAGGGTTCAGTTATTAGAAGGGCGTTTAGGAAGTAGTTTGATCCCGATCAAGACTACTTCAACCAACGAAATTTCTTTCTTGCCTATGTCACTTCCTTAACTGTTCACACCAGTAATGAATTAACACAGGGCTAGTTAGAAGTTAAAACACTTCCAATACTTTGGAACAATTACAAGAATAAGGGCTCTAGATTTTCGTGGCAGTTGTCGATTTGCGAGGCATGCCTTTTAGGGGAAGCGACATTAGAATGGGAATTTTGCAGGCACCTTTTCGGTTGCTGCATAACTCAATTCATGTGTGAATAATGATGTCACTCGACATGTTAGCAGGAGGGTCATCTGTGCTGCAAGTCGACATCGTGACCAATTTGTATAAACTGGCCCGGGCATGTTTGTACCTCAAAGTTACTATATTGTAAACTGCTAGAGGGGTTGATTATTTGCGAAGTAGCTTCTAAACAATCGCATCCGCCTCAATGCCAGCAAGGAAAATTTGAATTCCATTGAATCTAGGGATGTAAAAAAGGCTCGAATATAATCATACGGTGAAACATATCTATGTTTAACAAGTTCAAAAATATACATATACCCGTCGTCATCGTTACCTCCTCCACCACCATCATCATCACCACCCCTATTGTCATAGGTAGAGGCCTCATAACCGCCTAAGCCCAGGGCCCCCAAATGCCTTAATCCGGCACTGTCAACAAGGGGCTTGCATATGTGGATGACTTAGCGGTGTTGTACTGTTCGGGTAATGAGATTAGTCTGGCGGTGAAACACATGTTGGACATCTGCAGTGTCTCGGGTGCCACACTGAACGTAAAAAAGTCGATGGGTGTGTGGCTCGGAGACTGGAACATTCGAATTTGCTAGAGCAGCACAGTGACGAACTTTTGGGGAATGCGCTTTGCCCCTGAATGCCTCAAGACTGGTGTCGGTGGAATCCATCCGTGCACATTTGACGAGTTCCCCTTCCAGTTCCACCGATGCAAGATGGAACGGCGGCGTTCCTTCGTTCCTCCTAAACGAAACGCATTCCAGGAACGTCGTTCCGTACAACACTGAAGTAAACAAAAGCGAGGCGCACCTCACGTCACTTTCGAGGCGCCGCTGATTGTTTCAGCCGACGGGCGACTAAGTGGTGGCGTCATGTGTCACGTGACACATACTAGGAAGCAAAAACAACTAAAACAAGCAGTGACGCCATGTGCTACCTGCCACGTGTCACGTAACTTTGTGACGTTGGCTCCGCCCTCCGGGCCCCATTCCACCTCCGAAAAGTGCGACTGCCTCAGAAGATGCAACCCGCCACCATCTGTCGGCGCTTGCAACGTCGCCATCCGTGGCGACGTTGCGAACTTTATATACGTGTGCTCCAAAACAGTCCAAGGTCAGCGCATGTACCAGGGAACGAATGCTCACGCATTATTAGCCGGGTGGGAATAGCTCGAGATGTGGACGTCCGAAGTACCCATCTGGAACCGATTTTCTTTTCAGTGCTCGGCCACGCGAGCGGTCTTCGAATAAACCCGCGCTCCCAAACACTCGCGTCGCTCCATCTCGGCCGCTGCTAGTCGTGGCGAAACATCGTTCCGTAACTCGTTTAGCCCTGTAATCCCCGGCGGGTGCTAGCGGGAATGGCCAGTACCCGGCGCTTTCCTCTCTTTTGTCTCGCTAAAATACGCATGATTTCCCGCGTCCTCATCGCCAGGCCGAGCTTGGGGCTCCCGGGCGGCCGAGCCCCGCAGGTGCCGACGCCGGGGTCTCGCGTGGGCTCGCGCCGACAGCCAGGGAACGAACATGGCAACGAAAAAGGGCGCTTTCTGAGTAAGGGCCGGCTGCGTGCGCGTTTGCGGGTTTCAGGGTTTCCGCATATGAGGGCAGGGATAGGCTGTGGGGCGCGTTCGGCCCATTCCAGCTCGTCGGCAGATACTCCAAGGCCTTGGTTCCGCGTCGACAAAAAGGTTCCTATCTCGAGTGTAGTGGGTCAAGCGTCGAGTATGCTGTCGAGTCGGAATCGCAGGCGTAGCAGCAAACGCTTCGTTTTGAGACCCGTTGGTGACGTGCCGAGCAGCGTCCGGTGCTTGTTTCTCGACTGGGTCCTCTCGAGAGTTTCCCCGATCACGGATTCTGGAGCCGCGGCAGGCTTCCCGTGTGCGAAGGGCGGGTCGATCGGGCGCTACCTGTCTCTCTCGACGCATGGCTCGGACGTCGGGGTCGGGGCGCGGCCCCGACCATTAGCAAGGGGAGACTCCTTGACTGGCGAATTCCTCCGGACCGCCGCCGTGCGCGGCAGGATGAATGGCGGCGCAACAGTTGGCTGGGAGGGGTCGGCCGGTTGTCGGTCGAGTGGACGGAGACGGACGCGTACGTGCGCTGAGGCGCGCGGTGTGGACGCTCCACGGATGAACAGAACGACTTGTAATACTGTTGAAATTTCGGCTAGTTTGTGAAGAATGTTTACGGGTAAAACAGCGCGAACAGACACAGGATAGAGAAGATGAACTCAGATGGAGCGCTGACTGTCAACTGTGTACTTTTAAAGAAGCGCCTAACGGCGTGGTCGCACCAAACAAAAATTACATCATGACCCATGACCGTCACAAGTTGAAGCCCCTCAGAAGCGCCAACTCACAATCATACAGATCTATCGAAGGCGCGCTGACACAGTTGTATTTGAACTTGGAAATGTAAAAGGATTTAGTTACCTCCCTAGTTCGTTGGTGACTGTTTCTTCCCCAGGACCGTGTTATCTTCCAAACCGGAGAGCAACCATATCTGTCGCAGTGATCCGCCAGATTCCCTGACGGAGATGCCCTAATCGAACGCGCGTGTTCACGTAATTTATCATTAATGCAGCGACCGGTCTGGCCGATGTAAACTTTTTTTTACAAGTCGGGGGAATACTGTAGACCACTCAACTTACGCAAGGGACAAACTTGTTTTTATGCTTCTTATCACATGCGACCATGAGAACCTATCCCCTTTCCACCCTCGCACATAACGTCCCAGCTTGGCCGGTGCTGAGAAAACGACCGGAACATCGTGGCGTTACGCTCCTTTCTTTAACCTATGCGCCACCTTATGAATATAGGGCACCACCACCGGTTTCTGCGTGGACTTCCTACCCATAACTACCTCCGGATTTCTCACCCTCCTCAAGAGGCAGTCGGCCACACCTACCAGGAGATTGCCCGGATAGCCGCCTTTCAAAAGTTTGTTGGCCTGGCTACGGAAAACCCGTCGTCAATTGGTGAGGACATGACCTGACGAGTGACCCCCAAAGACTACTGGATATGATCCCCCTTTTAACTATTTTTGAATGACTCGAGTCGAACGGAAGCACACCTTTCTTCGACCTAGGACAGTAAGACCAACACACCTGGGAGTCCGAGAAAGTTAGCCTAATGTCTAAAAACCGTAGAGCACCCCCAACAGGGTGTTTCCTAGTGAAGTTCAACCCACTGGCATGACACTTGAACACGTCCATCTTGTCTTCAACCACACCCTCTCTGTTCCGGTCAGAACCAGTTCGGAACAACTTCAAACAGTCATCTACGTATCTGAATACACGGATGACGTCACTGCCTTAATCTCCGGCTAGGCCCCTATCACATCTGGACAGGAATACGTCACTTAAACAGGCGCGACACTAGAACCAATGCATATATCTTGCTTCTGTAAAGATTTTGACCCCTTGTACTCCACTAAAGTGGAACTCAGATAAAAACATAGCAATGTTTAAAAACAGCATAAAACTAATATTTTATGTTGTTTTTAAAAAGGTAATTCATCTATTGTATTGAAGTTGTTTACTAATTTTTCATTCTTGACTTCTATATTTGCTTTGAATATTGACCTGCAAATCGTGTGTTGAATAATTTTTTTGCTTGTAATATTTCAAACTGTACCACCCTACAACAACCCCGAATGGGGTTAGTAGTATTGGAAATAAGTGAATAAATAAAGAAAATTCTAAAAAATTGTTCAACGTTAACACCACAGCTATTCTGGAAAGAAACCTCCTCGCTTGACTCAATGCACTCCCTGACAGCGACCAACAACTCTCGGTGGGGAATCGCGTAAAACAGATCCTCGACATCAAAGGACACCGCATCGCACCGCCCGGGGTTCTTCTCACTCGAGAACTCGACCACCGACATTGAGCTGTTAGCTTTAAAAGGGTCTCGCAAACGAAGTGGGATTAGCTGTTTCTTAAGGAAAGCTGCCATATGTACTTGCCCAGAACCCTTTTGAGTCAAAATTACCCTGAATGGCAAAAACTCCTTATGTAACTTAACCGTGAAAAACACGTTAAGGTGAAGGCCTTTTTTCTTAACAACCGATGACCTAATTCTGTCCAGACCGAAATCCTGACACAACTTGACTGCCCTCTGTTTGACCTTACATAGGGTCACATTCTGAATCAGATCAAAGTTCTTACTGATCGCCTATCCGGCCTTCACAGAAAACACTCCCTCCGGGATTAGGGCATACTCTCCTTCCTTGTCAGTAAGCTAAATTTTTTACCTTCCCCTAAACAAAACGAAACAACCTTGCCAACATTAGGCTTCGACTTGGGAGCCCATGGGCCTCGTGGCAAAGACTCAACGCCCTCCAAAATGCACCTCTCTCTGTTCACCTCCCCCGCCTCCCCAGCCACATTCCTAACAGGGGAAATCAGCTCCTGGGGTAGGGCAGCCGCCTCACTAGCAAACGTGGGACCCTTTTCCAAAACCTTGAGCACATCAGGAGGCACCGAGGTATTGTCCAATACCAAAACGTCCTCGCGTCCCGTGCTTCCTGGAGCAGTAGAACTTGTCAGGGACAACCTGACCCGCCGCCACAAAAACTTGGTACTTCGAGCTGCCTCGTCCAGAAACCGCTGTAGCAACCTGGTCGCTGCTCTCTCGTCCTTGGACGCCCCGTAACATCATACCTTCGAACAGTCATGTAGAAGTCTTGCATGCGTTCACTCCTCAGAACGCAGAATCTTGGTTATCCTTCTTGCTTGGCCTTCCGACATCCGTAATTGGCAAAGGTTTAGGATTTCGGTTGGAAAGACGCCCCTCTTCAGAGTGAAGGCGCAGTGGCTCGCTCTTACAGTATTCCCCTGACTTGTAAAAAAGTTTACATCGGCCAGACCGGTCGCTGCACTAATGATAGATTACGTGAACACGCGTGTTCGATTGGGGCATCTCCGTCAGGGAATCTGGCGGTTCATTGGGACAGATGTGGTTGCTCTCCGGTTTTGGAAGATATCCCAGTCCTGGGAAGACACAGTCACCAACGAACTAGGGAGATAACAGAGGCACTTAACATTTCCAAGTTCAAAGACAACTGTGTCAGCGCGCCTTCAATAGATCTGCATGATTGTGGGTTGGCACTTTTGAGGGGCTTCAACTTGTGACGATCATGTGACGGTCATGGGTCATGATGTAATTTTTGTTTGGTGTGACCACGCCGTTGGGCGTTTCTTTAAAAATAAACAGTTGACAGTCAGCGCTCCGTCTGTGTTCATCTTCTCAGCCCTGTGTTCCTGTTCGCGCTGTTTTACCCGTAAACAGACAGAACAACTTTGATGCTAAACCTCCCGCGTCTACATGCTTGCAAACATCAATTCTCTGCACGCTGTTTGTCGTAACAATGAGTCGGGGTGCAGAAGGCAACGTTTAACACAGCGTTTTCGAAGTTGCCTACGCGCTGAACCAAACTGCTCCGCATCACTTTCGCGCTTTTTTTTTTGTTTTTTTGTTTTTTTTGTAAAAACAGCGACTTTTGAAGTTGCGGCGTGGCGATATAGTAGCAGAATCAAATTGGAAAGGACGAGGCTACTTATTTCAGTCTAGTGCAAGTTGATGTGCTGTTTTACGACGAAAGCGACTGCTTTCTTCTTCAGCTGCAAACGGCGCGTTGTGTTGGCTCGTCGACCGTCGGTGCCACACAGAGGGCTCGAGCCCGGGCAGCCTGCGAGAGTGCCGGGGATGCGCGCGAAATTCCGCCGGGAGTCGGAATTCCTGCAGTCGAGACGCGGTGGACGACCGTGGCCACTGGACGACTTGTCGGCGGAATGCGCGAGCA
This sequence comes from Ixodes scapularis, assembly GCF_016920785.2. Taxonomy (NCBI): domain Eukaryota; kingdom Metazoa; phylum Arthropoda; class Arachnida; order Ixodida; family Ixodidae; genus Ixodes; species Ixodes scapularis. The sequence continues at coordinate 2,972,840 of NW_024609857.1, read as the reverse complement.
GCGCGCAAAGTACGGATGTGCCCGGGAAAAAACGAACATAAAGAAGGCGAGCGAGTGACCCAAAGTTGTAAAAATCGCTGTCTCCCGGGCATCTCGACGGGCTTTCGAATGAAGCGAGGCCTTTTTAGGTCCGTTTACATCGTGCCAGAGGGCGACTGAAAATGGCATTTGCGCCAAAGGGCCTTGTCTTCCGAAGTTCCTGTGCGCAAAGCTCTCCTCCGGCTGCTCCAGTTGCTCAGCCATTTGTTGTTGTTGCTTTGGGGGCGAGGGGAAAGCCGGGAAAGGTCTCCATGATGTGACAATGGAGTCAAAGTTACAGAGCCGAAGCATGCCGTCGCACTGCGCGGCTGAATATAGTTCAACCAAAGTGATTGTTCTTTCTAGCTTCGATTTCACTATGTTACTATAATATTATTCGGGACACGCAGAACGCTTTTGTTTTTAGCTCCCTCAGTCTCTTTCTCATCTTCCTCGCCAATTCTTTCAAATATGAACGACTCGTGACCATGGAATGGTACATGGTTGCGTATACGAACTGAGTGGCGCCAGGTTCTACCGCTGTTTTGTTCATAAACGCAGCAGCTGACTACGCCTGCTGCCTTTTACTTGGCCGCGAAACGAGGATAAAATCGAGTAATTACGTTGTTTACACTCCGTTAGCATCGTGCAAATGGATACCAGCGTTCTATAGTGATATGCGTGACTTCGTTCAGCTTGAAAACTGTGCTTTGCATCGATAGAAATTTAAATACGAATTTTGGCAGCGATATTTGGTGCACGCCCGTGCGAAACGTAAGGAATGAGACGCTGATATGCCTGCATGCATGGCGACTGCGGTTCAGCACCTTCAACCGCAGTTCTCATACGGAAATATGAACGTAGCAAATGCGTGCCTGTCGCACCAAAACCAAAACTCAAACCGAAACCAAACAAGTCTGAAACTACTTGGCTCAATAACACAAAGCCTTCAGATCCGCCCCCCCCCCCCCCCCCGTTTGCCCCCTCCCCCGCATCTTTCTTTTTATTGCCACAGAAAGTTGTCTTCGACTATAGACCATTCCAATATTTGCAAGTCCTCAGCCCAGCCTGCGATCTCCTTAGCTCAGCGTGCTCATATTCGCCGCCTCGGAAAGCGAGCAAATCACACGCCATGCGCACGAACACTGAAAATGGAACCGGTCAGGAGCCCTTCTTTGGGAGGGTCTATATACCATTCCATTTAGCGCTCTCTGGGCGGCACCATTTTGTTCGACAGCAGCGCCCTCTTCATACATCCGGGAAATTCAGCGGGTTCGGCGGGGTAAAACGAGAGAGAGGGCACGCGCCCGACTCCGCTAGCAGACGACAAAACGGAAGGTTGCCACTCTCCATCTTTGGGCTGTATCGGCGGGCTGTACGGAAACATCGAACTCTCGCTCGTGGCTGTTGTTGTGAAATGATTCGCGTTTTTAGAATAGTTATGGCTACTCAAAGATCAGCATAGAGCTCTCTGTTGTTCTACTTCGGTAAATGATCAACTGCCATATCTTTTTTCCGTTACTTATAGCGAGTTCGTTTCACGGCACTCGTGCCCACGCGTGCCCACTCGCAGCGTGGAACGGGTTCGTTTCGGCCGGCACTCCACGAGTGGTTGCACTCTCCGAGTTCGTTTCAGCGCTTGACGCCCCACGCGTGCATGCACTCGCTGCACCGAGAAAACCGGGAGTGCGCCAAAATGCAATCCCGTCATGCCTCGCTCCGGTGGGGCCGGCGAGGAGCGGGAGCAGACGATGAGGGTTCGTCTGCTACGATGTGTCGCGGAACCGAACGGGAAAAAAAAAGTAGATTTTCTGAGAGAAATCGCGTCCCGCGAGCAACGAAATCAAACGCGAGCTTGAATTGTGAGCGTCTGCTATTTCACGAAGGAAGCAATTGACAACCCGTGATTTATTTGCAGGTTTCAAATCGCTCTGTTGCCGAACAAAACGCTGAAATATACCATTGTGTAAAGAAATTCTCAGAACAAACGCAACAGCAGCCCCCGAGATGTCTATCAACATACGTGTGCGGGTGAAAAATTTAACATTTGTCGACCAAACTCTCCCAGCAGAAACCTCTGACTGCCCAATAAGCATCAGAGAAAGCTAAAGATGGAGACTTTATTCGAGGATTGGGCAACATCATCATGTTTAACATTTACCTACGTCAGCTAACTTGCCCCGTCGTATTTTGTTCGAGAAAGCTCTCGTTCTCGACGCCCTCACCAAGGCTAATATCTAATCCACCTGTAATGACGATCCAAATCGAAAGTCCCAGTTTTCCTGGATATTCCAACAGGCTAGTTTTAAGCCTTACCCCTTCAGTGGTTCACGCATAATACCATGCTCAAAGGGATCAAGCTTCTACTCGAACAGCATCATCAGTTTTTTTTTTTTTTCTTCAGTGTAAACGGTTATAAGAATTGAAAGATCGCAACCAGCTGCTTTGTAGACAGCTGGTTGCGGAAATTTACGCCGTGTGTAATTATCTCAACGGCAGCCTAGCTGCTTGAAGTCATCGCAACTATAAACTACAGGTTGCAGCGACCAACGTTTGTAGATAAACGTTGGTAGCGACCTGCATTCTCGCATTCCCACGCATCGCTCCGAACAGAAAGGCGCTGGTTTCGGTTTGAAGTCGGTACCTTTTCTACAACATAGATGGCGGCAGCATCAGTCTTCTGCACTTGGTGCATTTGGCGAGTTCGTTTGAGCCCAGTTTTCCGTGCAACACTCTGTGAGTGCGATGCATTCTGGGAGAGAACTCGAACGGTGCCAGTGCGTGTGAAACGAACTCGCTATTAGATAGCAGTTGAGTCAGCCGGCAGTACTACCCTTAACTACTGCGTGTATTGCGGCAGGAGAGCACGCTTTTATTTATTATTTCAGACATCCACTCATGGTCGCTAAAGGCCTACACCAGTACGAACTTTGTATAGTAAAAAAGGTACAGCCAGAGGATTCACTTTTCGCCGGAGAGACAGGGCAGTCTGACACAGTTTTCCCTATTTTCTTTTATTTGCACGCAGATAACAGCGCAATTGGACTCAGTCGTTTTACCTAGCATAGTAATACACGATAACTGGCATACCAAAATCTGCGCATCTGTGCTTGAAATTTCCAAAATGACGCGATTTCAAACAGAGTTTGTACACCAGCCGGATGCTAGGTACTGCCCACTCGGCGGAGCAGACGACATACGGGTGAGAGGGGGAGGGTATTTTTTTTCTCTTTTACCCTCTCTGCTATGACCTTAATGGAACGGTCTATAGCCGCTACCAGGACTTCGAGGAAGGGGGTGTAAAAAACTTTCAGCCTTTCCGCTCTGGTGAAGAAGGAAGACCAGCGAAGCTGTGCTGTGGTGGGAATGAAGTATTTATAAATGTAAGGATTAACGCGTGATTGGGTATTGATTATTTGAACGATTAGAGAATGAGACATATGTATAACGATCCGGGGTTGTTATTTATTTCGCAACCACAGTGACTATGGCCTTGTGATAGCTGTGGTACACCACCAGAGGGCGTACGCTGATGCCAGGCACGTTCCTTCTGAAGACGAGGTCTATAGACGTCCGGTGCCTGGTCGTGGGCACCGTAAGTTAATTCACACACGTAAGCCCGAAGCGCTCGAGCATAAACGAAGTGAACCGCTTCCCTCCTGGTGTGCAATGTGAACGTTAAAGACACCCGTCACCACGGCAGACGTATCGTCGCCGAGCATGACCCAGCCGAAGACGTCCATCATGAATGCTTTAGTGTCCCTCTCGGCCGTTGTGGGGGGAACGCACACGACGGTGAGCACCGGACCATCGCGCACCTTGGCTGGAAAGGTTGCCCACATCTATGAGCGACGGCGGAAACCAGATTGGTCGTCTGGTTGCCGCCGTCGCTCATAGATGGCGGTAGCTGTCCAGAGTTTTGTGTAGACATTTGTTTGGTATCGGACACAAAACCAGAGAAACTAACCCTTAACAACTCCGCTGTAAAAAAAATAAAAAATAAAAAAGGGGGGGGGGGGGGAGGGAACGTAGTGTAAATAAACCGAAGGAAAAGAACATCTGGATGCCTGGGTGCTTTAAAGTCTAGACAATTCAAGGATCGTCACATTCACTTGTAAGCTATGCGGGCCAAGGCCATTGATGTATCGACGCTCTGCAGCAGCTGCTCATGGTCCCCGCCATAACCAACCTTCAGTTTTAGCTTCCCTTTTTCGATCACATAATCATTACCATTGCAGGCCAGGTTATTGCCACGTTTGATTCTACGGTGTCCTTCTCCCCAGCTTTGGCCTTTGTGGAAGCTCGTCAACGCCCGTTTCAGTGGCTCGGCCTTTGAGTAAGACGAGAGAAGGTCAGCAATAGCGGCTCTAACCTGGCGCGTGTGTAAAGCGTCTATAGCAGAACATCTCGGATTGCCGTCGGGTGTTACATGCAACATGCAGTCCGACGATCACGTAGCGCCAAATGGGGCGATGTTTAGGCTCTTGATGTTTGGAACGAACCAAAAGTGATCCCACTGCGTCTTCAGGGTCACCGTAAATGGGGTGGCTTAACACTAAAAAATACGACGAGAGTTATGTTTTACAACGTAAAAAAGCCTAGCGTTTCTGCCCCTTTATTCGAGTTCGTAAGTGCGGGAAGATGTGCCGATATGTAATCTGATCGCGAGCAGAATTGGAGTCACTGGGGTTCGAAAACAAAATGAAGAGAAACGAAGATGATTTGAAGGAATCGCAATGCTGTACCGATTATTTTGGGACTTTGATACTCTAGGCAGAAATATACTGTGTTCACCCATTTATTGCGACACGTATTGAGAACCGGCAGAATACGAAGATCACTATTTTCTAAACGTAGAAATAAAGGTTTAATAATGGGTGAATTGGAGTCACTCGGGCTCTGAAGATAAAAGGGACCACGGCGCGTGTAAACGGTGGATGTTTAGGTGATCTTTAGCGCTGGCGATTGTTTCGCTGTACAAAGGGTTCTGTTTACGTGACACATTTTTAAAAGCATAGAACTCTACCTGAAAACATGCATATGCGCGCTCACTTCTATAATAGTCTATACGGTTTGCAAATTTGTCCACTATTCGCGCTCCTATAGTATGCATTAAATGCAGGCACATTTGGTGGGTAGACAAGACTGCTGGTTTAGCAGTGGTCCTTTAAAGTTAAGAATTTAGTTCCTTTTTTTTTTAATGAGCCAAATCTAGAAGCCGAAACTAAGTAATTTTTTTGTGAAAATTTGAAGCAAATCTGGATGTGCATCGTTTTCGAAAGGCATCGAAGTGATGTCGGTCCCATTGTGGGATAAAAGCAAATGACAGGCAGCCACGGTACAAGTCTCAAAGCTAGTCTGATAAGCTATTCCCGGTCACCTCCGTTTTCCATCAGATAAATTTGGCTATTTTTGAAAAATAAAAAAATAAAAAGTTCCCCTTAAATCTTAGTTGAACAATATAATGACGCGTGCAAGCCTGCCGCATCAGCGCGCTTTTTCTGCACGTTCCTTATCTGACACTTCGCCGCCGAAGTCGTGTTACAAAAAAACTCGAATTTTTCGACCATAATGTGCGAAGAAACGAAAGCGATAGCTGTAGTCAGACATGTGCAATTTACTTAAAACAGTAATTAAGTTAAGTTACGAGTATTAGCCTCAAAAGTAATTTGAGTAGAATAGAAATTACTCAAATGGAAAGTAATTGAGTAAATTATAGTTACAAAAAAGTAGCGAATTACTTTTAAAGTTGCTTCTATATTTTTTTATGCTAACAAGGAAGTAGAAATAGGTTTTGATACGTTAGCGAAATTCTCCTAGCCGAATATAGAGCGGCTTGTGTTGTCACAGAAATGCTTTAATAGCTGGTTCTGCTTCTGTATGCCTAATTGTTGTATTTCTTTTTCTTTTTGGTCAGTGATATACTGCGGATGTATCATTTCTCCTTTGAGGTTTAGCACTGCCTGAGCTTGATTCTGCAGACAGTGTTTGCCTGTTGACAGTGTTGCGTAAAGTACGTATACAAAGTACTTGAAGTAAAGTAGAAAGCGTATTTTTTTTCTTTTTTTTTTAACTGGTATGCATTGCTCCAGGGGTTATCGGAGGTGCATCCGTTTTTTTCGGAAAGGACGGCAAAATCAGAGATGCATCAGTTTTTTTTTTTTTTCGGAAATGGCGGCAAATATTTTGCCGTAACCTCAGACAAGCTGCATCCCCAGTAAAACAACTAGCTTATGCTACCTTGGTCAGAACTAAGCTAGAATTCGCTTCTTCCATATGGTCACCCGTGGCAGGCATACCTAACTAACAACCTGGAATCCGTTCAAAGCAGAGCCCCCCGTTTTATTTATTCCGACTATTCCCCTTACGCAAGCATATCAGGACTTCGCCAATCAGCTAACCTTCACGCTCTTTCTCACCGCCGCAGGCTGTCTCGTCTTTCTCTTCTTCATCGGGTCTTTTATCACAACAGTCATCTCAGACGGAGTTTCCTATCGCCTGCTTGTCTCATTTTCCCTCGTCTCGACCATTCTCGTAAACTCCGTCCAATTTCATCGTCAACCATCACTCACCAAATGTCTACTTTACCATTGGCCATTGACGACTGGAACTCACTGCCTGACGTAATTGTTTCCTTATCTGACACTAAGAAATTTTCTGCAGCCATTAGCTTATTTTTTTCTAACCTATAACTGGATTGCAGCCTGTTTTAGCTGATAAATAGTTGCGTTATTTTTTTTTTTTTTGAAGTGTTCACTCCCTCGTATAATGCCCCCTGGGCCTTCGAGGAATAATAAGTGATGATGATGATGACGAAATAGTATATGCCTCTACAGAGTAATTGTTTTATTCTCGCTGACGAACTATTTATCACAATCAACTTATAAGGCACATATTTGTATCGGTCTTATAAGCGCCATTACGTCATTCAGAAAAATGACCAGATGACGTCTCGAAAGACAGCACAAACTATACAGGAGCACCAGACGAGCTTCAGAGCGGGTGCTGCATTTTTTTTACCTCCTTTGGGTGAGGATGCAGTGTGTACAGCTCCTGTAGCGGGCGAGAGTTCCTACGTTGCGGAGAAGCGGGGAAAAGCCCTTTCTTCAAATGCCTCAAGTCTCCTTGAGCTTCGGGACTCACAAAAAATACCGCCATCTTCGCCGCTAATCTTGCACTTATCGGCCTCATTTTCGACGTGTCTGTCCGCTCGCCGCGTTTCGTAGCTTAATTGTAGCAGTGGGGGGCTCATGAACATCTTAGGGAGTTTCACCGTTCGAACTACTACCCTCCCTTCTTCCCGCACTTTCCCCGCTTGCCTACGCCACGTTTCCCCCTCTTTGCAAATATCAGCTGATCTTCCAACATATCTCTTTTTGTGCAGAAACGTTTGTTTATAAGAAAACCTACCTCTAAAATTCGAAAGTAATTTGTAACTTGAGTAGAAGTTACTCGGAAAAAGTAATTAAAGTAAACTACTAATTATCGAAATAAAAGTATAATTGAAAGTTACTAAACTACTCAGAAAAGTAGTTAAACTACAGTAACTTGAGCAGAGTAGTTAAGCCATGTACAAGTCTAGCTGTAGTACGGTCGCGCAAGGCGGGTGGAATGGTGCCGTTTCTAACCTGAGGACGGGGGTTCGGCGTGGTTAACTCTCAAACAGCTGTTTCCAAACATTCCTCAAGCTATGCGAAATTCCACTCTGGTAGTATCATGTTGCTACGCGTAACGTTGGATGGTCTTAGAAACTTCCACCGCGCTTACCCACTTAGTTCAGGGCGCCTGGCATCCACGACGCCAACCTTGACGCGTCTATGAGAATTAACCACGTCGCACCTCGGACTTCAGGTACTTGACGGCAGCATTCCACCCGCACTGCGCGACTGTGGTACAGCTATCGCTTTCGCTTCTTCGAATAATATCGGCGAAACATACGACGTTTTGGGAACATCTTGGAACAGCGGCAAAAAACATGGACAAGGATAAAGAAAACACACGCGACAGGGACGGCGCCGTCCTGTTGTCTGTGTTTTCTTTACCCTTGTCCAAGTTTTTTGCCGCTGTTCCTTCCCAAGATGTTCACTTCAAACCAACGAGCCCAATACGTCACATTATTGATGTTTTGTGGACTACACCGCTACTGTTATAGTCTCGGGTATGAAATATTGCTATTTACTGCACTACTGAGGAAGTATTTGTACGTTCAGGGTGTGCATTTACTGACTGACCGTCGTTTGATGCGCGCTCTTGCTTTACTGTGATGTGGCGCGTGTGGACTTCAATTTTTATGAACAGTGGAATCGCCTGCCGTCTCTGAGACATTCGTGCTTCGTATCAGGCGTGGACACCGATTCAAGGAGAGGCGCGCGGGATACGTGGCAGGGAGTGGCTCGCGTTCGTCGACGTAACGCACTGTAATGTACTCAGGCTCTCCTGTGTAAATGGCCACTTGGAAAACTGTTGTGCATCGCTGGAAACGCCCGCGATGTTATGAGAGCGTGTGCTGGCCATGAGCGCACCCTATGCTGGCCGAGACACCGAGCTCGACTCAACTCGGCTGCTCGTGGGCGCGCGCAAGCAGTGTGACGCAAGCCCGGGTAATGGAGCTTCAAGGCCGCCGCTGGGCCAGTGGGACGCTCCTAATTGGAAGGCCCGCAGCCGGCGCTGTCTCGGGGAAGCTAAACTGGGAGCGGCACGAACGGTGTGGGCTCGCTGCGTGGCGTGTGTCACATAAGTGATCGGGATGCTTTTTCCCACGACAAACTGTGTCAAACTGATCTGGCTGCACGAAGTCAAAGTTCCCGTTCGCTGCTCACGTCGGCGTGGGCAGTGAACCGATTACACGGGACAAGGCGACTATTTCCCTCCTGTGGACGAAAGTCGCGGAGTTCGTCTACGATGGCCCGAATTGCCGTGATTGGAGCAGATGAACTCTGTACAGACGCAGATCGCAACAGCGCACGTACATAAGGCCACATAAATCGAAAAGCCTAGATGGCAAAGCAGAGATGCTTTGCCACCCCGGGTCGCTCAGACTCTAGAGATTCACAGAAAATCTTCGCAGGTAACAAAGGCAGGCAGGGTTCAAAAGCAATTCAACTCGTTCGTGGCCAAGTGATCGGAAAGTGGAGCTGGCAGGGGCAGGGCTACATCCATGCGCGACTTGTCCGCCGGCTGAGTTAGTCGGACATCTCTCCCCCACGCAGTTTTCTAGCCTTCTCACGTCGTACATACGCTGCTTCGGCAACGCGCGTGGATAACTGAACGTGAGAGGGCCGAGCTAGGGTGAAGTGCTTGATATTTCCACTTACCACAATTCCGCGATTTGTTTTATCGTGCCGCGGAAGCTCTTTTGCACGTTAGAGTATAAGTTCAAATAGGAAAATTAACACGTATACTTGGCATAACGCTTGTTTAACATGAGATTACCTGTACTTAAAGTTGCCTAAATATATGTATTTTCTTAACTACAGGTTATATTCGACAACTGCCTTAGCAACTTGGGGTGTGTTCGGAAGAGCTGCAGAGGCAAGACTGCGGCTCCGCTAGCAGACGACAAATGTGTACGCACTCTGAAAGGGTACCACCATTCAGGCACTCTACTGGCGACGAGCGCGATCGAAAGCGTCGCTCTGGTCGGCCTTCCGCGATTGGCCGAATGCTGACTATGACGTCAGCGAAGGGTTAGTCGTCGACGGAAATAAGAGGAATATGAAAACTTCGGTATGCGCTATGATTTCAAGCTTTTACCATGCTCATTACAAACATCATCGAACTTTTTGTTTTCAAGGTAATGACGTCACGAGAGGGAAACATAGGAGGGCGGGACCAAAACATCTCGCTGCTAATACTCCGCGACAGGTTTAGAGGTCAGTAGATGAACCGTCCCAGAGGCGTAATGCTTCCACTGCAAATGACTCCGCTGTCTAGAAGTAGTGCGTCGTCTGCTCCGCAAAATGTCGACATCGGCAACGTTGATTTCAGACGAGAGTGGAGGGAGCGAAGCTCGGTGTTTTTCGGATGGGACGATGTCGTCGCGAGGCGGCAAAGATACCTGTGTTTTCTAGTACAAGGCGAAGTGCTGGAAGATGTTCTACCTCTCGTTGTCGAAGGTAACGGCTGGACACCTTTATGTGCGACAAAGGTGGGACGAATCGATTGCTGATTATCTGATATACCAACTGATCACAACGACGAGACTTAGCGAGGGCGCCAGTTTCATGGAGAAATAAATACTGCCGTGGAGGAGTCCATGTCGCTAGGCCTCTTTCATCTATTAAAGCTAGCGGGGAAGCACGCGTGGTCCGGTAAGGCAGCACGGCGGTTGCGTCACACGAGTATTCCACGCAGCGTATTTCATCGATAGTGGTGACTGCAGCATTTTCACGACACCCCGAAATCGCCGGGGAGGAACGCTCACACCACCACGATTTTGCGACAAACCTTGTCCTAGGGGCGAACACTAAGCGAACGACGAGAACCCATCGGGGAAGGTTGCGCCGGTCTCGACGTACGAAGCTCACTCGTTTGTCCAAGCGGTTGCACCGAGCACTTCGACGTCAACTACGTGGCCGTTGAATTCTCACATCGTCACGCAAAAGCTATGTCGTAAAAACAATCACATCACCCCGACTTTCACACGCGACTTTTCTTTCAAGGGCGAACACTAAACGGATAAAGAGGAGTCTTCGGCTCCGGTTCCGTGGTCTCTTACGTGATCGTCCGAGCAGCTGGTCCGAGCAAGGCCACTGAGTTCATCGACGGTGACGAATGCCCTAGTTACATGAGCGCTCTTAACTGTCATGGTGGCTCAGTCGCGATCGGCCGGAGTTACACGGCGGTGCCAACTGTAATTTTTCAAGGGCGAACACTAAACGGATGAAGAGGAGTCTTCGGCTCCGGTTCCGTGGTCTCTTACGTGATCGTCCGAGCAGCTGGTCCGAGCAAGGCCACTGAGTTCATCGACGGTGACGAATGCCCTAGTTACACGAGCGCTCTTAACTGTCATGGTGGCTCAGTCGCGATCGGCCGGAGTTACACGGCGGTGCCAACTGTAATTTTTCAAGGGCGAACACTAAACGGATGAAGAGGAGTCTTCGGCTCCGGTTCCGTGGTCTCTTACGTGATCGTCCGAGCAGCTGGTCCGAGCAAGGCCACTGAGTTCATCGACGGTGACGAATGCCCTAGTTACACGAGCGCTCTTAACTGTCATGGTGGCTCAGTCGCGATCGGCCGGAGTTACACGGTGGTGCCAACTGTAATTTTTCAAGGGCGAACACTAAACGGATGAAGAGGAGTCTTCGGCTCCGGTTCCGTGGTCTCTTACGTGATCGTCCGAGCAGCTGGTCCGAGCAAGGCCACTGAGTTCATCGACGGTGACGAATGCCCTAGTTACACGAGCGCTCTTAACTGTCATGGTGGCTCAGTCGCGATCGGCCGGAGTTACACGGCGGTGCCAACTGTAATTTTTCAAGGGCGAACACTAAACGGATGAAGAGGAGTCTTCGGCTCCGGTTCCGTGGTCTCTTACGTGATCGTCCGAGCAGCTGGTCCGAGCAAGGCCACTGAGTTCATCGACGGTGACGAATGCCCTAGTTACACGAGCGCTCTTAACTGTCATGGTGGCTCAGTCGCGATCGGCCGGAGTTACACGGTGGTGCCAACTGTAATTTTTCAAGGGCGAACACTAAACGGATGAAGTGGAGTCTTCGGCTCCGGTTCCGTGGTCTCTTACGTGATCGTCCGAGCAGCTGGTCCGAGCAAGGCCACTGAGTTCATCGACGGTGACGAATGCCCTAGTTACACGAGCGCTCTTAACTGTCATGGTGGCTCAGTCGCGATCGGCCGGAGTTACACGGCGGTGCCAACTGTAATTTTTCAAGGGCGAACACTAAACGGATGAAGAGGAGTCTTCGGCTCCGGTTCCGTGGTCTCTTACGTGATCGTCCGAGCAGCTGGTCCGAGCAAGGCCACTGAGTTCATCGACGGTGACGAATGCCCTAGTTACACGAGCGCTCTTAACTGTCATGGTGGCTCAGTCGCGATCGGCCGGAGTTACACGGTGGTGCCAACTGTAATTTTTCAAGGGCGAACACTAAACAGATGAAGAGGAGTCTTCGGCTCCGGTTCCGTGGTCTCTTACGTGATCGTCCGAGCAGCTGGTCCGAGCAAGGCCACTGAGTTCATCGACGGTGACGAATGCCCTAGTTACACGAGCGCTCTTAACTGTCATGGTGGCTCAGTCGCGATCGGCCGGAGTTACACGGTGGTGCCAACTGTAATTTTTCAAGGGCGAACACTAAACGGATGAAGAGGAGTCTTCGGCTCCGGTTCCGTGGTCTCTTACGTGATCGTCCGAGCAGCTGGTCCGAGCAAGGCCACTGAGTTCATCGACGGTGACGAATGCCCTAGTTACACGAGCGCTCTTAACTGTCATGGTGGCTCAGTCGCGATCGGCCGGAGTTACACGGTGGTGCCAACTGTAATTTTTCAAGGGCGAACACTAAACAGATGAAGAGGAGTCTTCGGCTCCGGTTCCGTGGTCTCTTACGTGATCGTTGGCGAGATGATCGTTGAAGTGTCACATAGTAACGCATAAACTACCCTTGCACAAAAGCGGATACTGGCGCAGCCCTGGGACGCGAACCTAGGCCTGTTCGAGAAGCTGGCGTTCCTCGATGGAGCCGACGTTGAAAAAGGCGCGCGCCATGTAACGATAGTTCGTCACGCCGTGAGGTCAAAAAATAATGATTGGCAGTGATTGGTTGGCGGGGTGATATGGAATCCTACGAGGCACATTTGCCGCTGAATTCTTAGCCTGTCTCCTGTGGTAGTTATGACGGAGAAGAAGGGGACGTGTGATGATGGCGTAGTCCGCGCAAGTCTAGGCTGCCCCGCGATTCACACGGGTGAGCGTAATCTTTGCGCGTTCAGCGTCAAGCTGTCGGGGCGGTGCAAGGCTGCGCGCTGCTTGGACTAGTCGAAAGTCGGTCTTGCACCACGTCATCACGCTTTGTTCGCACACTACCGGTCAGAGAGCGGGGTCCGCCGAGAAAAGGGGGCAATTCAACGGTTGGGCGAGAACGAAGGGGTTGACCCGCAGTGGTAGCGGTAACGCCATTGAAGTAACGGCACTACACTTAACGCGTTACTTTCTCGGTAACGTAGTAAAGAACTCGGTATATTTCCAAATACATTAACGAGTAACGCACTTCCGTTACTTATTTCAAGTAATGGCTAACGTAGTTACGTTACTTTGTTACTTCTTCCCAAGACTCAAAATACACTCAATATTTTGTTTCATGTTTCTAGGCGCCAAGCAGTATGAATATTTGAGTTTTTTTACGTTTTCTTTGCGTCTTTTCTCGAGCAAGTATTTAGGCAAAACCGTAAGAAAGACAAAGTAAGTATGTTCAGTTTCTGCATGAACATAATGTTTATTGAAATGTGATTTTATGCGTACCTGTACCGTCAAAAGAGTAAGACGCGTTAATTCATAATTATTAAAGGTAACGCGTAATCAACGCGCCTTACTCTTTATCGGTAACGCGTTCCTATTATTTTGAGGTGACGTAGGTCGATAACGCGTTCCTTTATTTTGCAAGTAACGAGTAACGCATTTCGTTACTTTTTTTTTCGGTTACGCCTACAACACTGGAGCTTGAACATGATGAAGGGCTTCTGCAGCCGGTGTGATTTTCAGCGTTCGCGCGTATGCCGCGTGCTTTGCTTGCTTTCCAAAGCGACGAACAATGCTCATGCTCGGCTCTTGAAATTACACGTGATCAGCTCTTCACGTGATGTGTCTCGGCCCACTCTGAACGACGACTGCAGGGGCCCTCGAGGTTGCCAAAAGGGGAGTTTTGTCATCGCGTACAGACGAACTGGTCGCGAAAGTAAAACGAAGGCGGGTCGCAATGCTCCCGCGGCGATTTACGCTTTGGCTTCGTCCTTGAAGAGCGCGCGCGGATGAAACTCGTTCCAAGCGGACTCGTGTTCGTGCTCGCGTGGCCGTTTTAAATCGTTACCACCACGCCATTCCTTTGTTTGACGACATGTCGCGCTATTTCCGTGTGTTTTCCCCGCGTCGCTGGTCGGGCAACCGAGACGACCGTTATCTGCGAGAGAGTGGGCGGCCGGTCAGCGATCCTCCGTGCGTGCCCCGGCGAAAAGAGGCCCTGCGTGGAAAGCCAGAGCGGACCGAAATAACCGCGGCCCCCGCCAGCAGAACGGGGACCGGGGTCCCGCTGCGCCGACATCGATCTGCGAACCGCCGTCGATCGCGGCCATCGACGGTTCGGACCGTTGCCGCCGCCGGATCTGGTCCGTTCGAGCCGCGCGGGACCCTCGTTGACAACCATCAGTGAGGACACGGGTCCGAGCCGAACCGCTGACGCAGTACCCAATCCGCCTGCTTCGGTGAAAGCCCTCCGGCAACCTATGGTACCCGGAACGCGTATCCGACTTTATACCGCGTCCAAAAAACGCTGGTCCCTCGATTTCCGCCTGATGACGTCATACGCGTGTCATGCTGTCGCCGGCCGCGATCCTGGCGGTGAAACAGTAGCGGCGGTGGATGTGGCAGGCGCCTGGTCTGATGCGAGTCGCTCTCCAGCTGGACAGCCCACGGAAGCTTCGGCAGCCAGAATCGTGACATCCGACAGCATAACATGGAGAGCCTGTATTACAGAGAGCGTCCAACTGCTCGAGCAGGGCCAGTTGGTTTATGAGCCGCGTTTGGTATACAAGCTGCGAGGAAGGGAGGAACGCGTTGGTCGTCTGCGAGGGTCTCTGCCTTTCCGCCTGCTTTCCTCCTCGCCACGCGACAACACAACATATGCGCGCTTGCGACCAATCTCCGCGGGAGACGTCCGCCATTAAATTGCGAACGGTAACCACGGTTTGAGATGAACCCCCTCTACGATCTAGGCTGTCTAATGTAGCATAGAAATCCTGGATTACAGTTTCCAACTTCTCGATTGGGGTCAAGTAGTTTATGAGCCGCATTTGCAATTCGAGCTGCGGAAAGGTCACGAACGCGATGGTCGTCTGCAATGCTCTCCGCCTTTCCGCCTGCTTTTCTTCTCGCCACACACCAACCCAGCGCATGCGCGATTGCGATCCATTTCCGCGGGTAGTATACCAGGTCTATGCAGCAGGAGGCGTCCGTCATTGAATTTCAAACGCCCCTCACGGTTCGAGTTGAACACTCTTTAGAATCGAGGCTCTCTAGCGTAACATTTCGGCTTTTTTGACGTCACCCGTTGCCACTTTGGAACCGCTTTCGACACAAGGAACGACATAAGACGTTAAACATACCAGTCGGACATGCGTTCACGACACCGTACCTATAGGAGATGCTGACTGGACTCGGCTAGCTGTGGACTGGGGGTCCGAATTCGGTAATCGTGATATCTAATTTGCATCTCGCACTTGGAGCTCTCCACCGGGTACACGAAGGGCGACATGCCCCAAGTGTCCCCTTGACGCGACGGAAGCGGATGTGCCTCAACTTGTATGGACTTGTCCTGGCCTACAGACTAAGCGCACTCGCCCACCTTTAGCTACAGGCCTTCGGCACACCAGCTACCATGAGTGGCTGCACGACAACAAATATAACAAAACATTGCTTCAATTCATTCATACCACAGGCCTTGTAGCGTACTCCTAAATCATTTATGCCTCAAAGCAACCCCCCTACGTTGCTTTGCCAAAATATTTCTCAATTGTGAGCTCGCGAACGGATCAAAAATGGCTGATTGGTTGATTATGCGCGAGCTGTGGCGCCACCCCGAATCAGCAGCCAAAAACGCTCTCGCTCCTACCTTGTCCAAAACCAGGCCCCTGAAGTGCCTGGCACACACTGTGTGCTTCTGCGAGCGAAACCCAGTGATACAGTGAAGAGTTCTAAAAAATGACGACAGTCGACACGCACAACGAAGTTACATTGAGCCGGAAGAATTCCGTGTCTTCCATTCATTCCGCTGCTACTCACCACTATGACATTCTACATTTAATCCCCTTTCGTTCGTTTAACATTTTGGCCGCCAGGCGGAGTCAATTTTAACTGCTCATTCGGAAAGGCGATAAATCCAATGCTTTTCTCCACGTCTTCTTTGTTGGGTGGCGTGGCCTCCTCTGGAGTTGCGTATAGTGCGGGAAATACGGAGTCGTTTTCTTTCTGAAGTTTGCACCGTCATGCCAGCCGCTTTTGCAGAAGATGTCGCTACTTGTAATAAGGACCAAGTGGGTCTCTAATCTGGGATCTGCGGGTTTCCACTTGTGGGGGTACCATGTAAAAACACAGGAAGCCGGTAGGTCTGTAGGTTGTCGTCCTTATTGGCGTCTCGCAACCACACTTTGTCTGTGGGCCAAACAAAGAAAAGACTTGAAAGGTCGGCGGTATCGTATCAGGCAGTTTCACCTGGAGAGGCCCACACTACCGTACTAGGCAGATTCGTGGGAAAGGGAAAGCTGCAGAAAGGAAAAAGTTGTGTTGACTAGAGCCTCCCCCAGCAAGAAAGTCTCCGGCTCCACCCCATTTCCCCCGTTCGGGCGTTTCGGGGACGGCACATACAGCCTGCGGGAAATGGACGCGCCCGGGGTAAGGCTTAGCCCGCGAATGGGTCGCGTCAACAATCATTGCCAAGGGTGTGCCAGTAGAAGATTCACCCAAAACGGCTAGGGAGGCATCGCCCCTTCGAGGTATGTTGCCTCGCCACGTATGCGGCAAGCCGCCGCCATGGCGGTCCCCAGGACCTGCCTGGTGCCAGGCCTGGGTAGGGAGGTGGAGAACACGTGGTTGCCACAGAGCTTGAAGCCGCTGTCGATGCCTGATCGTATACGTCGTCCAAAAGACACTGTTTTCGTGAGCAAGAGAGAGGCACCGACATTGTGATGTCGATGCCTCTCTCTTGCTTGAATTCGTGTGAAACGTTCTAATTAAAAAGTTTTGTTAAACGTTGTAATGAATGAGAAGTGTGTATATAATTTATTTACATCTCTTTTTTTTTTTTAAAAAAAAAAGGTACTGTGACATCAGTTTTGGTTTCGTTTCGGTGTCAACAGTGTCCCGATACGCGCATCTCAACTGTGTTTCTTAGGCCTATGTACCGTGTAACATCAGTCAACTTAGTTGAGCTCAATGATAGTTGGGAATGCCGACGATTGTTGGCTTAATGATAGTTGAGAGCGCTAGTGTATCTATGGTATTGATAACCTTCGGGAAAGTTTGCTACGTGCAGGTACCGATTTATTTCGGCCGATGTTGGAGCGCATTCGTAGCACCCCGTACATGTCGCGGACAATTTAAGGTGAAACAGTCTCTCACGCTCACGACCTGCCAGTTTAAGAAAGAGCTGTGGTCTGGAACGAAATGCGGAGTTGAGGTCCCACACTTCGAACTATTTCACAAATTGAGAAATAATAAAGCTGGCGGGGACTCAGCAAAAGGCCGGATGGGGTGTTTCGGCTAAAAATGTGCTCGAGGATACACGCAGACGCTGCTGGGATTGTGTGACCGAGTGGCGCTCGGAGCATGCATGGTTCTTACCAGGGCGTTCCTAACGGCGATTTACGGGTGGTTATGGTAAAAGAAACGGAGCCTTCACTTTTTCTACACACTGGGATGTTGATAGAGACAGATCTCAAGTTGTGGATATGTCATCTGGACATTTTTCCCGCGCTTAGTTCTTCGCGGAGGACGTGGACTCGTCACAAGCGCAGGTTTAGGTGGTGTTTCCCACCCTCGTTTCAAAAGGTTGCACCGGTGATTTTTTCCTATTTATCTGCTACTGCACTTCGCGATCACGGAATGCTAGGTTGTTCAAAATATCCATGGTTGTTTGTTTTATAATTTTAAGAAAAGGTAGAAAACCGCGTTTTTTCGTGGCTCGTTAAAAATATCCGAGCGTTACCGGCAACTTACGCAGCGAATACTTTTTTTCATTTCTGCATGTGTCGCACATTCGATCACTTTGCATCAGCATCCGAACCGCATACGCAAGCTTGATTGTGCAAAGTTGTCTCTGCAACAAACCCGAAATCCAATTTATTTTTAACGAACTTTGAAGTTTGTTGCACGTGGACATCTGCGTACTAAAACTGCTCAGCGCCTGAAATTGTGTGCTAACCACTCGACAAGACTGCAGAGAGCCACTGTTGTTAATGCGGTATCCACACGAGGAAGAAACCTCCGGGCGGGGCTGCGTGACGTCAGCCGGCGAGGCGTGTCTCCTCGTCTCCGACGCGGAGCCAGCGTCGGAGTCGAGAGCTGTTTCTACCTAAGGTACCCATATACAGAAAGGGAGAGCAAACCTCCGCTCCTATGCCGTTTCCTCATTTCCATCAGTGCAAATCCTCCTTGCCCAATGTTCTTGGCAGCCGTCCCGCCGCCATGAGGAAGCGTGGCCCTGCAACGCGCACCTAGACGGGCCGGGCCGGCCCATAATCGTTTGGAATCACATGCGGCGCCTTGGAAAAGCTCGTTCTTAAACTACGACGACAGTTCTGCTTTACAACGTAAAAAAAGACCTAGCATTTCTGCACTTTTATTCGAGTTAACAAGAGCGGAAGGGTGTACACTCTAAGAAATGCCTGCGCGTCTACTTACCCGCAAAACACTCGAAGAGCCAATCTCTGCGATCTACGAAATCAGCTAAGCGAATGATGAGGCGGAACATCTGTTCAGACCTCAAAATGAAGTCTGCGCCGTTGCATTACACAATGCAAAGCGTCATGCTTACATTGCGTAATGCCACAGCGCAGACTTCATTTTGAGGTATAAAGAGATGTTTCGCTCCATCATTCGCTGCGCTCATTTCGTAGATCGCAGAGATTGGCTCTTCGAGTGTTTTGCGGGTAAGTAGACGTGTAGGCATTTCTTAGAGTGTATCGAACGAATGATGTAATCGCCAGTAGAATTGCAGTCGTCCGGGTTCAAAGACAAAATGAAGGCAAACGCGGAGGATTTCTAGGAATAGCAATATTGTAGCGAATATTTTTGGACATCGACACGAACTACAGAAATATACTGTATATACCCGTTTACTGCAGCGCCTACTGAGAGCCGGTAGAATATGAAGAACACTATTTCCTAAGCGCATAAAAAAAAACAAAGAAACGTTTAATTACAGAGTTGGAAATACTCGGGTTCGGAGGATAAACGTATAATGTTTAGGTGATCTTTAGCGCTACCGATTGTTTCGCGGTACCAGGGGTTCTGTGCACCTGACAGGCCTTTTGATATCACGGGACGCTACCTGAAAACGTGCATATGCGCGCTCACGTCTATAATAGTCTATACGGCTTAGACCCTTTTCAGAAGTCCGTCGAGCAACATTGGCGGTCTCCACTGCTTGGACACGAAGCGCCTGATTGGACCCGAGTCCTCGCCGAGCGTTGACGCAACCCTCGTGTCCAATCCATGCTAAGAATACGTGATCGAGCGATGCAGGTACACTCGCTGGTCTAGAAGTCCTGTTTTAAAGGTAAAAATTTGGTCCCTTTTCTTTCCAAGCGAGCCAGATCCGGAAGCCGAAACTAAGTCAATTTTAGGAAAACTTTGCAGTAAATCTGGGTATGCACCGTTTCCAAAGTGTGTCAAAGTGATATGGGTCACATTATGTGAAAATAAAGCCACTGACAGGTAGCCGCGGTACAGGGCTCTGTTAAGCAGTCTGATAAGCAGACATTCCCCTTTACCTACGTTTGCTTTCACATGGATAGAGCTAGTTAAAAAGTATTAAAAACATCTTAAATCTTGTACTTCGTTTCAGTTTAAGTCCAGACGCAATGAACGCTGCGAAGTAATGGGACCAATGAAGCGGCTTCAAAAGCGCATGTCACTAGGCCTTCTCTGTTTATGATTGGTTCAGCGATAATAGAACACGTACATAATAATGACGAGCATTACGATGGTGACCTTTTGACGCTGTCTGATTGGTCCCATGAGCTCGTAGCGTCGGCTGCATCTACAGACTAAAGGTGAAGTCGAGAAATATAGTGACGCGTGCAAGCCACCGCGCCAGCGCGCTTCTTCTGTGAGTTCCTTATCTTGCCGGTTGCCGCCAAAATCGCTTAAAAAAATAAAAATAATAGACCCTTTTCGAAATTCAGTCTGGCCACTTTGATCACTATCATCATCTGTGGAACGGCATCTGTGCCATGCCAATGGCGGCCTTCTAGTGACTGATAAAGGAAGACGTTGAAGATGCTCCTAAGCGGATCTTGCGAGGCCTGTACATTCGGGGGGTCAGTACGACGCGACGTAGAAATGGAACGCAAGAGCTACGTAAGCGTTTATTTATAATAACTCAGACTCAGTCAATCTGTGGGCGGCACACAATCGGCTTTAAAGCACTTTGCTGTATAGAATTTTCTCGAGGCATCTGAGTGGGTTGGAGCTTTGTTCTGAATGCAGGTTCTTGGTCACCATCGAAGTGAAAGTGATCGAGAAAGAACTCACACTGAACAATTCCTCGCGTGCCGTTGACTTGAGAGAGTGACGGTTCCGATACAAGTTCATTTCCGTCATTGATATGGCAAAACCTAAACTGCTTTACAAACCACCAGATGCCACTGAATTTCGGATAGGGTCTATAGCCTACAATCTCGCCGTAAACAGAAAAGCAGCAGCCATCTGACACTCTCTTGTGGTGTCGTTTAGAAGCAAACAACCAGTTGAAGACGAATTCGCGCGGGCTCACGTTAAGGTTCGGGTCACGTTTCAAGCCCCATCCCATTAAAAAAAAGAAAGCAGTCGGATTTTAGGAAAGAAGGCGGGGTAGAGGAGGAATTTTGTTTCCCGTTCCGGACGACATTTTGCAGTGTCTTTCAGTGCATAGGGACCTTATTTGTACTTTCTGAGACTTTCCTCCGCGCCTCTGCATTACCACGCCGCCTCTGGAAGGCGTGACGTCAGCATCGGGTGACGCGCACTCCGCGGGGCGAAGTGGCGGATATCTTTCTCGTGTGACATAAGGCGCGGTCACACTGATCACACAGGACACAAAAGACACGCTGTTCGCAACCGAGGCATGCGATGACAGATTTGCCCGGGGACACGCCTCAAGGATGTTCCAAGCTTGTTTGCTTCATACGTATGCATACTTCGAACGTGTCTTCGGGCAGTTTTTTATGTCCAATAGGACCGCCATACTCAAAGAAACGCGCCTCAGAGTGCCTGCCGACTTTCTTCTGTATAATTCATTGGCAGTATGACCGCGGAGACCAACTATTTCGCCGCATCGGTGACGCTGTTGTCGGCACGGCGCATGCGCAGGAGTACACGCGAATCTCTGCTCACGCGCAGTGTCGGGTGTACGCTGCTTGTAAACAGCCCGTGGGCCCATACAGAACTCTTACGCCCATCGAGCGTTGTACAGCGGAGGGCATGAGGGATTCTTCGGGCAGCGTCTCCGTTCATTAAAGTCTCGTCCAGCCCGCCCAAACGTCCTCGTAGTCCTTTACCGTACCTAAGTCCTGTACTGCTCATGAAATCCGCGTACTGAAGCAATGTGCACGACCGATTTTGCTTTATAATTATTTACTTTACGCGAAGTCTCCATGGAGTCGCTCGAAAAATGAAAAGTACAAGACTATATGCCTATTTCACTAACATCAATTTCAGGCAAAATCATAGAACATTTTATGTACGGAGAAAATTGGACATATAACGGAAAACATTTTTTCTGTTTATAAAAAAAACAGCGGGGGTTTTGGAAAAGATAATCTTCCACAACACAACTCGCCGAATTTTATCACCACTTGGTATCAGATGTTAATGAGAAAATCGAACGATTTGTATTCTTTTTTCGATTTTTGTGAGGCGGTCTTGTACCCATTACTTTTAAACAAACTCGAGATGTTAAACGTAGAATCGACTGTGCTCAATTAGATTAAAAATGACCTTTTCTTGCGTAGACAGTGTGTAATGTTGAACCGCAAAAGTTCGGATTAATTTTACGTCACGTCGGTGGTTCTGCGGGGCTCTGTCCTGAAACCCACCTTTGTTTTTGTAGCCTGAGCTACACTGGCCGAGGTTGAGCAGTTTCGCGTGGCTCCCAAAAAGCCGTGCTGCGCATGCGCGAGGAGGAGTGGCGTTAGACGGCGCACAGCTGGCGCGCCGGAGCCACCGCCGCCGCGCCCGCCTGGCTGGTCTGCGCATTCCAGAAAAGTGACGTCATAGCCGCGGCAAACGCCGCAGCCAACGTTATTAGATTAGCTCAGTTATAGAACTGCTCATAGGCGCTGCATGCACGAACAGTACCCCCCCCCCCCCCCCCCCCTCACTCACCACGACTCGCCAAGCGTCGCTCGACGCGCTGTCAGACGGCTGCTTTGGTAACTGCAGCGTATTCTATGGGAATCGGGCACGGTGAATATGGGTCGGGATCGCTAAGTACGGTTCGACGCGCGGCGTCTAGATGGCGCTTCATCTCTGCTCTTTGGAACGCACAGTTATGAAACGAAAATCTAGATGGCGCTTCGAACGACACTTGGCGGATTGAGGTGAGTGAGTGGAGGGGGTACCCCCTTCCGCTTGAGTTCCACAACTGAGGTAATCTAGTAACGTTGGCCGCAGCTATGATCTGCCGCGGCTATGACGTCACTGCTCTGCACGCACAGCTGGCCCACTGCACTGCACTCACAGCTGGCGCCACTGCGTGCCCAGCTGTGCGCCTCCGTTGCGCAGTAGCCAAGTCTGACGCTGCACCGGAGCAGCTTCATAGCGCCTCTCATTTTGTGCGCATAGGCTCACGCTACGTATATCCCGGCATAGCCGAGCTAAGCCACCGCAATTTTAATCATTATTAAATATTTCAGTGTGAGCTTGTTCGCTGATTGCGTTGTCTATAAAAATTAATGGTGAAAGTGATGTCGCCGAGTTACAAAGGACTTAGACCGTATTCATACCTGGTGTTCTGAGTAGAAAATGAATTTGAATTCCCCAAAAAGGTGTTCAGCTATGTTTTACGAAGAAAAAGAAAAACTTGAAAATAAGTATTATATAAATACCAATCAAGTAAACAACCAACCTACATGCAAGTATCTATGTGTTATTTTATCCACTGATTGTTCATGAAACGCTAACGTAGATGATCTGGTTTCTAAAGCCGGTAGGGCACTGAGCTTTTATTCAAAAATATCTCGAAGTCCTCAGAAACTGCATTAAAAATACTGCCTATCTTGTGTCAGGCCGATCTTAGAATATGCCTGTGCTGTTTAGGATCCTGCACAGAAAACAATGATTGATAAACTGAAAAAAAAAAAAAAAATAAAATAGAGCTGCTTGGTTTGTCTTGGGGCGGTAATGGCGGAAGGGCAGTGCCACTAAATTGAACAATGAATAAAGTTGGGAATGACTGTTTTCTCGACGAACAAAATTTCGATTAGTGTTCTACTTGCTTATACTTAGTAATAAAACAGGAATCAATGGCGAAACTTCTCTGAAAAAAACAATATTATGTTTGTCATCGGAATGATCATGTTTTTAAAGCCAAAGAATGCCACGGTAGAACCGGCATTTATGGGAATTCATTTTTTGTTAAAACCATTGTTCAGTGGAACAGGCTATCTGAAGAGCAAGTGTGCTCTGCCAATAAAGACTTTTTTTTTTTTTGCAAAACTGTAAGCCCTTTGCTCTAACGTCTTTGGTCTATGCGGGACAAACTTTAAATAAAGAATTAAAAAAAAAAAAAGAAGAGCACCTTCAATGCGAACCCGCGGCGTGTGTTTCAAAAGCGGAAGAGGCTGGTTTCCTTTTTCGCTTCTCCTTACGCACCTGAGCAATGCGGTGGAACCTGCTTTGCCGAACGCTGGTTTCTCTAGTTCTGGCGCCAACATCTACGCCGGAGATCCAAAGCGGTTGCCCTTGGTTTCACATTATGAAAATATATGTGTAATTTCATCTCAACTCAGGCACAAATTTTAAGTCGAATTGTTAAAAAAAAATTTTTTTCAGAAAAATACATGTTTTCGGGCAATTCCTATGATAAAAGAAGACGCAAACGAGGAGTTCGTCGGATTTTTTGTTCTCAAGTTATGGACCGTTGAAGCGGCCGAGGTGGAAACTGACGTTTTTCCAGCTTATCGGAAGTGCCATATTTCACTGTCCCTTTCCCTACTTTTTACGCTACATAAAATAACTTTTTGGGAACACTCTCGAGATAGGCTTTTTTATGCTAATTAAGCGTCTGGGTCATAAAATCCTTAAAGTTTTTTTGTATTTTTTTAATTGTCAATCTGCCTCTCTGCGACGATATTTGACGAAGTTCAGCAAGCTGTGCTGTGCGATCTAATCAACATATGTTTATGATGTTTATATCATCGTAAAGCTCCAATTAAGCTCTTTCTTTTGAGTACAATTTCTATATTTTGCGCTAAATATATAATTCGCAACATGTGCCTGAAAAACGAATATATCGAAAAACTAGCAAGTTTGGAGTCGGTTTTCTAAAAAAAACAAAAAAAAACTCACCTTTTATTTTTTTATTCCTTATTCGCCGTTAGGTAATGTAGTAATCTACCAGTAAACTACAGTAAACTACCAGCAGATATTGTAGTATATTGTTGGTATGGCCGCTATTAAGACGCGAATCTCGTGCTATGAGCGTTTTGAACGGAACTTCGCACAGGCGCTCTGCTGAGCAGAATTTTGGCCTATGTAAGGTTTTCTATTTATTGTTAGCAGGTCAATATCCAACCATAAACATTAATAAAATTTAGAGTCGTGCACTTGAAAAAAGTTTAGAAGTCCGTATCAACAAGTGCGGGCACAGCGCTTATTTCCTCCCGATTCGGGGCATTGCAGATCGTTAGAGAATTCCTCTGGGGCCTTTTGCTTTCGGGTTGGAGTTCGAAACACCGAACTTGATATGTAATTGTCGTATTTTTTTATGTCAAACAGATATTTAGTGCATATACATATGTACGATTTAGTATCTGACGCTTAGGAAGTACGGTTTATTTTGTGCACATACGGACTCTTTCGTAAAATAACGAGCATTTCGTAGCGTGTAAGGATTCACATGTGTTAGTCATGTGTTTAGGATTCATTTCTATTTTCAGTGATTCATGCCGCGTTATTTAGACTTTTCCCTCTTGACTTAAGTTTGTCCGGGAGTCTAGATGTTACGTATCTTCACCGTCAATACATAGGGCGAAGCTCACACACCTTGGAAATCACCCCAGTGCCAACTTCCAAGTAGATAAATATTGTTAGGATAAATATTGTTGCTTCAATGGCTTTTACGCTCAGATATTGAGGTAAATACTAATATTAAATAGAAAACCTTACATAGGTCAAAATTCTGCTCAGCTGAGCGTCTATGCGAAGTCCCGTTCAAAACACTCATAGCACGAGATTCGAGTCCTAATAGCGGCCATACAAACAATATATTACAATTTCTGTTGGTAGTTTCTGACAGACTACTATATTACCTAAATGTGAATAAAAAATGAAAGATATAAAAGCTGTTCTTTTTTAAAATTGACTTCAAACTTGCAAGTTTTTTTTTTAGATACTCGTTTTTCAGGCAAATGTTCCGCGTTATACGTTTAGCGCAAAATATTAGACTCATACTTAAAAGAAATAGCTTAATTGAAGCTTTACGGTCATGTAAATATAAAAAATATATATATATATATTTATTACGTCACACAGCACAGCTTGCTGAACTTCGTCAAATATTGTTGCAGAGAGGCGGTTTGACAATTAAAAAAACAAACATTAAAGATATTATGGCCTAGACGCTTTATTAGCATAACTCGCCGTTTGCATCTTCTTTTATTAAATGAATTTACAGTTAGCTACTAAATATTTCGGACGAGTTGATTATGAGTTAGTGTATTTTTGTGAGTCACTTGTATTACTGGGTGACAAATGAACAAAAACCCAAATTTGAGCTTTCCTAGCCGCCATACAAACAAAATATTACATTTTATGTTTATTTTACTTTATAAAATTATAAAGTACTGCAGTAGGTAGCTGGTGAAAAAACAATTAGCCAAATAAAATGTAGGCTTTTTTTAGTAAACAGACCTCCAATTCGCAAAATTATTGAAATAGTCCTTGCTTTACGAGGAAATCGTGCCCTTTCTCTTTTATACACAACATGGAATTGTTTATCATTAGAAGGAGTATACTCTAAGCTTTCTGAAAGTACTAAATATGATAAGACACCAGATATAGGTCACACGGAAGAGCTGGTAAACTTTGATGACAGAAATCGTCCAAAAACGTCATATTGGCAAATTTTCTAAAACCTATTCCATATAAACAACTGCGTTAAAATTATTTATCAGAAAATCAGTGTGTTGACAGGTATCTATTAAAAAAAAATAAGAGGCGCCAATTATAAATTAGTGTATTTTTGCGAGTAAGTTGATTTACTGACAAAACAGTCAAACAAAATCAGATTTTAAGCTTTTATAGCTGCCATACAAACAAAAGATTACATTTTATATTTATATTACCTTATAAGGCACTGCAATAAATAGCTAGAGAAAAACAATCAGTCAAATAAAAGTTGTTTTCTTTTTTAGAAAATCGACCTCCAGTTTGCAATTATCGTGAAATAGGCCTTGTTTTATGAATATACAGCGCCCTTTTTCCTTTACACACAGCATTAAGTTTGATATTAATAGAAAGAGTATACTCGCAGATTTCTGAAAATACTAAATATGTCACGATATCTTAAATAGATCACACGGAAGAGCTACTCAAACTTTGACGAATATTCTCAAAGGGACCCACTTTGACAATATTTAAAACAAAAGTGACGATAAATAATCACAATAAAATTATTGACCATAAATAATCGCTATTCTGAGAGTGGCCAAAAGAAGGTACATTGCACTACCAAAAAAGGCAAAAAGTTGAAAGGAGTAAAACATGACATCTCCGACATGGGAGATCAAGGTCAGTTTGCGCATCGGCTGCTTAAAATGTCCAAAACTCGAGAATCAAAAATCGCCCGAACTTGCGGTTCGCACTCCCTGTCACAGAAGGTTTTTCCCCAAAAGACATACTCTTTCGTCAAAATTAAAAATTCGACCCCAATTTTGTGCCTGAGTTGAGATGACATTACCGACATAAAAAAAAAAAAAAAAAAAAAAAAAAAAGAAGTTTTTTAAAGGTTTTAATGAGACACTTTTTTTTAAAATTTTCCACGTACCGAATTTTCTTTTTATCAATATTTCCGTTGTTAGACGGGGTTTAGGTGGGGGTAGGCCTGCTCTAGGCCCCACCCGGTGCTTACAAAACTAAGCAAATTTTCTCGGCTCTCATTGGTTAGAGAGATTATTGACGCGTGAAATGTTCGGTGTAAATTTGTATGTCCATGCCGTAATAGTATTTTAATTCAAAAATATTTTTTTTTTTTTATGTTTGCGAAACAAATAATCTCGGTAGAGTCCTTATTGTTTCCAAAAATGACCCGAGATTGACTTTCCGCTTCGGTTTCAAACGATAACAAACATGGCTGCCGGCGTCTGCGGAGTGATCAACGAGCGCTGCTCGTCGTGCTCGTCTGTTTTTATGAGTGCGAGTCGTTTTTGCTCACCAAGGTGTTTAAGAGAAGATGTCTTCAACCGACCTAGTGTGTAGCACACAACTGTCGCAAGCACCCGCCTTCGGAAGCGCCGTGGCGCTGGGCGGGTGCTTGGGTTCTTATCGGGACTGTCCTAAGCCTGGCGTCCCACTTCAACTATGTCGGTTGGTCTGGCTTGATTGGTTCCTTTGCGGGTGTTGATGTCGAATAAAGATATTGTTTCCCGTGAAAGCGGCCCCACTGCTCTGTAAATTGTGCGACAGTTGTGATTGCAACCGAGGTTTTAATGCCGAGAAGATATCTACTCAGGCAAGACTTCGCGAACAATTTGGCTGGAGGCAATCAGGCGTTCGGCTCGCATCAAGACAGGTCAAGTTTGTTCCCGTCATTTCGCTTCGAAATAAAAACAGCTCTCAAGTTTTTTGCAGTGTACCTGGCTCGCGAATACGAATACTTTTAGGTCGCGTTTTAATTGCACGTCATGACGCTCACCCACGTTGCTCACGGATGCCATGCGAAACGACAAGAAAAACAGAAAACTGGAAGGACTACACATTTATATTGTTATTTTTTTTAGTTCTCTCGGTCGCTTTTAATGCACATGCTGAAAGACGCTTGTATTGGACCGTGACTCGTGCTACATGGAACGCTAAAACGCCGCTTTTGTGGTCGCGTCATCCAAGCGTTGAATAATATTTTAGACGGGGGCGGAATAGCAGAAGGACGAAGGCGAAGACAGACGCCGAGACGCAGCTTTCATGTCCGCCTCTGGGCATTGCAGACGACCATAGACAGTGGTGCAATGGCGGATGATGCCAGAGGCTGCCACGCGTCTGCTCGTCCGACTTGCGGGCGCTGTCAGACTTCCAGGCTAGACGCACCGGATGTCGGAAAAATGGAGACAATAGGCTTCCGAGCACGTTCGGCCGAGCAGCCAAGCCAATCCAGTAGTAACGGGCGGGGCCACTGATATGTGTGCGGGGCTTAGAACGGGCCGTGACCTCAACGTAAATTGCGTCTAACAGCGTAAATATTGCAACAAAAAGATTTTTTGTAGAAATATTTTCAGAGAAAAAAAGTGTCCCAGTTATACCCGCTTATTTTTTTTTCTCGTTTTATTGTCTTTTTGAGCTCTACAGGGATCAAGGCTACGATCAAACGGAGCCAATGAAGCAGTACCGAAGCTGTATAGTCATAGCGGTCGCCGTTTTTGTGCGTTTCCGTTCGGCGGCTGAAGCAGGAAAAACCAGGGATGGGCAGTATTTCAAATACAAGTATTTGAAATACGTATTTCAAATACTTTGTGTATTTTGCATATGTATTTAATTACGAATTGGGTAATGTATTTGACGTGTGTATTTAAATACTAAAATGCGGGTATTTCAAATACAATTGTAATTAAATACAATTTTGGGGGCGAAAATACATCTTGTTTTTATGCATGCGGTTGTATGATATAGTCTCCATTTTTTATTCGGCCATGGCGCTTTTTTTCTTATTCTCCTCCGGCTTTATTTTAAGGGCACTGTCCAGAGCAGGAAGAAAACTACGTTCTGCACCGAATGCAGTGTCTCTCAATCAAGCAGAAGCGTTTAGTGACTTTGTGGTTACGGTGCTAGTCCAGGGTAAGAATAGTGACGAAATCGACGTTCGCAGGCAGACTGGCTAAATAAGTGCCTGTGATAACTGTGATGTTTTCGAGCCTGATTTCCATCCATACTTTTGGCTAAAACATTCGAAATGCTCGGGTTGTCCAGATTTTCGTAACTGGTGCGAGTTGCAACAATAAAAATTATCTAGCTATACACTGTTTCACCTTATGTTGTACCGCAGGAAAGGCTGTAAGCGCGAGCTCCTTGCTCTGGGGCAGACATCGGCGGCACAAGCTCTCGTACACCAAGGGCAGCTGTCAACGCTATGAGCACGCGCTTCCAGCCTTCGCTGCGGTACAACATAAGCTGAAACGGAGTATAGTGTTGCGCGTCTTGGTCGTCTCGGTTCTTTGTTGGCTTATACCAAAACGTAATCGACAAAAGAAGCTGCTCGAAGCTCTGTACTTTTTTCACCTATTACGTCTAAGCTGATTACTTTTTTTTTCCGATTATATTTATATTTTGTTACGAGAGCCTCGCACACTAAGTCCCGAGTGTGCGATGCAAAATGAAAATGAGATACCCAGAAACCCGTTGCAGGTGCCCTCAAGTCGCTGACGCAAATTTTGAGGAATGTATTTGGAAAGTATTTGGAGGAAACCAAATACATTTGGTTGTATTTGTATCTTGTATTTAAATGCTTTTTTCAAAATGTAATTAGATTTGTAATTAAATACATTTTTGACGAAGTATTTTGTATTTGTATTTCGATACATATTTGTATGTATTTTGCCCATCCCTGGGAAAAACTAATGTCGGAAAAACGCGCCGGATCACGACGAATTCACCGTGCGTGATCAGCTGGTCACAGCAAATGCACAGAGACACCCCGTGACTATGCAATTTTTGCACTTTTTGATTGACTGAGTGTTGGCTGCGGAGTATAGTACCGCGTCGCGCTGCGTCCGAGAAGACGGACTACACTCCGTGCACACTTAAGCTGAGACTAGAAGGTCCGCCTTCAGCGCGATCTGGCTGACTTCCGCGGTGTTTAGGTAGCGCGTGCTTCCGCGTTCACACTTAGCTTAGCAAGAGCAGAAAGCTCGCGCTGAAGGCGGAGCTTCTAGTCTCAGCTTAAGGTTGACGGGAGTATACTCGAATACATGTCAAGTTCACCATATTAGCAACTTCGTTTCTTTTTACGCTCGAGCGTCAGTGACTGGTCACAAGGGTCGTGCTTGTGAACATAAAGAACTCTCGAAGAGTACCGCGGCCTCAGAAACGCTCAGTTAAGGTTTTGTCGGCGGACAAACATCCGTCTTTGTCACGCAAGTAGTATTGGACTATACGAGGGGTAAATGCAAACACAATAATCGTTTTTTTTTTTTTTTTTTTTTTGCTGTTTAAAAGTTTTTGTTTAATATGTTAGGTTAGCGCCAGCTCGCCCGCTGCCTCAGCGTTCCCTCGGCTATTAATCCTTTCTGGTGCTTTACTGGCGAAACTGCTACGAATGCCAAAGTCGCGTACCGCAGCTGTCCTTTGCGGTTACGAGCGGACCCAGTCGGAGCGAGTTTCTTCGAACGCGTCGCCGGGCGTTGTTAGCGCCTCGCAGGAAGGCGATCGTCGATCCAATTACCGCGCTTGGCGGGAGCAGCGAAGACACCAGTGCACACACGGACTGGCGTGCCGAGATGTCTGCTCCGCGTTTTTAAAAAGACCGTGAAGCTGGCGGATAGCGTTTGGCGCTTTGACAACGAAACCCGATAATTATACGATGCATAGATGTCAGAGGTCTTCGAAGCGGCTATTCGCTGCAACGAGATGTTTTTCTTTTCTCGCTTCGCTTTTCTGAGACTTACAGCGCCTTTGTGTGTAACTTCTTACACGCGGTTCACTAGTCGCGAACAAGTAATCTTTTCCGAGCATGCTTCGTCGAGGTGTCGGGCCGCATAGCCGGGAAACTCTGCATCTTAGGAGGAAAATAAACGCGAGCCTCATAAATTTGCTTTTACCATGTTGCGAACGCTAGCACATCGATTCGGCACTAGAGTCCTCGTCACCCGTAGATTTATATTGGGAAGAATGTGCGAGCGAGTCACCAACCCAGAACCCCCGTTTACACGCAGAAAAAAATACGCGCAGTGCTTTCGGACCTGCACGATGGAGAAGGTTTACAGTATTCCTCTTGCGTGCGAAACCGAGTACACCGGTCAGACGGGGCGCTGCGTGAATGACCGTCTCCGCGTGAACATGCCGAGGAAATCTCGTCTCTTCTTCTTCGGACTCCGTTAATCCAACCAGTCGTGATTCGCATAAAAACTTCCGCTCGTGCACCCCTGAATTTTCGGAAAGCAAAATCCTCGGAAGCCTGTGTCGTCTGTTTTTCTTCCCTGTCCCTCGTTCGTTATCGTAAATTCGAAACCAACACGCTCAACCATCTACACAAATCTCGATTCGGCATGGAAATCGTAGTCCCTACAAATTAAATCTTCTTTCTGAAACCTATCCATCCCTTACTTTTCTTTTTTTGCGATAAGGAAAACGTTCTGTTGAAAGTCGAAAGGCTGTGTTGTCTGTTTGTCTTGAATGTGCCTCTTTCCTTATCGTAAATTAGAAACCAACACGCTCAACCATCTACACCTTACTTTTCTCTTTGAGATCGAGAGATTCGGAATTCCCACGAGGCGAGAGGGTTCTTCCAAAGACAGAAAAAAAGACAAATTCCCGTTCCTTCTTCTTTTTCTCCTCCCCTATGCACCCTTTCCCTCTCTTCCCCTCCTTCCCCTAGAAGGCGCCACCCGTTCTCAGGGCTTCATGTAACGGTGACGTCTCGAATGACACACAGCAGAGCCCAGCATCGGCCGTGCACGCAAAGCCTCCTAGCAAAGCCACGTGGCTTGTCTCACCTACCACCCTCCCTCCCTCGCTCCGTGACGCTCCCCGGTCGAGTCCGGGAGGAAAAGTAAAAGCAGCAAATGTTGTGTTTCAAGTCGAAAGCCTGTGTCGTCTGTTTGTCTTCCCCCTTTCGTTGTCGGAAAAGAAAAAAAAAAGGATGCTTGTTTTACGTTTTGTAAACGTGGACGATTTATTTTCAACTTTATATAGCCAAGTAAAAGAAAGCAGAAAATTATAATCCCTTTGAGCAAAAGCCAGCGCCCCCCCCCCCTTTTTTCCCCCGTTTTTTAGGCGGTTATTTCAGCCGTTTATTTTTAATAAATGAGATAAAAATAACCCATCATTTTTTTTTCTCATTTGATTTATCGCCACTTAGTCTGGGGAACAACCGCAGAAACTAATCTACAAAGAATATTTTTATCACAGGAAAGCGTGTTAAGGATAGTGTGTAGCATGTACTATGATTATCATACTGATCAACTTTTTGAACAACTAGGGGTATTATAACCATATGAACATTGTTGTTATAGACTTAGTGTAAAATGTAAACAGGATCAACACGAGACAAGTAGCTTTTTGTTATCATTAGCACATATCAGAGTAGAAGTTCCAATGCATTTCACCCGTCACCCAGGCTTCTGGGTAGTAGAAACCTCGCGTTCAGAGTATGACCTTCCATTGATTAAACGGACTTTGCTAACTTTATTAGCGAGACTTATGTATTCAGGTATCGAAGTCATCCTTGTTTTTCTGCTCGTTTTTGCCATCCGCCATTGCTGACTTGCCCCGATAACATTGTTTGTCAACGTAATCAAGTTCTTTTTCGCCAAGATTTAACTACTTTTTCGGACCCTTGTTGCATGTCTACTTAAGTGTGGTTGATTTTCTTGTTTTTGTGCTCTGTACTTTTGATTTATTCTGCTTCGTAACCCCCCCTTTAGCGAAAAGTAGCTCAATTCTAGTATACTTCTCCTGTGCTTATTATGCATACTACCCTGTAATAATTTGGTGTTAAATTGGCCGATCTCTCGCCGATAATAAAAGCATACCATTAGTATGCTCGCAGCTCTATTTCGGAATAGTTTTCAAGACACTCCGTGCAAACTGCTAGGAAAAAGTGAGCATACCTTGGGTGAGATTCCAGTCTGATTCCAGTGATCTGTAAGCTTGTGAGCTCATTCTACTAAAAGGGCACTTGAAGTACCCGATAACGAGAATTTAATATAAAGGCAAAGAAACTATATTAAGTGGTATACTGAAATGAGTATGTAAAATTGCTAGCAGTGGACACAACCTAGTCTCCATCACAGGAAATTGAGGTTTATGTGAATACTGGCAATTTGTTTTACAGAAGGCTCACATTTCAGTATTCCGCTTAATATTCTTTACCAGTACATTTCCATGTGCACTGTCAGAAACGTGGGGTGGAACGATAATGCCCCTTTGCACTATGATAGCGAAGAAAGTATGAATGCATGCACTGAAAGATTTAACGGAGAAACTTTATTTATAAGTAAGTTGATATACACCTTGTATGCATGAATAGAAACGTTTTTTTAGTTTGCCTTGAACCTATCTATACAGGGTTAAACAAATATTTACACTTGTTGTGTACTATATATCTCAAACAGGTTGCTTCTACTGTTACGAAACCTACATTTTCTAGGAAAAAAAGATCACAAGAAAGCTAGCTCATCGCCACCTTTACTATCAGAAAAGGAAAAAAGGTTAGTGGAGGCATTATAAGTTAGTACATGGCTGCATACTTATTGATGATGCCTTCCTCACAGGTTGCAAGCACTTTTATACCGTGTTTTCTATTATGTAAATCTCGTAATGCTGCTCTTTGGTAAAACAACTGCCAACTTGTGGAGTACTAACAGGAAATTAGGCCTCTATTTTTTATAGACAGAATACTTTTCAGTGTGATTTCGCCAAAGAAAGCTGTGAAAAGAAAAACACTCACCACATCGGCTTTTGTAATTTGAAGTGGCATGGTGTACAACACTGCTAACTTTGTAGTAGTTGTCGTTTGGTTAAAAAAAGAAAGCTTGTCTTCACTGTGCACTTTTTTACCTGTGCCACTTCAAACAACAGGTAAGAGAGAAAAAGCTGGAATGCCAGCTCCTTCTTTTCTTCTGCAAAAACGGTCCTTTAAAAGACCAAGCGACACTGAAAATTCAAGTAAAACCTTTCAGTGTCGTTTGGTTATAAACAAAGTTTTTTGCAATAAAACGCTCTTCTCACTCGGTGCTTGTTATAAATGTTGCCTTCATACAACAGAAAAAAAGAAAGTAAAAGAATTCGACGAAAATAATCCCTGGAGAAGGGGAACAAGAGGGACAAAGGACAGGCACAAATCTCCAAACACAACTAGGTGACTGGTGCGCGACCGAAAAAATCCGCCTGGCCCGGGTGTCGGACACGGGACCTCTCCATTACAAAAATGCACCTTTGCATTTAATTGCATTTTAATAAAAAGAATTCGCTTTCCTGTGGCGAGCGGAACATTCTTTTTTTTTTTTTTTTTGTTTCTTGAAGTTGCATGATGTACTGATTGTTTTGGTAAGGTTAAATGGCAATTTTTGTAGTATAGTCAGATACAACTTAAGGCCAGGGCGAAGGAAACGAAGGCTGGCAAGGAGGAAACAGGCTGGACGCTAAAGAACGGAAAGGGAAACCTCTCTTCCTCCCTACATTCCATCGGCTTCCTTCTCACCAGCCTCCCTTTCCCTTTCCCTGCTCTTACGTTTTATCTGACTATAGTGTTAACTGCCAATTTTGGCAGTAGTAGCACAAAATTCAACCATTTTAAATGAATGGAAGGGACATTTCAGTGCCATTTAAATAATAAAAAGCTTCACTCCGCATGGCTTCGTTTCTTCTGCAAGGCTGCGTTGTTACACTTTCGCCACAGGAACGACCACACGGTTATAACATTTTCACCCTTGAACTTGCCCATGATGCGAGCTGAAAAGAAAGAACATTCTTCAATCTGCTGTGATAATATAATTCAAATAAACTAGGGAACTTCTACTTTACACATCCTCGTGTCACTGTTCCACTGATGTTCGCAAAATGACATCCCAAAAGCGACCACGTGGGCCTCCACATTGAGGAGAACAAACAGCACCCCTTTCAGGCCAATCAGATAACAAACCTACAATGAGCACAAAACAACAGGCAATGATTGTTCCAACACCTATTTATACTTTATGAAGTTGCTGCATAGGACAAGGTGCAAAAGGTAAATTCTAGACCAGGGATTCTCGAACAATATATATCTTGAACACTCATTTCTCCTGGGAGATATCATGGCCGGCTTGCTCAAACAAGCGTCTCAGCTGAGTCTGGATGAAGGAATGCACAACCGAGGCTAGTACAAGTGCGAAGTGCAATACTCGGTTTAGACCCAGGCACCCGTGAGCTTTAGGCTTGACAGGCTTTCTTTCACTCTGTCTCAGGTGAGACACTGATTCGAGCAAGCCATGAAGAACCTTGCTCTCAGCATTGCGACAATAGAACAGTGCAAAGGCTTATACACCTTATAAGAAATAACAATTAAAGAAGTGGTGAATAAATTTTTGAGGCCATTTTTTCAGTATATAATGGTGCAGTTAAACTACATTCAATGTTGCAGATGACAAAATTGCTTAGTATGCATGTGAGAAATAGGAATATGTAAACACGTTTTTTCCTTGCCTTCTTCCACAGAAGTAACATGTCTGCTTCACAGCCACACTAATGTGATAACAGACGATCTGTCATGTCCCCCAAGCACCCCTGTGGGGTCACATATGACAAAACACCACAGATGGGGAGAGGTGTAAGAAGAGGTCCGGACCTTTCGGGCCACACCCGTGGCTACGTGTCTGGTGTTTGAACGAGCCGAAAGAGGTCACATCATGTCACGGTCGACGGCCCGGCATTCACCTTCTAATCGAAGACGGGTGTACACCAGTTATTGCTGAATGTTTACTCAGTATATTCCAAAGCTTTCAACTTCTGATACCTTTGCTGGCTGCACGTCCACATTCTGTTACTCTTAAATACACAAGTCATCAAAAGGCATTTATTGGGAAGCCTTTGAAAAACCTAAGACATCCAAACGTACTCAAATCTAACATACCAGTTCTGATAAGCCTCCCTGGTGCGCTGGGGGTGCTGTGACAACCGGCTGCTGCAGGGCTCTCACGAGACGAGGAAGCTGTGGCACAAAAAAAAAAAAAACAATTGACAGAAATGCTGAGTAGCAGGCATGCTGGAATATGACTGCTGACTACCATTATCCCACTAAAGTGTCTTCCACAGCAAAATGCACAAGCCACACGAGGAAGCAAATCTGTATTCCAGCACCCAGCACAACTCCCTCTTCAGCACCGCCGCAGAATACAGAACACGACAGGTCATGTGCACAACACCCCCCCCCCCCCCCCCCCCCCCTAGAAAGAAGATACGTCAAGCAGACTGATCTGCAAACTGGAGGTTGCTACGCACCATCAGCTGCACACGTGCTGTTTCTGGGCTTGTTTATAGTTACCATCATGTGAGACTGTTGACGCATCTGGCAATATTATTTGACTGGGACAAAGAACACGGGACGATAGAGTTCAGGCAGCGACAACATGGGTAGTTGGTAGAAACACAAAAAAGGTGAACGACAGTAGAGTGCTGCTAAACACGAAGAAACAAGTTGGGTCGTAAAGCTGGGCAATGGCACGGTCGTCCTCATACCATCTGTCACTGCTGCTTTAGCTTCTCGCGTCGATTCACAACCACCAGTATATTTCGGTCATTGCGCAGTCATTTCAGCTTTCATCATCCACGACAGGAGACGACCCCTAACATGCCTAAGGGCCGAGGATAAAAAGAAGCAAGCTACTGACTTTTGTGTAAATGTGATAAAAAAAAAACAGTTTTAATATACAAAAAAAAAACAGGCCTTCAGCTTAAAACCTACGGAATAAAAATTCAAGCTTCCATGAACAGACACCAAACCTGGTTTTTCAGAAAAATTATAAATCAAGTAACATCTTACACTAAGAGCCAAAACATAGCAGTCTTATTCAACACATTTCCATGCTTTATTATTGTTATTGATTATTTCAGCTTAAACTTGCGGTCATTTCCTTCGTTCAAAGCTCTTTGAGTAGAGAATTATAAGAAAGGCCACACAATTATTCCATAAAACTTTTCACACTTATACATGCAGATTCTTGTCTTTATGAAGCGTTTACGACAAAACCATGCATTAACGACCGGTTGAACTTAGCATAAACGTTGCAGAAAAATAAGGATCTGCCTTTATCTAAGTCAAAACACATAACCTAATGTAAAATTTCGTGCCCTCATGGAACACTAATGAAATGGTTTTGACTGAAGAGAATGACCACAAGGGGTATACTGAAAGAATCAATAACAATGATGAAACATAGAAATGTTTCCCTTTGTAGAGTAAGCAGAACAGAAATTGTAAAGTGTGTCCTCGTGTCTTCCCCTGTTTCCTATTTTGGGTCTCCCATTAATTTTTTGTTCATTAGAACTCCACTGTGTGTCTCTTCTCTGTGTTTTTTTCTTTTCATCCTTCAAAGAACCCGTCTTGAATAATTTTAACTTGTTTAGCCTGTACTTGCTGGCTTGCACCAGGCATGCATCCAGGGTGGAGGGCCATGGACGCCCCCCCCCCCCCCCCCCCCCCCCCTTCATGAGTCATTCGTTTTTCTGGGGCCTCCTCTCCCCCATCCCCCTCATATAGCATCTTGTCATGGGTGCTGCCGAATCAAAATCCTGGCTACGGGCCTAGCTTCCGTCTGTTTTTTTGTTTTGTTCGTTCATTACTGTAGGATTCAACTGTAAGCACAGTGTAAATGCCGAAGAAGGAATAGCGGCATACTATTGTTGGCTAGTGCTGATGATTGGGCCAGTTGGTAGACAATTATTAACAATAAATTGTGATGAATACGGGAACAGAGGATATGAACACAACACAGCGCTGTGTTAATCTCCTCCTTCTTGTCTGTGCGATTCCCATTCTTTGCTTTTAACAATAATACATTTTTAATGATTTTTTGTTTGGTATCATCTGTATAGGGGTTCAATGTAACGACTGACCTGCCATTTAATTCACTTTGAGGGCAGCTTCCCCTTCCTTATGGTGCCATCGTTGAGGAAGTGCAGGGCGGGCGTCACTCTTACTCTTGTGGTGCAGTTCCACAGGTTCCTATTCGCGTCTCCAGCTCGACGCTCGCCCTCCCGCGGCGGAAACGGGAAGCGCTCTAGTGAGGGTCCCCCGATTCTCCTGCTCAGCGGGCATGGCGGAACTGCTCGCGATCATGGCTCGCGAAATGTCGTTTCCGAATGCAAATAACACTCTTCACTGTCCCAACGTAGTGCTGCAGCCGGTATGGGATTGTACAATTACTTACTGGAGAGTTTCAGCATTGCACATAGAAGCAAACGAAAACGCTGTGCGTTTGCGTTAGAGTTGCGTGCCCCACGTTGTGCGTGCGACTCATCGCCATGCGCCATCCGAGAACGCAATTTTGGGCTCCGCGTACGCGCAGTGTGTAACACGCAAAGCTAACGCAAACACACAGCGCTTGCGTTCGCTCGAATACGCAATACTAAAACTCACTACTGTTTCACCGGCTTCCAACGCCAACGAAATGTGCTGCAGTGAGCAGACGTGCAAGCAGATAACGTTCCTTCGAACTGGAAAGGCTGAGATTGGAAAAACGACGGAGCATAAAAATGAAAGTAACTAAATGTTATGAAAAGATCAATAATTAAAGAAATTATATATGTATGTTTTTTTTGCTTTTGGGCATTTGGTCTGGAATGATATTGGCGGCGACTTTGGACGTTTTGCCAATTGTCAGAAGTCGCGACTTCGATAGCAAAATATACTTCGCACACAATTAATGTAATTTTACATGGATTTCTTACATTAGCTTAAATGTTTTTATTGATTTTAGACTTTTGATTACTTGGTAATTAAAAATGCTGCCATTGGCACCAGTGATGATAATTAGCACACTTTGGATTGTCATATTTGTTCGCGCGTTTGAAATTAGATCATAAGCAACAAACTATATTAGAGCTTGAAAAATTACGTATTACATTATGATTTTTATATTATTATTATTAATACAAATCGCAGCAATGTATACCCCCAATTAACATCAAGATCACGAAAATACGCCATTTAACCATAATAGTGTTTCCAAAAAGGTATAATTTTGTTTCCTTTTTAGCATATGAAAAACTCTGACGTCGTTATCAAGGTATACAAAGAGTCAAACACTGGATGTAATATAGTCCTATGCATCACGCGTTTGTATAAAAGCACACACACACACACTTCCAGCTTTTTGACTCGGATTGTCTTTGGGTTGCAACAACCCAAAGACGGATTCCGAGTGAGAAGAGCGTTTATTAATTTATACGTTTTGTGGACATATTGTAAAAATCGGAATTATTCTCTTATACGTGTGCTGGGAATAAAGTTAAACCAATTAATCATCTAAATACACAAAAAAACCATTAAAGGCTCGCATTTCATCATTTTCCACGACAATTATGTGGGCGAGAAAAGGCAGCGAGATCGCACAAATATCAGCACCGATTTTTTTAACAGCTACAAATATTAGCCTGGATCGAACATGTATGTCACAAAATAAAGCTTCCGAGAACAACTTCTTAAACTAACTAATTACGATGTGAGACACATCTTGAGTTTTGAAAGAATCCGAAATTAAGACATATATCGATAAATTAAATCCAAAATAGAGGTCAGTTTCGGTTTCGCACCAGAATTAAAACACGCATCCTTGCGTAAATATTATGCTAAACACCGTTCATGTTTTTAGGATAAGGAGGTGGCATGCGCTCATAACACCCTAGCTTCCTCGTATTACCAGAAATAATTTGGGTCGCTCAGTGAAGCCAGCACACTAGACAGGCTCAACAGCCGGCACGCACCTCCGACCCTCACTATAACCGCCATTTTGGAAAATGAGTGGCGCTACCTATAGTTAGTTGGAGTTGCGAATAGGTTGCAAGTTGCCAGCCAAACTGAGTCAGGCCTGCCACCCTTGCGGGAAATGTCAATTCCACTCTTTTAGATGTCGACACCAACGTTTTGCGTGTACCTGAAAAAAGCTCTAACAGAGGGGAAACGCAATAATTGGTCCTTTTTGAATGCATATTCTTTTGCTGAGGACATACAGAAACGTTTACACTCGTGTGCATTCAGTGGTGCGGCCTAATTTCTGATGAGCATTTTTTTTTATATAACTTCGAGCTTTTAGAGAAAAGATTCAATATAATAGGTCGGACCTAAATGGTTCCTATGAACTCTCCTATACATTTACACATTACCTGATACTTATCATAAAAGCACCAGAGCAAGGTAGGGCTGTACTGCATCAATTACAAATTTGTAACCAATTAAAAGCTGGCATTTATTTATTACTATTGGCTATTATTCTTTGACAGAAAGAATAACTGGGCGAGTTGGTAGGTTGGTAGTCTTTCAACTCCATCGAATATTCAGGTTATTTTCGCATTTTTTCATGCTTCTTAATTTTCTGACTGCTCTGCTGTTTGTAGCGGCAAAACCAAACGTGACATCCAAACTCACTTTATTTACATCCCACAATCGTAAACTTAAAAAGCGTGCCGCTTCGGCATAGGCAAAGAGTCCGCGCGTCTCTACAGCACAGGCACCAGCACAGGCGAAAAATCATGTTGCTCGCCCTTATAACGTTTTTCGCGCTCCCGATTTATGAAGCAAATTGGTGGCTAGAGGCTTTTGGGACCACACGTCAGAACTAGCATGACCTGTGATTGCTTCAACTACCGTCAGAGTGCATTTGAACGCTCCGCAAAAGCGTCGTCGGACGAACGTCGCAGAACGTCGCCCAAAACAGTCTTTCGCTTCCGCCGCACGCGAATCTTTCTCAATCTGCGGAGCGAGTCATCGGTTTTGAAGAAAGTACGCTCTTTTCAAATACCGAAATAACACCGGCCACAAGCATTGTTAGAATCAAGCATGGCTTAGCAAGCACATGGTACACGACAAAGTTTGAAAAAGCGGCGCACTTCGCAGAAACAAAATAACATTGCTCACCGGTGCTCGCAGCAGTAGTCGGTCATGGGCTGTCTGCAACTTGCGTTGGTAAGACGCAGCGTCTCCCAGCTCTCAGTCACCGCTTGCTATTCTTGAACACGCTGTTCGTAAGGAAGACATCTAAAATATCTGCTAAAACGGCTAGAACGTAAAAAGGAAGCGATTCTCGAAGCCTGCGGAACCCCAACGATCACTGGTAAAAGCTGCAATCAAAAGGCTCTTTTTTGCGTGCTTTGAAACCGAAACTAAGCAAATTAATATTATATTACTAATAGTAATGTCACTATAATGTCGTAAAATATTAACAAAAATTTAGTCCATCTTAGGTTTTATCTAAACTTTACGTTTTCTTTTTCAGTGTAAAACCGAAACTATCTTAATCAGCGTTTCGTTCATCGTATACGCCTCCATGCGTGTGTGCGTTCAAACGCCCGTGTTCGTATTCACGTGTGGATGCGTCCGCGTGCTTGTTTGTGCGTGCGTCTGTGCTTGTGCGTGCGTGTGCGTCTGCATGCGTGCATGCGTTTGCGCGTTTGCACGCGTGCGTTCGCGCGTGCGTGTATGTGTGTGTCTTCGCGCGCGCAAGCATATCTCTTTGTGCGTTTTATTGAACTACGCCAGAAAGAAGACCAATTGGATGTCCCTGGACACTGCAATAAACACTAAATGATTTTCATTTTTATTATTATTATTATTATTATTATTATTATTATTATTATTATTATTATTGAAATATGCCAGCGCGAAGTCGAGAGGTTCTTCCTTAGATCTGCAGTAAACTAGTTGATTGATTGATTGATTGATTGAGCTTTATTTTGGCCGGTCCTGATTTGAGACAGATGCCAATCGGCCACTTCCGCAAATAGGGCGAAGATCCGTCTCTCTTCTAAATATCGCGCTTCGAACGTACCTCGAGAAGTCCGACGTCTTGATTGTCTCAATCTCAGCAGTTTGATTACCAATATGGTCAGTTCGATTACAGTATGTACGGTTTGAAAGTTTGCTACAGCCAGTTCAAATAATTTATATTTTTCATGTTTCATGACGGCGATTTCCGCACGTATAGTAGGCGACATAAAACTTATGTAATTTTCAATTGAACACTTTTGCACTTAAAGTGGAAAGCTTAAGATTATACTGTTTTAGACACAGGAGACTCGTACATGACTCCAAGTCCTTAAGAAGATGGTGAATTTTGAAAACAAAAAACCTTTTCTGGTGTGGTTCTCCGCAACTCACCACATAAGTAAAACAAAATCGCAAATAAATTTAAAAAAAATTGCGAAGAGTTTACGTGGAAGAAGTTTTTAGTAGCTGGAACAAATTTAGGCTGAACAGGTGATTAACCTGCTTTAAATGCACGTTTTGCATCTAACAAAAAAAATCAATTATAGATAGAAAAAAAAACAAAAAAACAAGCGTTCCACTTAAACCCGTTCGATCCGCTAAAATTTTCCAGGACTTAGTCAAAATTAGGGGAACGCCAGCCTTGTGCGGAACTTAACTTGTTTACAGGGAGTGCGCTACTTCTACAATCCTAAACAATACTAATGGCGCGCCTAAATTATACTTGAAGTGTCAGCGGTTGCTTTGAGCGTACTTGGTGTAGGCTAGTAGTTATATGATCTAAACATACTTGGCAAGTATACTAGGATCATGGAAAGACCCCGCCATGCCATATACTACTACCCTACTTTTTGTAATATTCTATTACACTCCCTGCCTTATAGTATACTAGAAGTAAGTCGAGTATACTTTTATTACGCACTTTTTCGCTAAGGGCCCCCTTACATAATGCCCCTTGAGGGCGTGCAAAGGTATTTAAGTAAATAAATAGGTATAAGATCATGTAGCACTTGAGAACCTCGGAAATATTTTCTTTAAAAATAAACAGTCATAATGTTTTCTGCTCTGTACGTGAGTCACGGCTTGTGGTCTGGGCGCCGTGGAGCCCGGGAAGGCAGGGAGCC
Source organism: Ixodes scapularis (assembly GCF_016920785.2). Classification (NCBI taxonomy): domain Eukaryota; kingdom Metazoa; phylum Arthropoda; class Arachnida; order Ixodida; family Ixodidae; genus Ixodes; species Ixodes scapularis. Next base: position 2,929,681 of record NW_024609857.1, on the reverse strand, counting down.
AGCCTTTAGGGGGAAAGCGCTTTATTCGAGCTCCAAGTGTTGCCTGAACCAGCTCCAGCCCAGAACTGCCCGTCTCGTCGATTCTTCCTTCCGTCGTCACGTCGCCTTTCCTTGACGCGCCAATCAGCGCACACCACGGGTAACAAAAATATAACAATCACACAACCCGATAACCCGTCGGCGACGGCGCTGAATCTGCTGCCTCATGCATGCCGCATGCATGACAACGTGTATTACTTGATTACTGTTATGTAATTTGTATTACCGCTCTTGAAAATTTAGCATGTATATTGCGTTATTTTAAGTGTTATATAATTTCTTGTGTATGTAATCTTTGCAACTGATGTGTGACTGTAAGAGGGCTGATGAGCCATCAAGCTGCTGGACAACCTTTTACAGCGAAGCTGTTAAGGGCTAGTTCCCCCAATTTCGTGTCCGCGGACAGCTACTGCTATCTATGAGCGATGGCGGCAACCAGACGAGCGGCTTGTCGGTTGTCTGGTTGCCGCCGTCGCTCATAGATGGCGGCACATGTATAGCTTCGCTGCTCTTCCTTCTTCACCAGAGTGGAAAGGCTGAATTTTTCCTCAGCTCCCGCCATACTTGTACAGTAAAGCAAGCTTATTATAAGAAGTGCCGAGCGAGCGAGCGACCCAACTCCCGAGTCCCCTCTGCAGCACGGCGTGATTTCGAGAACGAACGACTCGGCCGTGACCACACGGTGGCCTTCCTTTCGTCCACGCACGCGCGAGCACATTTGCGTACGCGTTTACGCGGCCGCTGCATTTAACCGGGCCAGAGCCGAGCGACACCGGGCATTCCCCGTGGGGTTTCGCTCCGAGCAAACGTCGACTTTGGCCGACCAGCAATTCTGCGACTGCGACGCGTCTGTCGTTCCGCCCTGATTGGTCAGTTAGCTCGCTTGCACGAGCTGCAGGAGCAGGCGCGAGGTGAGAGGAACAAGCGTGCAACTGCGGTTGCTTCCGAGGTCCGTGCCCACCGAGTGTCGGCTCGCCCGGGGCTTGACCGTCGCCCTGGGCGCTTGGCTGGGCGGTGGTCGCGGAGGGCACCTCCAGTCGCTTACTTTGAGAGCGCAGCTATTAGGCGCCCGTTTCCGGGTTGAGTGGCGTCACCCGCGCGTTGCATTATGGGACGTTTCCTCGCTAAGGTTGACGAGGAAATTGACGTCACGTGACCTCAACACCAACTCAGTTTTCCCACTAAATTTAGCGGGAAAAATGACGTCATGACTTCGTGTCACGTCACCCATGAACAAATTCAGCGGCAGGAGGAGAAGAAGGAGGAAAAAAGAAGGAGAAGGATGAATGAGGAGGAGGAAAGGACGAAGGAAGGGTGAGGAGGAGGGGCATACCCTCCCCTCCGAACCCTCCCCCCCCCTCCTCCTCACGAGCTGCGCTCTACCTTCGCCTTACAGATATTTGTAAACGTATTTCATTTTTTGTTACAATTGATAGCATTTCTAAGCGAACCCTGCGCACTTCAGCGCCCGTGGCCCGGTGGCACGGATCCGTACATACGTACATCAACTACGCGTCTGGGGTGATGTGTCCAACGAACGTGATGTAATATATCAGCTTCCGAACGGTTAATACTGTTATCGAGGGTCTTACGCTCATATCCCTATAGTAAGACATAAACATTTGCATCGCAGTAACGCTACAACACAGGTCGCTGGTTCGTCGCGGGAGGCAAGTCCGCGGGAAATAGACAGCTAGATAAGACAATTATGTGAATCGGATGAGGAAAAATGTTAAGAAAAGTTCCACAACAGTTTCTAATGTGTTTTGTTTATAGAAACGTTTGCGCAGTACAAGACGATGCAAATTGCTATCGCATTTGAACGACAGTCTGGTATCTCGCCAACAATAACTTGGTGGCCGAGCGTGGTAGCGCACAGCACCTTAGTACCAGGCATATCGGCCCGATGCCTGGGTCTAGGTTTCGGCAATCACCTGAAGATATATTTCCCGCTTGCCGGTGGCTTCGATGTAACTGAGCATCTCAGTCGCGTTGTATTGTAAGAACCATCGCGTAATGCGCTTTTAAGATGCCAGGCTAGCGGTTCTACAGCAATGGCTAAGTCGTATTTCTTTCTCTCTCTCTCTATCTCTCTCCCTCTCTCTCTCTATATATATATATATCTTTTTTAAGCTTTTTTTTTTTGTTTTTCGTACAAAGTCACCTCTAAATGACGTACGGAAGTTCACGCATTTATCGCATGTAAAGGGTTTCCCATGATTAATAATGTAATAATGGCCGACGTTCTTAATTTTTTTTTGTCGCGCACATGTTGAACGTTTTGCCGTCAACAACCTCCTTGGCAGAGCACCTGGTGCGACGTCGGAATCCAAAGTGGAACAGCTGCAGCTATCGGTCTTGGGCCTTGCACACAGAAAACAAACGGGGGTGTCCTTCCCACCGTGCCACGAGAAATGTGCCCGTCGTCCGCATATTGCTGGAAAAAGGATCCAGACGACGACCACCCGGACGCTCCGGACGCCAAAGCCAAAGCTTCGGGAAGTCGGGGACATCAGCTGATCGCATTTCGAGGTGCATGTACGGCCCAAGTGGTACAGGAAGCCCGCGTCAGTCAACCTTTTCTGGCTCTCGTTGGCCCCAGTCACAGCGATCTTTGGAGTGCGCTCGACGAATGACAAGGACAAACAATAACGTTTCGTAGTAAATGCGGTCGTCTGCCATGTGACACTGAGCCTCAAAGCGTGGTTCCAGTGATCGGCGGAACCAGGGAGACTCCCTCCCCGGCTCCAGCATTCACACGAACGGCGGGTAGCCGAGAGGGATGTCAGCGTTAGCAGACGTATTTAGCGGCCGCACTCTCAACAAGGGTTCTCGGTGTGCGCTGACGAGTGGAGAGAAAAGTATAATAATGTCTGATTCGCGACGATATGCCTTAACATTTAGCGCAGGTATGGTGCCTGGAACGCGTCTCCGACAGGTGTGTTTACCGCGCCCAAAAAAGTGGTCCCTCGTTTTCCGCCTGATGACGTCATAGAAGTGTCATGCTGTCGCCCGGTTGCGACCTTGGCGGTGTCCCAGCAGTTGTGGTGGATGTAGCAGACGCCTGTTCTGCTGCAGGTCGCTCTTCACTTCGACACTCCACGGAAGCTGCAGCAGCAGGAAGTTGGGACTTCTGGGACGCCGTGATGAAAGCGACACTCGTGTTCGCTCGTGCTTTTCGCCAGTATTTCTACGACCAACCGCCAGGATCGCGACAGGCTACAGCATGACACTCGGCTTCTGTGACGTCATTTGTTGCCACTTGGGGACCACTTTTGATGTATGGGCGGGATAGGACGCTAAACACACCAGTCGGAGACGCGCTCCAGGCACCATAGCGCAGGGGTTCGGAGTCAGCGAAGGACGGGAATGGCAGCCTCGCAACGGTTCGCGTACTGTTGTGTTGGGAGAGTCGGTCTGTTCTCCCGGACGTCGGCGGTTACGGACGCAGTCACCGCAGGTTCCTTCCTCTTCCACTCCCGCGGTGCGTCAGTGGAAGCGAACCAAAAGACTTTCCACTCTCGTAAAAGGGAAACTGGACGTAACAAGGGAACAAACGGAGCGAAAGAGCACGACCGGAACTGCGTATTGCGCCGTGGATTCACGAAGCCCGCCCACTGCAGCCCAGTCCAGTTCAGTTTAGACCAGACCAAACCAAACCACGGCCGTCCAAACAGGCACCGGGGCAATAAAAGCTCACGCATTTACAGTGGAGGCTTTCCTGAAACGGCGATACGCGATTATGGCAGCATCGCTGTTAATGAAAAAAAAAAAAAGCAAACGGCTTTAAAAAAAATAGTTTTTTTTTTTTTTAATGCGTGAATGCAACACAAAGAACGTGGAATCCAAAACCAGTTTTATAAGGAACGGGCTCAGGACGGAATTTATGAATGTCGAAGACGCCTTTGGGTGCCTCGGACGACATAGTTGGTTTATGATGATTTAAAAGGTTCAAATCGCAAAACAACGCAAGGACCAAGAAAAAAACACACACGACACAGACGTGCTCTAACTTGGAAGTGATATGTTATCCCAGTCAGTCAAACCAGCGCACAAGCACGAACGAGTGGAACATGTGCGTAGAATTGTGTCATTTGTAGGTTTTAACTTCAAGTGGAGGCACGAGCGGCAACTTTGCGCATGTGTGCTTGTTTGACTGACTGGCATAAAATATCAATTGCAAGGTAGTGCCTGTTCGTGTCGTGTGTGTTCTTTTCTACGTCCTTGTCTTGCCTTGCGCTTTTAAGTTTTTAAATCAAACACATTATGCCAGGACCTCCTATAGAAGTTTCACTATGCCTGTCAGCGCCGCCGCTCCGGCGCGCAAATCTTACCACTTGTCCCTAAAGCACCGAATCCCGCCTCTCAGCGTCCTTAACGGCCAATAAAAAAATGAAAGACGTTTACAATCCCTTGTAACGGCGAATTAGAGCGCAGCTCTAATTCGCCGTTACAGGGAGAAGGTGTAAAGACCCCCACCACTAACATGGCTGTAGATCGACGTGTGTTTAACGCAAGTCGCAGAAAATGCACATCTCTAGTGGGAGAATCGCGTGTAAATTTGGAGGGAATTTATCGGGGAAATATGTTCCCCTAACTTTAGCGGGGAATTTTTTTTCACTAGATTTAGCGAAGATATTTTCCCGCTAAATTTAGCCGGGAATTTAGCGACATCGTTATCGTCATCGTCATAGTCATCGCGCGGGTATGCCGACGGCGACGGCGACGCCGCTCAAGCCGGAAACGGGCGCCTAAGAGCAGCGCTCTAATAGAAGCGAAGGAAAAGGGACCCTGAGAGCGCGAAATTCGGACAGCTGAGGCCATGGCCTCCTTTATTCGAGATCAAAGGAGAGTTAGAACTCAGCAAGGCATAGGATTGCTCAGTTGAAACACGCCTCACCTCATGTACCACCATGATGAATCGTCGTGCTTAGCGATGTCCTGGCGATCCGCAGTTCCCGTAGCGAACCCAGCTGCGGCAAGTAGTTCGCAGGTGGTTGACAAATTGATCAATTCGCTTGTCCTGGCCTTGCACGCTACCTACTGTGCCAGTCACCGTTTCATTCGACCTTCCAGAAAGTGCCGCGAAACTTTTGGCTACGTCGTCCCTGTAAGAAGAATGCCGGGTTCCGAGTTATCTGCAAAGGCAAACATCGGAGGCTACATCATCAGTGTAGTGAACGAACACTTTGAGTTATGCACGCCTCCCCTGCCGATGTAATATAACGAAACTGAAGGCGATTTGCAGGGTCTTAAAAAAGCACCTGGGTCGAGGACTCCTGTATAGCCCTCTAACGAACAAATTAGTCCGCTCGGCATTCTCAGAATGTTTGCGACGAATATGTTTTCATCTAATGTGATGAACTGGCGAGCCCTTGAGACACTCCTTGGGTTCGCAGTGCCTGCAGTCTGCGACTATCCTTTGTATAGTCTGCCGAACCAACAACGAGGTTCATCGCCGTCAACTGGTTCATCGCATTTGCAGAAAGTTCTTCCGGCCACTTCTAGTCAACTATGCTTTCAATAAAACCGAAAGAAAACAAGAAGAAATGGAGAGCACAAGAAGTTTGTGCGGAAGTATCGTTCTCGTAAGTTTCAAAAGTTGAGGTTCCACGGTGTGGTCTCTAATAACCGTAGAGACACCATCAATGTACTTTGTGTTGTACATACTCATTCGGGAGGCACTCACTTGATCGAATGACGTTTTAGCGAACGCCCACGTTTCACCGAAACGACACTTTAGCGAGTAGTCGGACGCCGGGAAGCGGCGTTTTCGGGTGGGCCAAGTGGGTTCATATTTTTGTAATGAGTTGCCGCCGACTGTCGCCACGAAGCGGCGTAAAGCGCAGCGCGACGGATGGGTTAACGCGCGCCCGGGTTATTCGCTAAAACGTCCATTCGCTCAAACGTCGCTGCTCGCTAAAATGTCATTCGCTCTTGTGATATGGACCCATACACATTCGCAGCTACGATAACTGCGTCGCATACATTCTTCCTCTCTCTGGTATATAACAAGCAGACTGCAGACACTGGCGAGAGGTAAGTATTGACACGAATGGCAGTGATGACTCGATGAATAAGCCGATGAGGAACTGAAAGTTTAGTATGCAGACTTGTGGCCGAGAAAACGAGAGAGAAATAGTGCTAGCGTCGCAGTCGGCGTTACCACAGGGGGTAGAGCGCTGAAGCGAGACTGACTCCGAACCGCCCCGCGGAGCACCTTTTGCACCAACACCTTTTTGCACCCGCGTGGGTTTCTGGAACATTAGGCGTAGAACGGTCGGTGCGCAGAATATTCGTGAGTCGATCAGGCGACAAAGTTCTCGAACTTACGAAAACGCAAAAGAACAAAGAGAAGCGTCCGCTCCAAGGAATCGAGCCTAGTGCCTCCGCGGGAGTTCAAACATGGTAACCATTCGACCACGCACTCGCTCGCTCGGAGACGCGCGTGACAATATCTTGCCCGTTGCCTCCACTAACGCCATTCAACGCAGCGGCATGATTGCCTTTGAATCATATCATATTAGTCGTTAGTTGTTCATACAGCAGGAGGTTAGTCTGTCAGAACATGGCGACATTGTTACCCACTGTAGATAAGCAATTTAGCTAGTGCAGTACGACTGCTAGCCTGGGGTTTTCGACGTTCACCACACGGTATAGTGATACACGACCGCACGCCGGTACGATGCTCATCCAGATCGAAACGGGCAGGGGTGGGGATTGAACCCAGGATCCCCGGGTTCTGCAGCGCGAGCTTTCGCTCCACGTGCTCCGAGTGCCTTTGAACTACAGGGTGCGGCCGTAAAAACTTTCACATTTGGCACGCCTAGCAAAAATCGAATTTCAAACATACATACTTGAAATTGGGCACACGAACGTCATTTATTCCAAAGTTTTTTGCCTATTTTTTTCAGACGTCATCTCTGGAGTAGCGAATTATTAGGAAGATAACAAGAATGGCAGACGTGCATTTCCTATGGCCTATACCCGCCCGTTCGCCGTCTGCTATCTGGTTCGCGACGCCGCTAACAGGTGGCGCACTGAACGCAAACACGCGGGAAACTCCGCACGAAAGGCTGGTGTCGGGCGAGATAATCGCGATAAAAAGTGATTTGAACGAAATATATGAACGATTGTTGAAATTGCCTGTTTCAAGTAAAGTTCTGACAGATCGTCATGCAAGCAAGAAGACACCATAATGCGACGAGATAATTTAATTTACAGCTGCTCGTCTTGTTGACAGTTGCGGGTCGCTCTCGAAGACAGCAAGCACCACTTAAATTAGCTCCTCATTTTTCAGCAGGCTCTCACGTTCACTGACTGGATTCTTCTTTTTAAAGTCTTCTCCACTCACAAAACGATCCGCCCAACTAAAAACAGTCGGGCGTGAAGGCGGGCGTTTATTAAATTCAGTGCGAAGTTTTCGTGGTACTGTGGCCACCGAGTTCCGCTCCACGTACCACTTGACTGCCTGGGCACACTCACTTGCCAAGTATTACGGCATCGCTGCAGTTATTATCAAAATATTTTGATAATAACTGCAGAAGATAGTTCAACCGGGAACGGACCCGTCAACAGATAAGCAGACGACAAAGGAAGACACACGTTCGTCTGCTTTAGAACATATTTTTATTAAACGAGGGCGTCCGCTAGTTTCTAAATTTCAAGTAAAAGGGCATAATCGTTCACATATTTCGGTAAAATCACTTTTTATCTCGATTATCTCGCCCGACACCAGCCTTTCGTGCGGCGTTTACCGCGTTTTTGCGTTCAGTGCGCCATCTGGGAGCGGCGTCGCGAACCAGATAGCAGACGGCGAACGGGCGGGTATAGGCCATAGGAAATGCACGTCTGCCATTTTTGTTATCTTTCTAATAATTCGCTACAGTAGAGTTGACGTCTAAAAAAAATAGGCAAAAAACTTTGGAATAAACGACGTTCGAGTGCCCAATTTCAGGTATGCACGTTCGAAATTCGTTTTTTGCTAGGCGTGCCAAATGTGAAAGTTTTTACGGCCGCACCCTGTATATGGGGTTGATCCTTTTTAGGTCAGAGCGCGAGGTCCGGATTCAGGGGCTTCTTCGACAACAAGATTCTAAAGGAGCAACCGCCGCTGTTTGTACTTCTTGAGTTCTGACATACATCCTCACAATATTATGTTTGATTGAACGTGTGTTCTACGAAAATGCCGTCAACTGCTTTCCTTCTTTTTTCTTTTTTTTTCAAAATAGACAGTTTTTATTATTAGGCCTCCCGATTCAAAAGTTAACATGACACGTCTAGGCTCAGGTTATTTTTCACTAGCGTTCTAATCCGTCTAAAATCATTTTGCAGCCCGTGAATTCTTTCTATAATTGATATGTACAGAGCGATAATGTCGGACGCCTCGCAAATCAGCCACAGTCCGCGAGATGAACGCGAGCGACCGCCGAGGGTGACTCGCTTTACCGGCAAGATAAGCGATTCCCTGGCGTGCATGCTCCCCGCGAGACGAAATACTTTGCCGCATACACTTGCGCTGCTTAATGCCGCCTGCCGGGAGCCACGCGCACGTTTTGCCGGCTGCCTTCGTATCGCGCGCGTTCTGTGCTGACAGTCATTGTGCAGCTGTAGTGAAGCGTAAAAACATTTTAAATTCGCGCCAGAATGAGCCGCCATTGCCGACCTTCTCTTGTTTTACCGTGGTACCGAGCCACTGGAGCGGACGTCGACGATCCTCCGCGAAGGCATATGCTGAGGAGAAGAACACAGTAGCATCTAAGGTGGCAATGACCTCTCATTCTGAGGTAATGATGAAGCGAAGCGAACAGAGTAAGAGGAAACAAAAACTGAAGGTCGGTTATGGCGGCGCCCATGCACGGCTATACTGAAAAGCGTCTATATGGGTGTACTAGAATGGGATGTGGGAAAATAATTGAAAACGAGCGTGTTGTTGAATTGATACGAATACTTGAAAGAAGAAAACATCGAGGACGAGGACGAAAACAGGACATCTTTTGAAAGAAGTCCTGTTTCCGTCCTCGCCCTCGATGTTATATTCATTCAAGTATTCGTATGTATAGGAAAACCGCGGCCTTTTTTCGTAGGGCGTTGTGGTACCTCCGCGCGTTGATACCACTAAGGGTAAATTTGGCGCTGTTCGTAGGGGCGCCGTACGCGGTCGAGTTGCTTCGCAGCAGGGTGTACTAAAACGCCTTATCTTTTCTAGAACCCTTCTAGAACACCTCATCGGTGGCTCCTGAAGCTGTCGGGGTTACGGTCGCATCGGTGTTTACTCGGCGTTCTCGTGTTGGTATGCCATGCCTTCCACAAAGTAGAAGAAAACGCAATGCTGGTGTTTCGTCACGGAGGGCGATGGAGGATGCAAATCGTGTGGGGATATGCTATCCCCTTTTGAGCACCCACAAACTCCGGCACGTTTCAGAAGTGGGCCCGCGCGATCCCTAGGCGGACAATTCTCTCGAAGAAGAGAAAAAACAAGCCTCTCGAAGAATTGCTTAAAAAAAAAAAAAAAAAAAAAGCTCGAGGGACACCTGAGCACTTACGATTTGTTAATGCGAACGCATGAAGGTCGTTCTTCCGCCCCCTTAGTTCGTCTCCGGTATACTGGCGTGGACGGCCACGTCTCGGCCGTGGAGCTGCTGCGGAGTGTGCCCGAACGCGCTCTGCCTCGCTCGGCGGCCAGACGCTTCGTTTCACCGGCGCGATGACGGCACGGACCCGCAGCGCCATGGGGTGGTGGTCCTTCAAACTGACGCGCGGCAGCCAATGGGAGCCTCGGAGCCTATCCATCCGATTTCGGCTTCACCTGGTTTCATTGGGAGAGGGGAAACTAGGTGTCGTTTGGCCCGGGCTTTTGCGCGGCTTCAAAGGTGAGGGCCATCAGAAAGCGGCTTCACTTGGCTCCATTGGGAGGAAGGAGTTCAGGTGCCGTTTGGCCCGGTTTCAAAGCTGGTGACGTCGGCTCGCTGCATGGGATAGTTAACGTTTTCGCATTAAAAAGAAAAAACGCGACGTTGATAGCAATAACAAAAAATAATACTCGAAATGTTTGGTAGGTCGATGTAATCAAGTGCTGCAAAACACAAGCAATAGCCCGAGATGTTTACGGCACCCCTCTCCAAGGCGCCACCTTGCGGCATCCGCGCACACCGGGACCAATCCTGGGCCTTCGCTTTACGCACCACCCCTTCTAGAACGCCTTAGCGTATGTTGGAGGCTCTGCTTAGACGATCCCGATGGCACCGCCGGTATCCCGCCGAGCAAAATCTGTACACTACCCAGACACCCGAACAACATAGCGCAAATTGCGAAAATATGCCGCGTCCAAGGTGGGGGCTCCCCCATTCCTCTGGCACGTATACGCCAGCGCGGCTTGGCGCAAAAACGGGAAGTTGTTACCACTTGATGCGCGCCCTGGGAAGAAAATGGAGGGATTTCTTCCCCGTGCGAATAATTAGAGCTGCAGCCTCACTATAGTCGTGCATTCTAGAAACGAATCGCAGCAGACACGATGACATCTGCAGTCACGCCTCAAGCACGTTGGAATCATGTTTGCTTCACACATGAACATGTCTGCAGACAGTTTCTGTAACCGTGACACAAGGAAGGCCTCGGAGAGTGACTGTCTTCTGCAAGATGTATTAGCAGAGTGGCCGCGGATTTGTGCTAATACTATTGATAAATCACTTTACGAATCTGTTTCGCTTGGCACGTACCCCTGTTTCTTTGTTTGCAGCAAAGTTAACGTTCCCTCGTGGTCTCTGGACTCGCAGAAACAGGCGTCGCTGATTCGGCAGCTGGAGGAGGAGCTTCGCATGGCGCACATGCGCAATCCGGACGCCGAGCTGCGGCAGCACCTGGACGCCCTGTACGCCGAGAAGGAGCACATGGCCAAGGAGATCTTCCTGCTCAGGGAGACCATAAAGGTGCGCCCCATCGGACCCCGATTGGGCCGCTCATCCGCCCCGATCGGTCGCTGATCGGAGTAGCTCCCAAGAAGATCAGATAGCGAGTGAGGTCACGACAACCGCGAGCTTTCTTTTTTTTTTTTCCAGGCGCGGTTGGTATGGACGCGGAGCATACGAAACGATTGTGTCGCCACCTTTCGCGTTCCCTCGAAAGCGAACCTTCGCTAAATTGCGTATGTTCCCGAATTGAGTACACATCGACTAGATATGGTACGACGAGATTTATTATTATTATTATTTATTTGTTTCGACTTTAGTTGCTGATGTCACGGCACCGGCCATCGCGGTGGCCTTGCTGGTGAGCGCCTACCTTCTGCGGATTTCCTGTCATCTAATTCCATGTGTGCGATGACCTCACCTCCGAGCCATCTATTTCTTTTTATTTATGCTGCGACTGCCACCAGTGCCGTAACAACAATCTATATTAGTTCTCACATAAAAAAAAAAAAAAAAAAAACAAACAAACAATAGATGTAGTTTTGCCCATGTTTTTGGCTTTTGCAACGTGTACGTACTAATAAGATAACGGCAAGCTAGTCTAAAATTCCCCAACATATATCTCAATTTACCATAAAAAAAGGTAAATTAATAAAGCTCCAAGCAAAAAAAAATATTTGTTTGCTTTTTTTTTTTTTGTACTTTTTTTAGGTGAATATGAGTTTAGTGGTGGCCCTTGACCGTTGAGCGGCCCTCTTCGCAGGAGCTGGAGTTGCGGATCGAGACCCAAAAGCAGACGCTGGCCTCGCGGGACGAGAGCATCAAGAAGCTGATGGAGATGCTCCAGAACAAAGGCGTCGGTGAGTGGCCAAGGGACGTCTCGTGTCGTTCACGGCTGTCGCTCGAGTCGGACGAGAAACGACGAGTCTAGAAGGAAGGGAAGAGGCGCACCGGCCGAAGCGCCATCATATTTTAATGCGAAAGCATTAACTGTCCCATAGAGCGAAGCCGGCGTTGTTTCTAGCAGCAAAAAATGACACCTAAATTCCCATTGGCTGAGCGAAACAACTCTTAAATTCCCATGGGCTGCAACGTGTCATGTGGCTCTATAGCAACGATGTCATCGTTGCTAAGGAGCCAGCCGAACTGCTGGCGGCGCAAGGGAAGGAGAGGGGGGGGGGGGGGGAGGGGAGGGTTATGCGCTGGCCTGACGTTAGGCCTAAATTTTGGCCTATGTTACAATTTGAGGTCTAACGTTGTCAACCGGTACGCGCAACTGTTTGACGTGAGGGGGGACGCGGGTATGCGCTGGCCTGACGTGAAGCGTAACGTTCCGCTTTGAGGTCTAACATCGTCAACCGGTACCCACAGCTAGGGCAATGATGATCAGGAGAGGAGACGTGATTTCAGCACGCGCGACGCCGAGCTTCGCACTCTCGCCGCTGTCTTACCCAGCGGCGCAGCACTCATGAGCGAACCTCTGCAGCGAGCCGGGGCGGTCTGCGCAAAGCACCGCCGCATTCCCTATCGGCGCTGCGGCCTCTTCTGCTCCAATCGGCGCCGAATGCTTTCGCATTCACCTTCCCAGCGTGCTTTTTTTTTTTTTTTCATCGCTAAGCCTAACTTGTTTTACTAAATAAGTTTCGCCTTTGGCAACTGCAGGGTGAAACCCTTTACAATCGAGTATCAAATGTTCAGCCGTCTGGTCCTGCTCGCCACAGGCTGCTCACATTGTATTCATATTCTGATATTTAGCTCTGCACATCTTAGTTCGCAACACTCCCGTCTTAGCCACAAACAAGGATCAGCTGATTGTCGTATATACAGGGTGTAAAAAAAAAATATTTGCACATTCTTTTTTACTAACTAGGCATCGCCGAACGCTCATTCTCCGCCCAAACGTAGCGCCAGAGGTCACAACCAGATGCCAAAGTTTCAGCCCGATCCGGTACTTTATTCAAAAGTTATATGCGATTTTCTGAAAACTTCAATGGGAAAATTGAGCCTATTTTTGCCCGTTTTCGGTTTCTGGTGCCCATAGAGCCCTATGTATTCGAAAACTCCGTCGACCGCCATTTTCCTATTGAAATTTTCAGAAAATCACTGATAACTTTTGAATAAGGCTGAAACTTTGGCATCTGGTTGTGACCTCTAGCGCTATATTTGGGCGGAGAATGAGCGCTCGGCGATGCCTAGTTTATTTTTGCGGCAAAACAGAATGTGTAAAATGTTTTTTTGTGACACCTTGTACTTTTTTTTTTGGTAATATCCACCATGAATAATCCAAATGTCTTCAAATCTGAGCACACCGGCCCCATATTTCTTTGTCTGTTGATTTAAATTTCTTTTAACTGGTGTTTTCTCATTTGCGTTCCTATTACCACCCAAAAATATCAATCTTAAATTTCCAGTTGGCATTCTGCATCTTGTGTCGACACTATTTATGTACAAATGGTTAAAGGCTCATCTTGCTAAACGTCCCTTATTCATTTATCTCAGTCTATCACCAAAATCGACCATACAACTAGCTTCCCGGCTTTTTATTGAGTCCCATGTCGCCTCGTACTCCTTGGTCTGGTGCTTTACATAGGCTCTTAGAGATGGTCCACCCGCACCGCGTCGCTTTATTTCTAAGTCTGCACTCTAAAGAAAAACTGATCGTAAAATAACTCTTGGGGGTTCTTTGACATGTCCATATGTTCCATCATGAAAAAAATTATTTTAGGCCCCCCGCCTCCCCCCCTCCCCCCCTCCTCCCCCCTAAAAGGGTACTTCGTGAAAAACCTATAAGATGTTCTTTTAAGCTCCTTTTCTTATGCGAAAAAGTTCTTCATCGTCCAGTTGCCTTTCTAGTGCGCCAGGGGCGATAGTGCTTGAGGCGAAACCGTTCTTCACGAGCTGAAAGAGTTCTTGGGGCGTCAAGAACCTTTCAAGTACGGATATTTTTTAGAGTGTGCTTGGACATCTGGCATCATACACACAACTGCGCTCCCCAATGTCGGCATCATAACTCGCTTCCCCACCTGTCATTGCTCCATTATCGATGACGGCTGCATCCTTTCCACTTGGGTGCGCCCTGGTGAACGCGCTCGTCTTTGCTCTTGGGCAGGGAGCCATGCGCTGGAGGAGCAGAGGGTGGAAATGGAGCGGCTCAGGGGCCGGCTCATCGAATCCGAGGCCCGCGCCAGGCACCTGGAGACCATGCTCGACACCAGAGACCGAGATATGGGCAAGGTGAGCCAGGGCCTCGGGCCGCGCCCGCTTCGGCCAGCTAAAGGGTGCGGACCCGGCGCGCGCGAGCGCAGCAGCAGAAACCGCGTGGGTCCGGAGTCGTAACCTGGGGAGCTCGCACCGCGGCAGACGGCTCGGCGTCGCCGCGCTGCGAGGAGCGTCTGCGCTCCACGTACGGCAGCCACATTGCCATGATGGAGGGCATCATCGACACCAAGGTAGGTCTCCCATGGGCTCCTGAAAACTTCGCGCTGAGGGCACGCCATGCCTGCGCCCCGTTCCTGAGGGGCGCTGTTGCAGGACGTCCTCGGCACACGGGTCTCTCTCTGGTTGGCTTAGTCCTTGAGAACGGCGACGTGTGTCCCACTTCAATGTAATTTTGGCGGAAAAAAAGGTTCATGCCTCTTTGCGCTGGGAGTTCATGGTAATTCGAGTATGACACCGATCTCCCTTTTTATTCACCGAACTCACTAGAAAAAGGCCAATGGAAGGCGTTCCGACCATTCTCGGAACAGTGCACTCACGGACCTCGGAGGGTGTACAAAATCGCGCCAAACGTGCGAAGTCCACGTTTCGTGCGTTCTGCTGAGGCTTGTCCACGGCGTAGGATGATAACTGCTCTCAGTGACTGCATGGGACAAGCCTCAAGCGGTATCCCCTAGTATCCCCTTGCGCGTCGCTCTGTGTGTATTTGTCTGTGTGTGTACGCGCGCGTGTGTGTGTGTGTGTGGAAAAGGGGGGGGGGGGGGGGAGCCTGGTGGCTCGCATGGCCCTGGCGGCTCGCATGCGCGTGGTGTTGTGCCCGAGTGTTTTCCCAGTCACGCTTTTCGCACGCTCCCTGTCTCCTTCCACTCACGACGCCCCGCAGCCGAAACGAACACTCTCTCGGAAGTCGGTATTATCGCTCGAGTCCCTCAGAAGGGCGACCCGAGTCGTCAGTGACAAGAAGGCGCCCAGCCTGCCTCGGTCCGTGCGGCAGCTGTAGCATGAATCCGATCGCAACCCTCAGGAGGAGGCTGTGTTGGTCGTTCTTGTGTGTCCGATAACGGTCTGCGCGCGCAATTAAGGTCCTGTTCTGGTAGCAGGGCGCTCGTTGGCTTCCGTTGTGCTTTGGCTACGCTTGAACGCTCGAAGCTCACGCGACACTGAAGCGTCATCGAAGGTAGGAAACTCGCGCTGGAGCCGGTGAAACAGCGCGAGTCATCATTCTGCGAGTGACTGTCCCCCTTGGTCAAAATGATGGCCGATCATCATCACCATAATTTATGTTCCTCGAAGGCCCGTAGGGCAGTATACGAGGGGGGTGCAATAATACAAACATGAGAACAATGAACAGAAATATAACACTGTATGCTAGTTGGTTAGGTTCGATAGAAAGAGAGTGACGGATTCAACAAATTTTGTAGTATCATGTATAGAAACGGATGTTTCGAGGTAGTGAGTTCCAATTCTCGAGATCCGAAGGTAGTGGGGAAGTCGGCTGAGAACCCGTGGTGGATCGAATCGGACGTATTTTACGTAGGTGACCTAAACAAGGGAAATCGCGGTGGGGAGGTAATAGTAATGATTCTTTGAGGTGAGTATCGTAATAAAACAAAATCAAAAATTACGAAGGAGAGAGAGGCGTGACACCCGGCAGCGATGGGAAAGTGAATGAGGGTTAGCTGATTGGCGTAATCCTGATATGCTGGTGTATGTTGAGTAGTTATTATAAATAAAGCGAAGGGCTCTCCTTTGTACGTATTCTAGATGATTTTGGTGTGACTGCCATGGATGATGCATATTCTAGCTTGGATCTTATAAGATATATGATACACATTCTAACTTGGATCTTGTAAAGTAGTACATCCCTACCAAAAAACTGAGTATAACTTTTCGTTATCTGGTTTATGGAACTGGAAATCTATCCGGATTCTGTCGGGATATCGGGTTTTCAGAAATTATTCCTTTGTTTGCAATTTGGATTTGAGGTTTCTAAAAAACAATTCCAGTTAGATTTCCAGTTACATAATCTAAATAGTGAAAGGTTATACTGGGTTTGTCGGTAGGGATACGCTAGTCGTTTTACAAAGGTTGTAGCAAGTTTGCGGTTTCGGCGCAAATATCTGAGAGAACGGTTATTTTCAGAAATAACAGAGGTTATATGAGCAGTCCATGATAGGTCACAGATGAGAAGAACACCTAGGTATTTATAAAATGAGCCGGCTGTCACTTGAGTGTTAACAAGGTTATATGATAATGACATGGCCCTTAAACTGCGGAAAAATAACAGGGATTTACATTGATTAAAGTTTAGCGTCATTTGCCGTTTTTTGCACCACTAGAGTACACACGCAAGGTCTTTCTGGAGAATTAGATGATCATAATATGAAAGAATGGGCCGGTAAATGACACAATCGTCGGTGAACAGGTGCACAGAAGAAGCTATTTTCTGCATGAGATCATTCATGTAGATTAGGAAGAGAAGGGGGCCGAGTACGGTTCCCTGGGGGACGCCGGACGTTACGGTAGAGGCTTGCGATTTTACCTTGTTAACGGATGAATATTGGGTACGGTTAATTACGAATTCAGAAATCCACTTGAAAACAAAGGGGTGAAATTAACGTCGTTAAGCTTCGTTAGAAGACGTTGATGAGGAACTTTTCCGAATTATTTGGAGAAGTCAATGAATATGGCGTCAGTTTGAACATTCGAATCGAAGCTCGAATAAAGGTCAGTAAGGAAAGCGGTTAGCAGGGTTTCACACGAGCAAGATTGACGAAATTCCTGCGAATGTTGAAAAATCAGGTTATGAGATTCAAGAAAGTTTCTTAAATTTGAGTAAAGTATATGCTTCTAGACCTTAGACGGCACACTGGGGCAAGAAATGGTATTTTAGTTAGTATAATGAGTTGGCGATCATCATTTTTGTGAACAGGAATTACGTTAGTGAGTTTCCACTCATACGGAACTATGGAAAGCGTGAAGTTGTGTGAGAATATGTCACAGAGGAAAAGAGAAGAAATGGGTTTAGTCTGTTTTAGCACCTTCCAGCTAATTTTGTCAACACCAGTGCTCGAAGATACCTTTAGGTTATCTATTCTTTCAATACGCCTATCAATACACCGACATATTGCTTTCAGTATGTCCGGTGTTCCCAGGCTCGGCAAGACAACATAGATACAGGGCACCTTGCGAGAGTACGATGCCTTGTGCACCGTTTTCGTGCGGTTCTTGTTACTGCCCTCTAGGGGACTGCTAGCGCTATAGCGAGTAGCCACTCTCTCCTCGAACTAGATTAAAGCCGCGTACAAAGTTAGGCAACGGGCGGGCGGCTCTATGGAGCTGGTCGCGGGCAGCGCAGATAATAGGGATCTCGCGTTCATTCTGATGCAAACCTGCGATTATACCTGGGCCGGCTCACTCGAAACAAAATGACTCGTTCCTTATTTTAGACTCGCCGAAAGTGGGTTTGGCTACACTCTAAAAAATCCCGTGAGTCTGCTTTCCCGCACAACACTCGGAGAGCCAATCACCGCAACTTGCGGAGGCAGCTCAGCGAATGACAATGCCGAAACATATGTTTAGACCAAAACACGCAGTCTGAGTTGTGACATTAAGCAATGCAAGCGTGACGTTTTGCACTGCTTAATGTCACAGCTCAGACTGCGTTTTTCGGTCTAAACATATGTTTCGGCACTGTCATTCGCTGAGCTGCCTCCGTAAGTTGCGGTGATTGGCTCTCCGAGTGTTGTGCGTGAAAGTAGACGCACAAACATTTTTTAGAGTGTACTTCACTCTGGCCACCTGGCATCCGGCAGGGGCCACGTGAAACAAGATCGATTTCCAACGTAGAGCCGGGAAGGAGAACCACCGATTGCGGAGGTGTCTGGGCTCGTCCTGCACCATCTGTGTCTCCCCTCCCTCGAGTCTTCTTCGTCTTAAATTTCCAACAGTGTTACGTAAGGTGGGCTTATTTCGTTTCGAGCAGGCAGGACCAGAGCACGAAAGTATAGGACTCCGGATTCCTCTATAAATTCAACACACACTTTCTAGCAACACCGGGAAAATAATGAACTCCTTTTCTTCAATTCTGCCGACTCTAGATAACTTTTTGAGAAGAGTTCATGAACAGTATAAAGACTGCTATCTATCATTGTGCCAGCCCCATGGTTCCCGCGTCCGATAGGCAAAGTGTACGGAACCCCTAAAAATCTGTCTCCATAAAAAACCCAAAACAATGTTTTTTTGTGTGTTCTTCTTTAAATGAAGTATTGGGAGACTGGAAACCGTGGCAGGAAAATATATGGACCTCGGTGGCGTAATTTCTGCTCGAAAGAAACTGGGCCACGCTCCCAGCCTCGGCTCTGGTAAGCCCCGTTTCATCGCGAGCGAACGGGAGTCGAAATCGCGGCCGACATCTCGGGTCCGGCCGGAGTCTTCGGGACGAGCGACTGCGGAGCGACCGAAGAGTTTTACGGCCAGTGCAGGCGGCGTATCGCGTCCGGCTGTCTCAAGGCCTGGCGCGGGCCGCTTCGCTAAACGCAGGGAACAAAAGCGGAGCCCCGGGGTTTTCCCTCAACCAAACCACGCGCGTCCCGGCGCCCCGAGGCATCGATCTCGCATCCGAAACGCACGCGGCGTCTGTTTGGGACACGGCGCCGATGGAGCCGGCCAATCGCCGCTCCCCGCTCGGAAGGCCACGGGTCAGAGGGGACAGCGGGGTCAGAGGCGCGCTCTGGACCAGGCTCTCACAACGCAGCGCCTATCAAATGAAAGAACAAAATAATCTCTAGAAAAGTGAGGCGTTGAAGCCGAAACTAGAGTTCAATTCCATCTTTCGCGTGGATGCTCACGAGACGTTTTAGTCACACACAGTCGCAACTGTTCACCCTTAAGCTGAGACTAGAAGCTCCGACTTCAGCGCGAGCTCCATGCCTTCTTTAACGCAAGTGCGAACGCGCAAGCACGCGCAACCAAAGCACTGCGGAAGCCAGCGAGCTCGCGCTGAAGGTGGAGCTTCTAGTTTTAAGGGTGAACGGAGTATAGAACCATTCAATCACCTCGCTCCAATCAGCTCAGGGCGGTACACTCTAAAAAAAGTCTGTGAGTCTACTTTCACGCACAACACTCGGAGAGCCAATCAGCGCAACTTACGGAGGCAGCTCAGCGAATGACGATGCCGAAACATATGTTTAGACAAAGAAACGCAGTCTGAGTTGTGACATTAAGCAATGCAAAACGTCACGCTTGCATTGCTTAATGTCACAACTCAGTCTGCGTTTTTTGGTCTAAACAGATGTTTCCGCATCGTCATTCGCTGAGCTGCCTCCGTAAGTTGCGCTGATTGGTTCTCCGACTGTTGTGCGGGAAAGTAGACGCACAGACGTTTTTTAGAGTGTACTATCACACTCAAATGGCAATGCGGCGTAAGCGTTGTTCAGGAGGGATGCTACACTCTCAAAGTGTTATATCGCACGCTGCACCACGATCCGCCCCGAGCACCGATCATTGGATTTCTTCGGATAAGTTCAACCAATCGGAGGGGTTACACGGCTGTCATATTCCAATAGGCGTGCAGTCTCGCTGATTGCCGGGGTGAGCATTTTTGTCACCGAGATTGAACCACAATTAGAGCCGATAAAAGCGATCGCCCTTTTCATTGGCTGAACTGACTAAACAGAGTTCAGCGATTGGTACTCCGGGTGCATTGTGTTGCAACGCACTCAAGGACTTACAGGATTTCTCCGCGCAGAACTCTGCGTCGGCTTGATTGTGACTGACAGCCTTCCGAGTCTTTGCATCGGCACAAACCAACACACAAAACGTCAACAGCTCCCAGTAACGTCTTTGCGAAAGGTTTGGTCCCTGTTAATACCGTGGAGAATTGTCAGGCTTACAGGATCACAAGTTGGAAGGCCGGTAGCACTTCGAGGCATTCCAGATACATTGACGGTCGGTGGTCTTTTAATCGGTGTATGCCGGTTATCCACGTGTCGCGGAGAGGTTCCCTGGTATTGATGAACGCCACTTCCATAGACAACAACAACAGACTCGAGTTACTCGGCGTCGCATAAGCACCGCTATAGCGCCTATGGGTGACGCTTTCTGATCCCCAACCCCCGGGCTCCTCGTAGCCTCCGTGCTCTCAGCCAACGTCCCCTACGAAGCGCGACTGGAGCGCCCAGTTTCGTGACGCCACGTGGTAGGCACGTTGCGTTCGCTAATGACGTCGCGATACGAGTTCCAAACGCCGCACCATTCTGAGACCCCGGTCCATGATGCTTCGTATGTAGAGCGATATGACTGCATTCGACTTCATTACCGTGCGGGAGTGCAGTGCACGAGCGACCGGGCTTGGCCTGTTGGGGAAGCGTTGGGCCGTCGGGTCGAGGTCCGCAGAGAGTGGCGTGCGGCTGCGTGTGCTCGCGACCCCCTTTTCCCGAAGCCCGCATGCGCTGTGCTTGTGTCAGGAGGCTCGGATCGGCATCCTGGAGGGCGAGCTGGAGCTTCTCGAGAGGGAGCTCGTGGAGGCCACAATGTCCGCCCGGACAGAACTCACGGCGCACACGCCCCAGCTGCAACCGGTAAGTGAGTCCAGCCCGGGCCTCTGGGACCTCAGCCAGTCGGTATGTGTGTCCCCCAGGTCGGACCCAGCTGACAAGTCTGCCGGCTGGAACCGAAGGAACCCGCTTGGTTTCTAAAAAAAAATAATTTCTGTTGTGCGATTTGAGTGGGCGGTTTTGTCGGTGTATCCTGGATCGTGTTTTATAAACAAGTCCCGCGAAAAATATAATCTGTTGTCCGCCAATTTTAACGACCTTGGCGATTTTCAAGAATACCGATTGCGGCCAGACACGTACAACCTCGATGAAGATTGCTAATGAAGCCTATGTTGGTGGCCAAGGTCGTCGAAGCGCACACTAGCGAGAGACACATTGGGCTCAGATAAGCAAAAGCCACGTCAATATCTCTAGACCAGAGAGCTGGAGAGTAACCACCCGAAGTCAATATTTGTTTTAAAAAGAAATTTAAGCTTTTGCCGGTTACATAACACGTGAAACGTTCTGCTGCGTAGGCGGCGTACGTGCCATATACAACAACGGACGGAGTGCCACCCGACCCTTCCTCTCTTATGGTGAATTCAGCTCGCAGATCTCGAGCGCTCCAAAACCGCTCCATTTGGAGAACGCATATTTCGCTCGCAGATCTGGCTCGAGTTTTCTCAAAGTGTTGAGCTGAAATCTATTAATCCCTTCACTTTATGCCATGTACCACCTATAGATCGTTAATAGAATTTTGTATCTGTGAGTTGTCTTTGCTTTCCTCGTAGGCCGCAATATCTGCAAGAATTCAATGTAAACAAAGCTAAAAAATAGTTCTAAGGTTTAAAGGGACCATGAAGGCAGTTTCGAAGTTTTATTCGACGATTGAAATGGATGTCAGGCACGTCTCAGATACTGTTGACCAAGTTCCAGCCCGAACAGAAGTTTGGGTGCCGCACCAATCGAGCAAACAGGAGCGGTAATAACAGCGCCGGTAACGATGCCTGAGACCCCACCGAGGCGGCGGCAGAAAGGTGAACTAAAGCGTGACGACAACGGGCTCCTCGTTTGGCGATTGGTTCAAACGATAGACGCGCTCTTGGTTTCGATTTCGGTGGTGAGATGTGATGAAAAAAGTTTATTTGAACGTCGGATAATCTTTTGAAGTTGTAGTTGGGAATTAATAGGTTTCATACCGTGTATAAAAGCATAATCTGAAGCGATCTTTCCGTTTGTCACTGGTTGAACGCATCCCGTACTGCCACCTCGGGCCCGTAACAAGCAACGAGCAACCATGGACATAAAAAAAGATGTACGAGCGGCGGGGGCGTCGGACTTTTGGTTTTGGTTTCGTGCGTCGTCTCGTGTTCGCTTTGCGAACTGGTGTCTCACCAATCATGCCGCGTTTATGTGCAGTTGTAGGTTGCGCGAAAGGTCGGCTAAAGACGTGCGGCCGATCGGGCGACGTTGGTTTGCATTGTGGGGATTGTGATCCCTCAACATTCTGTCGCGTCAGCGTTTTGGCGCGCCGTGGCGGCCGCGCTGGCGTAGCGAGAGGTGGCGCTGCTTACCACTGTGAGTGGCTTCCTCCTCTCCCCCTTTGGGGCGATTTCTGTAACGGACCCCCGCACAAAGGAGATCGACGTGTCGCTCCTTGATTGGCCACTTCGCCCCCGCCGTTATCTTAAAACCAGCGGACAGCGGTCTCGCTTGTCTCGCTTCTTCCTGGGATTCGGCGGCGGCGACAACGGGGACCCTTCCGGCGCACCGGTGAGCGTTTACCCCGTACTTTGTACCTTTGTGAACGACCGTTCGGCCGTGGGCGATCTCCACACCGACGGCGTTCACCAGCTTATAGCCGCTGTGTTGTTGTTATTTGTTTCATTGTAAATAAACAGTTTATCACCGTTACCAACGTGACTGGTGTCTGTTTGCGCTCGACGAGCAGCATGCCACGCGAGTACGAACCCGCTTCGCGGTAGAGCGTCTCGCCGCGAACGTGGAACTCCCAAAGGCAGTGGCCCTAAGGAGGACCACAATTTGGCGCCCAACAAAAGGGCTGACGACCAGAATTCTGGCACGTCTGTGTGTGGCGACTGCTGCCGAGTGACGAGTCCTCGCGCAACCAGCGCTTACCGTGACGATGCAGACCGACTTCTCGGATTTGCTCACGCTGGCGACCGCGGCCGATGCATTCGCTTGGTCCCCACTTCAACGGGAAGCCGAAATGCCAACCCTCCAACGAGAAGCGCCCTACGACGTACCCCTGGAGCCGAGCGTGGTTCTGACGCCATTGCGAACGGGCGCCATCGCTCCCGGATCTTCCCTGAACACGCGTGCTCCGCCGCCGGCACAAAGCGAAGCCTATCGGTGAGAAACCGCTGCGGCGCCTCATCACACCTTGCTCGAAAACGCGGCACGTGTGATTGAGAGTCTGACAGGTGCGTTGCAAACGACAACACTCGCACCACAGGCCCAACGACCTCCGGTCCGAATTCCCGTCCCGACTTATCGGGGTTACGCAGACAAAGCGAGCGCTACGGACTTCCTTGACGATTTACGGAAGTACCAACGCGCGATGGGAATGTCCGATCGTGAAATACTTGAGCGCATTCTGCCAATCGCGCTCGTCGACGAAGCCGCCCGCTGGTTCCGACTTGTCGGTGACCAACCCGCCGGAACGCTCGATCAGTTCCGAGAGGCGTTCCGCCGCGAATTCCTTCCCGCCGACTATGAGAGAAGGATGCGGCGGGAGCTCGAACAGCGAACCCAGCATCCGGACGAGTCCCTGCTGGAGTTCGTACGAGCCATGCAAGAGCTCTTCGAGCTCGCAGAACCCTCAGCTCCCAATGCAGAGCGAGTGGAACGCGTCATACGCCAAAGCCACCCGACTTTCGCTGCGTATCTTCGAGGCAGCCGTTTCCGCGACCTGAACGAGCTCGCCTCCGAAGCCCGGCGCCTTCAGGGAGTCATTCTCGCTGCCCGTGCGTACCGGCCTCCGCCTCCAGCGTCAGCGGCCCTCGAACCGCGCTGCGCGTGGAGCGGGGACACGCCATCCCGAGCACCGAGGCGCTACGATTCCGCAAACTATGCGGAAGATCGGGGCCGAGACGCGTACGCAATCTCAGATCGTGCGCTCGACCCGTACTCCTACGGTAGACGAACAAGCCGGCCGACGCCGCAGTTCAGAACCACCGACTCGCGCCCCAACGAGGCAGCGAGGCAGGAGGAAACAAGGATCCCTCAATCTCAGCGAGCCGATGCACGCTACGACAGAGCCGGCGAAAACCAAAACGCACGGCGGAACCCCCAGCGAGGCGACGACAGAAGATGTTTTCGGTGCAATCGCCCCGGTCATCTCGCTCGCCAGTGCCCGGAGCGGCCGGACACGGAATCGCACCGTGCGGGAAACGAGCAAAGCCACCGGTAAACGGCCCTTGGACGGACGGACCGGTGGCTAACAAAGAATCAGAGGGTCCCATGGCCACTCTTTTGCCGACCGCCTACAGAATAGGCTTCCCGACCGGCACGCCGGCCCCGTTCATTTCTGTAACGATCGCCGGCAAGCCATTCAAGGCACTCCTCGACACCGGAGCAAGCGCTTCGATGTTCGGCGACGAAGTGTTGACTCACCTCCGACAGAATTCTGTCCGACTCCGAGAATGCAACACTGCCTTTCGCCTAGCCTGCGGAACCGCCCTTTCGGCTGGTACCGCGCGGCTGGTCGCGAGATGGGAGAATCGAGTAAGACGACAACGCTTCGTTCATCTCCCTGGCCTATCGGTGCCCATTATTTTGGGCAGAGACTTCCTTGCCAAAACAGGCATTGTAATCGACGTCAGCAGCGCAGGCTATCGGGAGGGCACGTTTGCACCCCTGAAACCATTCTGCGAACCCCCGGCCGTACCGCCAACGCCACCATTGGCGCACGCGACGAGCCGTCGAGAGGAAGCGAGGGACTCCCTAAACCGGGTCATTGACCCCAAGACACCGAGTCCAGCGCCGATGGCAGCGAGCGCCGCCCCCATTGGGGAAATGACGCACCCACTGCTCACGCAATCATGCAGCGTGTCAGGGCGAGAAAAAGCCCGACTGTCGTCGTTGTTGCGCCGCTATGACGCAATGTTCACGGACCGACCGGGCTGCACGAACGAAGTGCGACATCGCATTGACACGGGCGACGAACTGCCAAGAAGGCAGAACGCGCGACCCGTAAGCTTGGCTAAACGAAAAGCCATCGACCGTGCCCTGGACGAAATGATCGACACCGGAATCGTCCGGCGATCTAACAGCCCCTGGGCATTCCCTGTGGTGCTGGTCCCGAAGAAAGACGGCAGCTCACGTCTTTGCGTGGACTACCGCCGTCTGAACGACGTCACACGAAAGGACGCCTACCCGCTACCGAGCATCGACTCGATTCTGTCCAACTTGGGCAGTGCGCGGTACTTCACCACCCTGGACGCTAGCCGAGGCTACCTCCAGGTTCGGATGGAGCCAGGTGACGAGGCAAAAACAGCCTTCTGTTGTCACCGCGGGCTTTTCGAATTCACACGAATGCCCTTCGGTCTGTGCGGAGCGCCAATGACGTTCCAGCGATTGATCGACCGAGTACTGGGAGAAGCCAAATGGAAACACGCAATGGCCTATCTCGACGACATTGTCGTCTACTCCAACACCTTCGAAGATCACCTACGTCATCTCGAGGACGTACTCGACCGGCTAAAAGCCGCGGGAATGACCCTGAACCCCGAAAAGGCTCAAATAGCCGAAACCCGCATCGCCTTGCTCGGGTTCGAACTGGATCGCGGGCGCCTTGCGCCACATCCCGACAAACTACAGGCAATCCTGGAGTTTCCTGCGCCAACCGACGTGAGCTCCCTCCGTCGCTACCTGGGAATGGTGAACTTCTATCGCCAATTCATCCCAAACTGCGCGACGCTTCAAGCACCACTGACACGCCTATTGCGAAAGTCCGTGAGTTGGAGCTGGGGTCCCGAGCAGGAAGCGGCCTTTCGCCGCACCTCCCGAGCGCTCGCGGACACAGCTGAACTCAAGCTACCCGACTTGAACAAGCCCTTTCTGATCCAAACAGATGCCAGCAATCTTGGCTTGGGCGCGGTCCTGCTCCAACAGCACGAAGGTGTACTCCGACCGGTGGCCTTCGCCAGCCGCTCGTTGACGCCAGCTGAAAGGAACTACAGCACATGCGAACAAGAGTGCTTGGCCATCGTCTTTGCACTCCGGCGTTTCGACATTTATGTCGACGGGACTACTTTCGTGATCGAAACAGATCACCAAAGCCTAATATGGCTCTCCCGACTTCGCGAACCCGCTGGTCGCTTGGCAAGATGGGCTTTGATGCTGCAAAAATACGACTACGTCGTGCGGTACCGGAAAGGCAGCACAAACGTGGTGGCGGACGCATTGTCACGAGCCCCCGTAGACTGCACACAAATTTCCGCAAAGACCCAGGCCGAGCCAACGACATCCACATTGTCAGGCGAAGCCGTGACTCAGTCCCAAAGGGAGGCAGCAGATCTGACCACCCCGGACGAGACGATCAACCACCTAGACGCAGTGAGCGCAGTGGGAATCGTGTTCAGCAAAGAAGAGCTTCTGAAAGCTCAGCAGAATGATCCGTTTTGTCGAAAGGTGATCGACGGACTCGCAGAAGAGTCGGACGCCGTGGAGGCGGGCGGTGCGACCGCCGGGCGCAACACTACTGGTATTGTAGTGGGCGCCGAGTGCCGGGACGTATCTGGTATTGGTGCGGGCACGGAGGATTCATATCTGCTGAGCAATGACGGGCTCTTGCTGAGGTACATACCCTCCGAGAACGACTCCGACGAGGCGTTCAAGGTAGTGGTACCCCGCAGTCTGAGAAACGCAGTTTTGCGCTACTATCACGACTCGCACTTGGCCGGACGCGCGAGCGGCTCCAAGACTTACTCAAAGTTATGTCGCATCGCCACCTGGCCGGGCATGAAACGGGACGTTTTCCGTTATGCCCGCACCTGCCACTCTTGCCAAAGCTTCAAACCAAGAGGCGGCAAACCCCCGGGCCTAATGCAACCGATTCCGAGCCAGCAATCATGGTCTCTGGCAGCCTGCGACGTGGTCGGCCCCCTACCGAGGAGCCCTAAAGGACACCAGTATTTGCTGGTTGTAACTGACCACTTCAGCAAATGGACGGAACTTTTTCCACTCCGTAAGCTGACAGCCCGAGCGATCACGGAGAAGCTCATGGAGGTTTTCACCCGTTTTGGATTCCCCGAAGCTCTTTTGACTGATCGAGCGAGCTACTTCGTCGGGAAGGTATTCGTGGACGCGTGCAAGGCCCTTGGCATAAAGCACAGAACAACCACGCCGTACCACCCGCAGTCGAACATCACGGAGCGATGTAACAGAAACATCAAACCAATGCTGGCCGCCTTCGCGGAAAGGCACCGTGACTGGGACGCATATATCCCCGAGATCGGGTTCGCACTTCGGACCACTCTCAACCGTTCGACGGGCTTCACCCCCGCTTTCCTCACATTTGGGAGAGAGCTTCCGAACCCCATGGACCGTGTCCTAGGGACGAGCGCCGGGGTGGACAACGCGCAGCCGACGCAAACGGACCACGCGCGGCAGCTACAAACTCGGATGACGGAAGCCTTCTCGGAGGCGCGTCGCAATCTCGGGGTAGCGCGAGCGAAACAAAAAGCTCAGTACGACCGCTCGCATCGAGACCTCCGCTACAAAGTGGGTGATCTCGTCCTCAGACGCAACCATGTTCTGAGTGATGCCAGCAAAGGCTTCTCGGCCGCTTTGGCTCCGAAGTGGTGTGGCCCGTACCGAGTGCAGGAACTTCTCTCCCCACTCGTGTACAAGCTGACAAACTTGCAATCAAGAAAAGTCGGTGGGCCGGTACATGTGTGCGATCTGAAACCCTACCATGAGAGGGAAAACGGGGCCAACGAGCAAACTCAGCCCCCGCAGAAGCATGCACACGCAGCGCGAGACGACGCCAGCAGCGAACAACAGTCGTCTCGCTACAATCTGCGGAGACGGAGGAACTATTATCCGAAGTTTTCGTAGAGGCAGCCCCTGTAAGTGGCGAAATGTCACATTAAGGGAAGGGCAAAACACAATGCACCTGCTGCCTTCGCGAACGCGCCAGACACCATTGTTTACTGGCAAGCAGTGACCTAGATACGTCACCTCAGCGTTCGCTCCCCGATGAACCCGTAGGGGAATCCCCCAAACACGGCTTCCGAGGGAAAGGGTACGCGTAACTGCCATTGGTCAGTTATTGCCACCTACGCTCACGTGTGCCACATGTCAACGCAAGAGCGCGGTGCGAGCGTCGTCACAAGCGGTAGGAGACCAAGTGGTCATTCTACCGCAGTACGTTCCGCACCTACGAAGAGGACATCCAGCCTTTGCTTCGCGTCGTTCTGGAGTTGCTGTCTCCTGGCTACGGCAGT
Source organism: Ixodes scapularis (assembly GCF_016920785.2). Taxonomy (NCBI): domain Eukaryota; kingdom Metazoa; phylum Arthropoda; class Arachnida; order Ixodida; family Ixodidae; genus Ixodes; species Ixodes scapularis. The sequence continues at coordinate 2,901,511 of NW_024609857.1, read as the reverse complement.
TCAGCGGTGTCCAGGGTCCAGAGCTGCGCGTGATTCGTCAGGCGGCCCCGCTATACCCCAGCCGGCCGCGGACCAAACCAGCAACCCGTCGTTTTCGTGGGCCGTCGGGATCGTCATCTGGTCAGGGACTGCCGCTCATCATCTTCGGGACCCGCTCCGCGGTCGGAAAGCTCGCCGACCAGGGACCAGCTGTTCCCGTCGTCCCGTAACAAGTCCCAAGGGCCCCAGGCACCTGGCGCAGTTCGCCCAGCAGGGCTCGTACGGCACGCACTACATCGGCAGTCTAGGGTCAATCTTCCGGGACCTGGTCGCCCGGAACGTGCTCGTCGACGGACACGGCTGCTGAGTTGCCGACTTCGGCCTCTCCAGGAGCATTACGGACTCCGAGTCGGGCGTCTACCACCAGTGTCCAAGGGCGCCCTCCCGGTGCGGTGGACGGCTCCTGAGTGTGTGCAACTCCAGGTATTCCCCTTCAAGTCCGACGCCTGGGCGTTCGGAATGCTGCTGTGGGACATTCGTCACTTCGGGCTCGACGCCCCACTCCGGCCTGGGCGCTCAGGAGGTGACCCGCCACGTGCGCGGCGGTCACGGGATGACGCAACCGATCGACTGCAGCTGGGAGCTGTACCGCTGGTGAGGGACCGCTGTACGAACTTTTGGACCATGGACCAATGAGCCGGGCTCTTGTGTCCCGTGGCGGCCTTTTTCTTTTTTTTTTTTCTTATTTTAGTTTAGTTGTTGTGTGTGTGTGTTGCTCCACCCGTTTGCGGGTGACTATTGGCTAAGGAGGGGGGAGTGTGGGGATTGTGATCCCTCAACATTCTGTCGCGTCAGCGTTCTGGCGCGCCGTGGCGGCCGCGCTGGCGTAGCGAGAGGTGGCGCTGCTTACCACTGTGAGTGGCTTCCTCCTCTCCCCCTTTGGGGCGATTTCTGTAACGGACCCCCGCACAAAGGAGATCGACGTGTCGCTCCTTGATTGGCCACTTCGCCCCCGCCGTTATCTTAAAACCAGCGGACAGCGGTCTCGCTTGTCTCGCTTCTTCCTGGGATTCGGCGGCGGCGACAACGGGGACCCTTCCGGCGCACCGGTGAGCGTTTACCCCGTACTGTACCTTTGTGAACGACCGTTCGGCCGTGGGCGATCTCCACACCGACGGCGTTCACCAGCTTATAGCCGCTGTGTTGTTGTTATTTGTTTCATTGTAAATAAACAGTTTATCACCGTTACCAACGTGACTGGTGTCTGTTTGCGCTCGACGAGCAGCATGCCACGCGAGTACGAACCCGCTTCGCGGTAGAGCGTCTCGCCGCGAACGTGGAACTCCCAAAGGCAGTGGCCCTAAGGAGGACCACAGCATAAACTGCCGACCGATGCAGCAATGCGCAGCATTTGGTTGCGGGCCGTCGTCTTGCGTAGAGCTGTGGACAGCGGTGTCAGGATTTGTTCGTTGCATTTCCGACCAAAAGACTTTGAGCAGCACCTTCACGTCAGCCGGAGTCTGGGTAAAAACACGAAGTTCCCGCGTCTGAGGAAAGACGCTATTCCCTCACTTTCCTTGCGCAAGGAGCCCACACCACATCATCTCCCGTTCAGTCGGCGTGAGGTCGCTGAACGGGAGCTCAAACTCGTTTGCGAGCGCGGCGTTGTCGTCCATTTCTTCCAGGTTTTCTTCACAGACCGCCGTGCACTACAGCGAACCACGGGAACCACACTGAGTGTGCATAAATCCTACCGATGCTGACAGTGCTCCCTGACGTCTTTTCTCTTTCCAGGGGCGAAAAAGGGAAGAAATCTGAATGTTTGTTTCGGTTTCGCAAATTTATTTGCAGGTACAGAAATAAGAGTCACAACGTTCTAGAAAAGATTGTGTGGCATGCCAGGACCCCAATGGTTCTGAAAACACCATCTTTTTTTAAAAAAATTATATTGCCTTCATGGTCCCTTTAAACGAGATTGAGAGAGTCACTTTATGGTATTTTCTTTCTATGCTGGCCATACATTCTCGAAAGATCCTGCGTGTAATACTGGCCTTAGTTTCACATGGAACATCAATCACGGCATTCGTTTCATCAGATTCGCCAATGAGATGGGCGATCAGTATATAGGTCATGCGGTCCCAGTGGCCCAGATAGCGTTCATCCCACTTGCCACATAAACTCTATCATTAGTGCATGGTACCCATCGTTCGCTTAAGTGGCTAAACTACTTTAAGGAAGGTCAATTACTGATATCCGACTATACTGTGAGGGAGTATACACACAGGGACCACTAAGAGCGCAAAGGGAAGTAGGCTCAACTAGAATGAGGGTATTCTGTCCCATAACCAGGTGCGGACCACTGGACCTGCTTTCCGTCTTAGTCACTCTTATTTTCTTTCGTATCACATGGCATCCTCGGGCACTTATCTAGGATTTGAAACCAATTACTTGATCGGAAGAGCAGATAATCCTCAGCGCGGTGCCACATCTAGCGAATGTTAGATTCTCAATGTCCTGATATTACAAGAATCAGGGTAATGGCCTTGTGAAAAGAAGGTCTCCGCGCGAAACCAAAGAACACCATGTACGTGGGGCAGGATTTCACTTCAAATGCTCGTGAGGCCGTAGGGTTGAGGCTTTGCATTTTGTGTTTTAGAAGGGGCCACCTGGCATGAGTCGCGTGACAAGAAGGCCCTTCTCCCTTGGTTGCAGCTCGACGAGCTTCGCGTGGAGTTGAACAAGCGTGACCAGGAGCTGCTGGCCACGGGCGCCAAGATGAAAACGCTCGAAGAACAGCACCACGACTACCAGCGGCACATAGCCGTGCTCAAGGAATCCCTCTGCGCCAAGGAGGAGCACTACAACATGCTCCAGGCAGACGTCAGTGCCCGTGTCTTTCCCCTTCTCGTTTCAAGCGCCACTCCGCCCGTGCGCTGGCTTTGGCACTGCATTCTTTACGCAGTCTTGGTTGAGACACTGCTTTTAGCGAGCCGGCCCAAGAGCCTTTTCTCAATGGTTTTCCGTTTGCGAGTTTCTCTTTGGGATAAGTATATTCGCTCATTTCTCTTTACAGCACTTTAGGTTATTTTAGGTTAATAGTTACGCCCTTTCTTGAATGCTGGTGCTGGGAATGCTCTCAGGAACTATAGTGTTGACCATTTGCACATGCTTAGTCGCGTTGCTTATGCGCCAGACAATATCTTAAATTGATTTTTGTGCATTGCTACAGGTGGAAGAATTGCGGCAGAGACTGGAGGAGAAAAACAAATTGATCGAAAAGAAGACTCAACAGGCTCTGACTGCGACACAAGAGCGGAATCATCTGAGCCAGGAGCTTCAGGAGATCCGGGATCACATGGACATCAAGGATCGCAAGATCAACGTCCTCCAGAGAAAGGTGCACGTCGAGAAGCATGTTTTGACTCGTCTGTTTCGAAGCTAGCTTGATCCAGTTAAAAGTTCCCCCCGAAATAAATCGAAGATAGAAAAGAACATAAGGATATCTTTCAAAAATGTATATCGCATAAAAAGGCTCACAGTGGTTAAATCTCTTTTTAAATCAAGTGCAAATTGCTAGCGCAGTGGCGCGATCGTCTGAACGAAGCAGTTTTCTTGCCGCGCAGATCGAGAACCTGGAGGACCTGCTCAAGGAGAAGGACAACCAGGTGGACATGGCGCGAGCTCGGCTGTCGGCCATCCAGGCACACCACTCGACATCCGAGGGGGCCCTGTCCAGCTTGGAGGAGGCGATCGGCGACAAGGACAAGCAGATCGTGCAGCTACGCGAGCAGCGGGACCGCGCCGAGCAAGAGCGCAACGAGGAGAGAGACCTGCACGAGCGGCAGCTGGCAGAATACAGGATGAAGATGCACGCCCTGGAGAGCGAGATGGACAAGCTGCAGGGCCGCCTGGACAAGGCGAGCGCGGAGAAGGACCGACTCGAGGCCCGCCTCGAGAACTCGCAGTCCGAGCTGGGCCAGGCTCGTGCCGAACTGGACAAGATCCAGACCGAGGTGAGCCGCTCGTCGGCAGACTGGGAGAGACTCCGGGGCGAGCACGCGCGTCTCTCGCTCGAAAACGACCGGTTCCGCGAGCACGTGGGTCGCCTGGAGCAGCCGCTGGCCGCCACTTCGGCGTCTATAACGACCAGCTACCGGGCGGGGGCGGCGCTGCAGCAGCAATACCCACAGGACGACCGACTGCAGGAGAAGCTGGACCGCTGCCAGGCCGAGCTGCGCCGCGCGCAGGCTGAGCTGCGGATGACCCAAGCCGAGCAGGATCGGGGCCGCGGTGAGCAGGAGCAGCTTCAGGAGAAGCTCGAGCGATCCCAGGGCGAGGTGTATCGGCTCAAGGCCAAGCTGGAGAACGCCCAAGCCGAGCGAGAGGCGCTACAGGAGGAGTACGACCGCGTGCAGGGATCCGTGGCTCGCGGACAGGCGGATCGGGACGCGGCACAGGCGGAAGTTGAGGCCCTACGCGCCGACTTGGAACGCGTACAGGGAGCACTAGTGAAGGCCCAGACGGTGCAGGAGAAACTGCAGGCCGCGCTGGACCGAGCCCAGCTGGATGGCGACCGTCTCCAGGAGAAGGTGGACAAGGCTGCTGCCGAGACGCGTCGGCTGGCCGCCGAGCGAGAGCGCTGCCAGGACGAGTTGCAGAGTCTACAGGGACAGCTGGCACAAGCGCAACTGCAGGCGCAGAGGTCCCTCAAGGAGCGCGACACTTTCCAGGCCGAACTGGAACAGGCTCGTGAGAAGCTGGACCGCGCCCAGGCGCTCCAGCAGCGACTGCACAAGGAGCGCGATGCGGTTCAGGCAGATGCGGACGCCCTCAGGGACCGGATGGACCTACTTCAAAGCCAACTGGCTAAGGCGCACAAGGAACGAGAGAACGTTCAGGCTGAATTTGAGGTGATGCGTGACCGGCATGACAAGGCGACGCTGCAGGCTGAGCGCGGACGTGCCGAGTCGGACGCTGCACAGGCGGAGCTGCGGGCGGCGAGGGACCGGGCCGACAAGCTGCAGATCCAGCTGCAGAAGGCCCAGGAGGAGCGCGAGCTATGTCACCTGGAGCAGGACAAGTTGCGCGAGAAGCTGGACCGAGCACAGGCAGAGAGCTTCAAGGCGCAGGCTCGCTGGGATCAGGGCCAGGCCGAAGCCGATAGACTGGCCCTCGAGCTGGACAAGTGTCAGGTACTACTGGCTAAAACAAAAGACGATCAGAAGCGCTCCCAAGAGGAGTTTGAGGGGCTGCAAGACCTGTACGTGCGCACTAACGCCCAACTGGCCAAGACCAAAGAAGCTGAGGACAAATGTCGTCAAGACTTGGACCGATGCCAGGTGGAACTGGAGGTAGCACGTGATAGGCTCGATAAAGCCCAGCTGGAAGCGCGCCGGCTTCAGACGGAGCGAGACCGGCTGCAGGCAGAGGTAGACCGAATGTCTCTCGACATGGACCGTATCCAGACGCAGGTGGGCAAGACACAGACTCATCACGAGAAGTCCCAGGAAGAACTGGCTAGGATGCAGGTGGAGCTCGAGAAGCTTTACGAGAAGTTAGACAGGGCCCAGACGGAACTGCGTAAAACCCAGAACGAGAAGGATAGGCTTCAGTCGGAGAAGGAGAGCCAACAGGCCGAGCTGGATCGCTACCAGGCTCAGATGGCCAAGTACCATAACGTTCAGGACAAGTCTCAGGCAGATGTCGAGAGGCTGCGCATAGATGTCGAGAAGATGAGGGACAAGTATGAGAAGACGTTGGCTGAACTCACAAAGCAGAGTGATGAAGCCGCGCGACTGAAGACCGAGCTAGACCGTGTGCGCGCTGAGAAGGGCGTTACGCAAGAGGAGCGACAGGCTCACGCTGCCGAAATGGAGCGCCTCTTCATCGAGGTTGAGAAGGCGAAAGACAAGTACGAAGGAGCACGGGCCGAGCTCAAGAAGCAGCAAGAGGCTCGCGCGCAGCAACAGGCCGAAAATGAGCGTCTACGCAGGACACTAGAGGCCACTCAGATCGAACTTCAGAAGGTATCTAGTGTTACTGAAGACCGCAACAAAGAGGAAGCGGAGAAGATGGCCGTTGAGTGCCAACGATGGCGCGAAAGGGCTGAAAAGCTTACCCAAGAAAGGGACGTTTTGCTCGCTGACCTCAATAGGGCCCAGGCCACGCTGGATTCGCTTCAATCAGCAAGTGAGGGTGACCGTCAAAAAAGCAGTGCGGAGGCAGATCGCTTGAGACACCTCCTAGGTCGATCAGAAGAAGACCTTCAAAAGACTGTTGGCGAGAACAGCCGCTTGCAGATGGAAGTGGAACGCCTCAAGCAAGACGTTGAAGACGCAGAGAGGTACATCACGAGTGTTCAGGAGAGCACGCAGAAGGAGCGCGGCCAGCAAGAAAGCCTTCGCGCGGAGGTAAAGAGGTTACAAGAAAGCCTCGAAATCGTCCAGGAGGAACTGCGCAAGACGACTCAGGATCGAAACAAACTTGAAGTTGAAGTACAAGAACTCGTGGGCGAGTTGCAACGGCGCAGCGGGAGCGATGCTGCAATGCGGGCTCAGGAAGAAGCCCACTCTAAAGCAGAGATGGAGCGGCAGCAGCACGAGCTTCAGCAACTCCAGAAAGAGACCAAAAAGACCAACCAGCATTTGCAAAAGCTGGAAGCCGAAAACCGCGAGCTCAGGGCAAAGTTGGATAAGGCTCTGGAGGCAGCCACACAGCTACAGAAGCAGGCTGAAGAGTGCAGGGCAGAGAGCAGCAAACTGAAAGAGGCTAACCGGGCGCTGAAGCAAAAGGAACAGCAGCAGCAACAGCAATTACAGCAACAACAACTGGCGCACCAGCAACAGCTTCAGCAGAAGGCAGAAACGGGACTTAAGAACGGGGAGAAGGAAAAGCTGCAGAGGGAACTTGACCGGATGCAAGTGGAGATGGAGAGCCAGCGGGAAGAGGCCCAGAAGCTAAGGAAACAGTTGGACAAGGCTCGAGCGGAGGTCAAGAATTCTGCCGTGGAAAGGGACCGTTTCCAGGAGCAACTTGAGAAGCTGGTCCAAGAGATCGAAAAGAGGGAGGTCAGTGAGGCGACTCAAGAGACAGCACGTTACTGCCTGCTCGCTCCTCGAGATGCTTTTTTACGCCTTGGTTCTCCTTTTACAGCCCTAGGTTTATGAGGCCTCACTAGAAGACTTTGGTTCGTTTGCACCGACAGACTACGGTGGCCTTTGCAAGCTGTTATGTAGAGCACGTCTTGGTTTCTGCACTGGTTCTGTTTCAGGTTGAGCCTGATCTTTCCATTTTTGCTTGAAGGCACCATCGTATGTTTTCGTATGTTTTTGTTATTGTTGCTGTCGTTGTACTTAGGCACCTTTCGTCGCTCAGACAAGGTTCGTAGTGCATGCTGAGCCCTTAGTTATATTTTGTTTTTATGTTAACTATAGTCTGAACCTGCAAGAACCAACTTCGTGTTTACCCTGCGTTGAATGCAAAGTGACTTTGTTATGCAACAATGTTTCTGTAATGCTAACGCTTTATTTGCGCCTGGGGGGCAGACTGAGATCCAGAGCCTTCGGGCCAGGGCCGGCCAGGGCAACCCGAAGCAGGATGCAGAGCTGGAGGCCCTCAAGAAGCGACTCGACGAGAGGCAGAAGTCTCTAGACGAGTTCGAGAAGCGGCTGAAAAAGAAGAAAGAGAAATTGGAAGAAGCTGAAGCTGCCCTACAGAAAGTGAGTCCCACACGTCTCGTTTACTCGTTACCCTTTGAACTTTGTCTCAAACGCTATATGTAGGTGGCGCTTCGCGTGGCTATTTAAGAAGGATTCGGCCTAATAAAACTTCAGCTGAGTTTCCAGCTTCCGTCCCGTTTTCCCCCGCTCCTGTGTTATCACGTCAGTAATGAACCAACTCGCTCGCACATTTTCTTTAGTTTGAATAGCTTCAGCAGTAAATACGACCTTTCGTTTTGTGGGTTTCCTTCCGCCAAAATTGATGACGTCATGCCCCCCCCCCCCCCCCTCCCCTGCCCGCGACCGTCAGTGTCGCGCATCCAGTTGCCCGTTGAGAGATTTTGCATTTTGCTTGGTAGGGGGCGGTGGGACTCGGGAGGACGTTATTTCATAGTTGGGATGTTTCAAGTCGAACAGAAGTTGCACAATCTGGCAGGATCGCCCTACGTCAATGTCATGCCGACGCCGGGCGCCGCCATGTTTGCCGTAGATTTCGTTTGTTGTTGGCGAGCTGCACCAATAGACAACTGACTTTCTTGCATTTACTATTGATTTTTTTGTAGTTACGCAACATCTGTTACGGTGTAATAAATCATGCGCGTGTCGAAGTAAGTTTTGTTGAAACGTCTCGTTGTAGTTTGTTCCTCTTGCTTTTGTTTGAAGACTCGTATGCCTCGAGGTCCCTTTTGACGTCGTCGACGACATTAATGACAGACGTGAGGCTTTAAAGCGCCGGCTCGGATTGCGTTGGCAGGTGGGGAGCTCGGACACGGAGCAGGAGTTGGTGCGTCAGCTGGCGGAGATGAAGATGCGCTGCGCCGACCTGGAGACGAGGCAGGGAGGCGGAGCGGGAGGCGGAGCCAACGAGGCGGAGCTGGAGCGTCTGCTCCAGATCATGTCCTCCCTTGAGGAGGAGAAGTTCAACCTCAACGCACAGATCAAGGAGCTCCAGGAGTAAGTTCGACTCGCGCTCGTACTTCGCAAAACTTTCTCGTGCTTGCTGACTTCCGATGTGTAACGACCTACCAGAAGACACCTTGGATGGAAGTTTGAGATCGGCGCGTGCCCGTGCTTATTGATCTTCGGTCTGTTTTAGAGCGAGTATTGAAAACATCCTGCACACCTTACTTTTTACTAAAACAATGGCAGAAAGTCAAAGAGAAGTTTCAGGGTCCGGCAACTTGTGGTTCCACTTTCTTGGACATGTGAGGATGTGCAGCAGGCATGTCACGCGGCTATTGTCAATCGATAGCGAGTCCGAAGGCTCGTCTTTGTGCTGCAGAGCCCTGAGGGAGCGGGATGCCAAGCTGAGCAGTCTCAAGCGCAACACGCAGGCTGACAAGACACGTAGCGCCCAGATGCTCGACGAAGCCCGCAGACGGGAGGGAGACCTCGGCAGGGACGCCTCCAAAGCTCAAGTGAGCAGCGTCTAACAGCGCCACTTGCTGCAGGTTTGGTACGAACGGGGCCTTCCGCTCGGGCTGCAACTTGACCGCCTTTTACGAACAAGTCAGCCTTTCCCGGGTGTGGGCACTGCGCGTGCGCAAAAACCAGAGACGCATCTCCACATACGCCTTGCCGACAACGGCGCAGTGGCGTGACGTCAGGGCCGCTCGTTGGTGTGCACGGCATACATACACGCTCCGCTCTGTTGCTGAAGTGCTCACAGAGCTCCAGGTCGCGCCAAGAACATAGCCAAGGTGGAGGCTTTTCCGAACCTTATGAGTGGCAAAACTATAAAATATGAACGGCAAAACTATGGCGCAAAGTACAAGCACAACTAGAAGAACCCTGCTTCTGCTTTCTGTCCCTGTTCGTTCGGTTATTCGTGTTTGCGATAGAGGCTTTTAGCAAACCGTTACCGTGTTCAGCGTACCACACTCCTAGAGCCTTTGAAGCATGCTTTTAAGCGCGCGCCCCGTGGTCACGGTATCACCCGGGGGCGCACTTAAGAGCACGCTTCAAAGACTCTGGTAGTGCGGTACGCGGAACACGGCAACGGTTTGATAAAAGTCCCTAATGTATATCCAGCTAGCTTACCGGGACATTTTAGTATCTACTGAAATATTCTGGTGGGCTAGACGGACCGCTTGAGGGAGAGTGAGAAATTGCCGTTTACTAAACAGTGGAGTCAACCAGCGCCAATGGCTGGTTTGCAAACTCACTGGAACAAGACGCAAGGAACTTGTGTTCGTTTTATAAAACTGGAAGTCGGCATCGCTTCCCATCCGGGGAAGGGGGATGTGACTGAGTGTATCAATGTTCCACAGCTCGGAGCGCGTGTAGCGGGGAGGGAGAGAGAATGCACTTTATTAAACAACACAAATTAAGTGCTCAGAATTACCCTGGCTTGATATGCCATGGTCGTTTGATCTTCTAGTGGTTCCGACGCTAGCCAGGCATTCCAGGAAGTGGGACGGCGTTAGGGAGGAATGGGGTGAATCATCACCTCCTAGATTAGAAAGGCCTCAGCGCTGGCGACTCGGTATGTAAAGATGGTGGAGAGGGAAGGCCATGCTCCTGGCGGCCGGTGGCGGCGGCTGGCACCGCCACAGGTCGACCTGCGCTATGAAACATGTTATGTTTTAGTAGGAACGTTTTGTTTGAAAACATCTTTCAACGCAGTTTGTAGTGTGGACCTATTCTTTAACAATGACTTCTCGACGTTTGTGAAGATTGACACACTAGTGTGGCCGTGCCGGGATGTGTAGTACATTTCAGTCGAAACATTTGTGCCGTCTTCAAACTGCTATGCTTGCGCTTCAACACCAAGTCGACGTGCCGCGCACGTGGTGTCTTGTGTCAAGAATGTTTTGTATGGATACACAGGATAATTTCATTCGCAGCATTTCATAGGTGAGGTCTACCATAATTTGAGCTTGATTTGTGGTATAGATGCACGTAGCTCTTCACAAGAATCTCTCTGAACTGCTTGCATTCACACATAATATTTATATATGAGGTTGCGTTATTGACCAGGCTTACTTAAAAGCAGATGCCACAGCAGATGCCATGAGAGATGAATATGTTTTTTTTACCAGGACAGATGTTTAGAGTCTTCGTCGAACTGATTGCTGCGGAACACAAATAAGTTGATGTGATATGTGACTTGTTTATAAGCAAACAAAGGGAATACATTTGCCAGACCAATGTATCTACAACCCAGTTTTCATTAGGAGACTACTGGATAATTAGAAGCTTTATACTTTGTGGCAGGCATGGGACGCAGGACACAACAGTTTTATCCTTTTAGTGTTGCGATGTAAACTTAAAAAAAAAGAAAAAAAACTTTTACTCGAAGAAAAGTCTACGAACTTTAAATTGAAATATATGGGACAAGATTTCAGCTATTCTAGCTGCAAAAAGAGGTAAACTCCCCTTCAGAATAATTTAAAATCCTTGTATAAATTTCTTGCTCAAACAAAAACAACTCTAGGCCAAAAGGAACATCGGACCACTAGATTTTCCTTTTAACTACACTGCTGTGTGAGATTCAAGTAATATAATTGAAACTAACACAGACGTTTTAATTGATTTAATTAAGCGTTTGTTGATTAAAGCCTCATCGCTGGTCGGGGGGGCTAGATCATGAGGATCACAGACGCCCGGATAAGCATTTCGCGGGCGAGTTGATGGACCAGCTCATTACCAGCGATCCCTGCATGACCTGGGACCTACTGAGAGGAGACCGAGGATGGGTGGAGTGTGTGTAAAGCCGCCTGGAGGTCTACTTGGATATCTGGAGGCGCGGGCAGCCTGTGAGTCCGTATAGATCGTACAGCTTATGTGCGAGGCAGTTGGACGAAATCTTGGATAGGATGTATGAAGGGAACTAATTGTAGTGTGATGACATTAGGGAGGGGGGGGAAGAAAGGGGCAGGCTGCTCTGTAGATGTGGGTGCAAACCTGGAGGTTGGGGATTGTGGTGTGTAGATTGGGTATGCCGCTATTACCGTGGCTCCTGTCTCGGAGGCGGACTCATCATCATAAGCTGTGGTTTGTGTTTGGAAGGATGAGTTGGGGGGGTGACGGGACGGCTAGCTTTGCGCCCTCCTGCATCCGTCGTCTATGTCCGGGGACATGTGGCGAAGTACAGAGCCAAACATATAAGGGAATGTCAATGGGAGAAAGTGCTGCCTGCTCCGGGTTCCATCTACCCTGAGGTGTTCCCGAGATGCGGGTTATTTGTAGATCCCAATGTATGTGCAGAAGAAAGATATTCATATCGACATATTGTGCCTGAACATTATTAAATTTATTCTAAAATCATTGATGACGTTATTAAGGATCAAAGCTGACAAAACCGGGGATGCAGGCTAGTGTGACAGTTGCGTCGACTGCTTTGCGTTGCGTTGTGTCGTGCTGCACAGCGCTTCCCCATTGGCTCGTCGTAAGTGTCGCCATAGCAAGAGCTAGACGCAAGCAGTTTTAACGAGGCGCAAGTAGCTGCAGTCGCATTCGAAGGCAACTCTGTGAAGGACTCTAATATCTAGGAGCTTCGTGCCAGAGATTCTTTTTCTAGGTGCAAATAATTTTAGATTTATTTATCCTGGGCAACAGCCAATGACATCAGTATATTATGTGAATTAAAAATATCAACCGCCCACGAACTGAAATCATCCTACGCTTTCTTAAAAGCATCACCTTCGTTCACAAAACAAAAAGGAGCTAGAAGGAATACCTTTTTCAGTAAAGAGAGGACACTCATTATAGTTTGAACTACTTAAGATTCTAGAATTCTTAGCAGCTACCTAACACCAATCAGTTCAGGTGAAGATCATTCAAACACACTCACGCTACCTATTGGGCAGCGTGCAATTTTTTTTAAATGATCCGAAAGGCGAGTTGGTTATTATAAATATTAAATTTGTATAAATTATTATCAGCAAATTACTATTAATGTTAAAATCACACACAGTGCGAAGGACAGAACCGAGTGAAAGAAAAAGACATGACGAGCGCTTGCGATTTTAGTCACTTTATCTTTCTACTGCTCATCATCCTTCTCACTATTGGTGTTCTAACATCTCACGCTGCAGCAAGACATCCATATTTAGTAAGCTCAAGTGTTGTAGCCTTAAGCTCTAATGCCATTTGGGTTTCCTCCCTGATAGATGTGTAAAAGTAAGTACCCTGTCCTGTTACGCACAGGAGATTTTGTGGCACTAACCTGGGGCCTGAAACATGTGCTTATTTGTGCCCTGGTGTCCCAAGCTTCCTTACTGAATGATCGCCAACCGCCCAACAGTGCTTGTCTGCCCGGGAAACAATGCATCGACTCTGCGCCTGACAGTTCCCGCTTCGGATTCCTCTTGTTGCAGCCACCCGGTCCTGCCAGCTTCTTCTCCAGCTTTTTCTAATGTTTCCACTCCTTTGTTGCTATGTGGTGCACGTTTTGTTCTAAACCACAAATCACTCATTACATGTCGCTTTACTCGAGGCGGGTGTGCCCGGCGGCGCACCCGCAGTTGGTTGTGTGCAATCGCCGCTTGTGGGCAATTTCCGTTGTTTTTTTTTTTCTTTTTCTTTTTCTTTTTTTATTTATTTCTGAGCGTCCACACGCGCACGTTGGAGAGGAGGAGCAGCCACTATCGCGCAAGCTAACTATACTGCCTTAAATAAAACGAGAGGTTTCGTTTTAGACGTGTGCTAAATACCGTTGTTACTTTGCCGCCGATAACTATATGCGAAGTGTTGCATAAGCCGTTGCTCTTTTCATCGCACTCACGGTGCCGTTTTGTAATGTAACTACGAACGAGGCGACGGAGTGTGTACGTCTTGAATCTTCCACGTTTCCGTATACTGATGCAGCACACACACATACAGCCCTACACGAACACGCGGATAGACTCACGGGAAGGGGGTTACGCTTGTGGCCCCCTTCCCTCGCTGTGGCGATGCCACGGAACATTTGACCAGGGGGATACGTTTTTACCCTTGTTTTTACTTTGCTTTTCTGCGTTAACCGTTTGAGTTGTGTTCTGCGAGGCTTCTGGTTCTGCCTTGTTTGCACACGCTCTGCTGAACCGACCAGGAGCAGTTGGAGCAGCAGCAGGAGCGCATCGAGGCACTCGAGGAGGCCCTCCGAGAGAGCGTCGACATCACGGCCGAGAGCGAGGCGCAAGTAGTGCGCCAAGAGGCGCTGCTGCAAGCCGCCCACGCCAAGGTGCGTGCCCCGAGGCCGCGGGGCCGACGGAGACGAGCCCTCGGAACTCCCATCATGCAACGAAACAGCTATGCACCCGAAACAACTCTCAGTGGGCTTCCTTGAAGGGGGAACTGAAGCGGTTCTGTATTTGAGGAGAAACACTTAAATTTGGCCTCCAGCATCACGAATATATTGTGATTATTTTTCAGTTTGGGACACGGAGGCTGCAAAAGCCATTTGCAAAGTAGCGCTGAAGGCCCTCCTTCCCAGAGCGTGACGTCATGTTAGGAGTTTTCGGCATCTCCGCTCTCGCTCATCTTCAGCGCCCATCAAAGCTACGCACGTGTACTCTTGCTATTTACAAAAGGGGCAGAAAAAGACGTCACGACTAGTTTCAGTGCGGGGGAACATAACTGGCAAGCTTGCAATCGACATATTGCTCTATTACCCAAGCATCAAGGAGTATGCAGGGATTGGTGTTCCACCCGCCACACGCCGCACGCCTTTCCCATATTAAAGTTTCGAAGTAAATAACCAAAATAAAGCGTTGACGAACTCGCGTGCAAGATGCCATTTGTTATAGGTTTTTGCTTTAGAAAAGTTGCTACTGGTGAGGCCAGCACGTGCGACGCGTGGAACACAAATTCCCTGCATTCTCCTTGATGCTTGGGTAATTTAGCAATAGGTCTATTGCGCGCGCTGCCCACACGAACGACACGCGCTTGTCGACCGAAAGACCCTAGCCTGACGAAACGACTGGTAGGAAGTTTTTCGTGTTTTCTCTGTTTAGTTACATCTTCAGGGAAAACGGACGTAATATTCAAATTCCTACGGGATAACAATACTGAATAATATTTCCCTAACTTTTTTTTTTCAATAGTCCCTTTAGCTTCTTTTTAACGAGCTCAGTCAATGAGGGAGGCGAGTGATACTGCATCCCAACGGCCACGCACTTTTAGTGGCAAAAGGGTGGCCGCCCATTTTGCCACTGAGACTGGATTTTGATTGCAGCAAGACACTGACAACTTATCTCATTGCTTCAGCTAATTAAGGGAAAATCGACGACTAGCGCTTCCCGTACATTGCACGGTGCAGGTTTTACTCGGGAACTTCTGATAGGGTAGGTCTATTTGCAAATTAGGTAAACCAGACTTTTACATTGACACGGTACTTCTGTAAAAATGTCCTAGTACCTACCTGTATCATTCGTGGGGCCTAAATTTTAATTGTTTGATTGCATTTGATGTTTTATTTACACTAACTAAAAAAAAAAAAAAGAAGAAATCCCCAAAATGTTAACAGGCTTTTGCCACCCTTGTAGGTTACACGGACTAGAGAAAGAAACAGCAATGGCAGTTACGACGAAGAGCAATCGTTGTCGCGAGTTATACGAGAGGGATCAGAAAAGAACAAGGCCTACCCACAATAGATAAGAAGCCAAGCAAACAATTGGAAGCAAAAAGGAGAAAACTGGCAGCGCCCTTTGTCTGCGAACAGAATGCTCTATTTAAAGAGCGATCCTTTAAGTTTGCTCAGAAGACGTCATACACTCGTTTCGAGGAATGGAACACATATTATTTATTCATTTGCCCATTAAAGTCAAGGGGAAAATTGACATGTCGCGATATTAGGTCACATGACGCCATGGTGTCACGTGACTTCACGCCCTCAAGCCACGTGTCCACGTCTCGCGATGTCAAGTCGCGTGACAGACGTCAGGGTGTCACGTGATACCATGACGTCACGTGACGCCACGTTCGTTGCTAAAGTGGGAGGTTTGCTTCTTAGCGAAGCATATCTTAGTCAACATTCAGAGCTGTCGATACGAGTTGGGATACAGAACGCCCGCGATGGGAAGCCGATAGCGAAGAGACCATATGATCAGTGGCGTAGCCAAAAAAAAAAGGGGGGGGAGGAGCTATGGGGCTTCAGCGCCCCCCCCCCCCCCCCCCCCACCTCCCCGCAGCTCCACGTCATGGACATCCCTCCCCCTGCCCCTTTCCCAAATGAAAAAAGGATTGATGGCTACGTTACAGCATTTGAATATGACGAATTCTTCCCTTGTCTTACACTGGGGTGACTGTCTCTCCAGATGTGCAAACTTGAGGCAGAGCTGCGAGGGCTGCAGAGCGGCCACAATGCACGCTGCACCAGCTGCCCCGACCTGAGGCTGCAACTCCAGGACGTGGGGCGAAAGCACCAGGCGCTCTGGGCAGAGCGCAAGAAGCATCTCGAGGAGCTCTACGACATGAAGTGAGCGCTCCCCTCCAGGCTCAACGATTCTGAGAGCCCATGTGTACAAGTACATACCTAAGGGTTTCACGGGGCTACAGGATGGCTAAGTGAACATGCGAAATGAAAAATTGGTATGTATAAACGAAATTCAACTTTAATGAATACTATAGCATCGCGGAACCATATATAAATTGTTGAGGGGGATTCCAAAGAGAGTTATGATGCCCAGTTTGACTTTGGGGAATGCAGTTGTGTGTATGACACCTGATATTCAAGCAGGATAGGAAGTAAAGCGATGCGGGGTGGGTAGACCATCTTAGGAGCACATGGTAAAACACCGAACCAAGGGGCACAAACCGACATGAGCTGTTCCTCACTCCGAAGCAGGGAAGCTAGGAGTAAGAGGGATCTTGGAGGTGAACTGAAAGAAATGAATTAGGGACGCTTTGCAGGAAAGTCTTTTGTGCATGAAGAGTATGGATACAAGATGGAGTGTGCAAAGTAGAAAATATAAATCGAAAGTTTTTGACTCTTATGGGGACGCAGATCAGGTAACACAAGTTAAAACGATAGTTAAAACAGCAAAGGGAGACATATGCAATGCAAGCAGGGTTGCTAAATCAGATCTGGAGGCATATAGCATTGGTGACATATATGTTGTTTGAGGCTAGGGCGACAGTATTGAAAACAACGATATAGAGCGAAATATTAGGAAGATACAGTCTGTGGATGGCGTGGAGATTAAGGAGACGACTGAACGTTCGATACTTTGTTGTAAAGGGCGTCATTCTGCAGTTGCCGTACAGGCAAGACTGAACTTGTAAAGGCACTGGTTTGAAGGACAGCCGGGGTAACACAGACCTTGGGAAGGCAGAGATAACCAGATAGCGGTTATCTGTTTGGTGGCATTAGTTGAGCGGAGGATAAATATTCTCTTTTTTCTTTTCCCGTCAACTGGTTGAACGGAAGATTAACCTGGATGTTTTATGTAGCATCCGGTAGAGGTTGATATTTAAAACGCCGGCTGGGTGGCACAAGTGGTTACCCGATTTAAAGGGCCGTACGGCATTCATTCGTTGGCGCATTCAAAGCGGGGACACGGGGTGTGTGTCATCTCGCAGGTTGGAGGCTCTGTCGGCGTCCATCAGTGAGAAGGACGCCCACCTGGCGCTGCTTGAGGAGCAGGGACTCGGGGACGAGCGCACCAAGCAGCAAGCTCATGCTCTGCGGCTCGAAAAAAAGCGCCTTGTCCAGAGGATCCAGCAGGAGGTAGGCCGCCCAAGTTCCGCGCTTCGGACGCGCAGTACGCTCGCAGAAGTCACGTGTTGCATATTGCACCGCAATGCGGCTAGAACCGCAGTCACTGGTCTTTTCAAGTAGTGAAGAGAGCGATCGGTGTCATGTGCCGAAGGCCATACAATCTCAAGAATAAACGCCCAAATTCTCTTGCAGACGGAACCGACGGTTTTCTTTTAGTGGGAAAATAATTTTGTGGTACTGATGCTGGAAATAGACGATTTAAGTTTTGTCATATTTCGATCGTATCGTTGATGAACTCTGAGGGCCCCGGAAATGTGACGGAAAAGCGCCGGTGCTAGTACCAACGTGTTGATCCTTCACCAGCTTGCCTGCGCAGTAACCCTTAAGATAGTGCTGTTCAGACGCCAGCTGCTTCATTTAACGACAGGCACTATAGCCTACACGGTCAAAATATATTCCCTAGTGGTTCTTTTATATAAAGATATGGTGTTTTCTGTCACTTTAATTGCACAAGGGATAACAAATTGAACAGAAAGGCTTATGAAAAATATGCTGATATTTTTCCAAATGGAAGGAGTTTAAGCAACTCAGTGAGAGTGAGAGCTTCATAATGCCAAAAGGAGCCAAACCCCACGCGGTTTTCATTTGGGCTCACCGAAGCCCTTCCCCAACCACAAACTGGTTCTTTTATATTCTTATTTGTTTTCATAGTAGGATTTTCAGTTCGAGCTGCTACACAAAAGAATGAAAACAGAAATGGAAGCAAGCTCATCGTATGCCGCATGAATTTTTTTCTCTTTTTCTTTATGTATCAATGCGTTTGTGTAATTCACTGGAAATTTAGGAAAAGAGAAAACTTTCGCTACTTTTATCAAACAAAAAAAACCCGGTTTTAGCGTTTGTTGACTACCGTACCCGATTAAAACACGTCGGCGATCGAAGCTGGTAGGATGAACTTGAATAGAAACGTTTCTTGCCCCGGACGTTTCTTGTTCGGAGTTTGAGAAGCAAAGCGTCGCCTGTGACTCCGAGGGTTCCAGGACGTTGGAAGATTAGACCGGTGACTATGTGTTCGGAGTGGATGATTCAGCGTACGAATTCATGCCCTATTACAGAATGAAAGCCGTGTGAAGAGCATCGCTGAAGCTGATGAAGCCCTGCAGCGGGTCAACGGGACGTGCGCCAAGGAACCCGTGGAACAAAAAGTGAGACTCCTCGGCCATTTCTATTGACAGTGACGGGCATCTGATGATCGCTTCGCAGCCGATTGAGTTGCGCCATTCCCCGAACAAGAGAACGCCTTCCTTAAGGGCACAGGGTAAGGTAAAATTGAAAAAAAATTCGATTTTAGTTTTTTTCGCAATTTGAAAAGTTTAGTTCTTTCTGCACATTTTCCATTGTCCCAGTGTTTTTAGAAAGCTATATTTCGGGCTGAAAATCACTTCTTCCGAAAGCAAGTAGCAGGTGACCACGCCTCCTTTTGGGATACACTCCCTGTTTATCGATGAATTCTCCAACAAAACAAAATCAACACGAGACCTAAAAGCTTGTCCAGTAACAGATAATCTCAAAAAATTATTTCGCAACTATTGCATAGCTTTTTTTCAACCAAGACAATCACGAGACGCTGTGCACGTTTTTCCCAGGTGTGTACCGTGTGTACATTCAAGCGTTTGTGTTTTCGTAACGACAAAATGGCGCCATTGAAAGCTTTTCCTTTATTCAATGGTGGCAGCATTGCACAAGCCAATGTTTTGAAGTTTTGTGGATGGAACCCTGTGTGGAAAACCATCAAGTGGCTGAGGGAAGTTGACGTCACTCGAATATACTTTACGGACCAAGCGACATGGCAGGTCACAAAAGAGGCCCGGCAAGCAAGGCGATAAGCCTAAAGGCGAAGACATGGCTTTAGCAATGCCTTTCAAGCTGGCGGCTATTGAAAAAATGACTCTGAGGCTGTTGGTGCCAATAGAAATTCGTTAATCACCAGTTTTTTTACTTTAAACTCAATTATCTCAAAACAGTGTTTTTTAGTACATAGGTACCATTTTTTCCTTAACCTGACATTATAGAGGGTTGATTTTTTATTCCTACCACATACATGGGTGTTCAAAAATACTGAACTAAAATTAAAAATGTGCACCTAGCAGTTTTTGAGTTACGAAGTTTTTAATAGATGAAAACAACTAAAATTTCAGTACTAGAATAAAAAAATATAAAAAAAAAACTTATTTTAGATTGGTTCAGATAATTCTAGTTCAGTGGATAAAACACAATATTTCGAACAAAATGATATCTACATGACAGGAATACTCCTAATAGTCACCGAGAAAAATGTTCCTCAACATGGCCTCAAATGCATGGGGAGTATATAGGACTTACCCTGTGCCCTTAAGCAGTCAGTCATACGACGCTAAAGGGCAGCTGCCAAAGTCGCCTAAACGGAGCTGAAGCAAAACAAACACGATGCCTTTATTTAGTCGAATCAAATCATTTTACCTGATCGCGTGCATGCGACCGTTTGCTCGCGAATTCGCCATGCATTGCGGAGGAGCCGCAAAACCATGCCCTCAACCATTATGGCCGCTGAGAGGGCATCGACAGTTTGGAGCACCCGAATAATCGTTCCTCGGTTAATGAGATTGCAGCTTTTGCGGATAAGGACGCTCAATCACACAGCTAAAAAATGGCACCTTGTTTTTTTTTTTGTTGTTTTTTTTTTTTTTTTGGGGGGGGGGGGGGGGGGTTAATAGATTGTTCTTTGACCCCTATAACGATTCCCGATACCTGCGCTTTTACGCATGCTTTGTATCGTTTGCGTGTATAAGAATGGAAGTGAGAAATCTATCTGCTAAAGCTCTCATTATTGCGCGCTGACGGTTTAAGGTTGAAGAATTTTCCTTCTCCGCTTCAAAGGGGGAGCATAACGAAGGAGGGGGATAAGGAAATGTAGCGCAATAGTTATGCCGCCAGACGCACTTTGGGTAAAGATAGCACTGCTCTAGGCCCCGCCCATAACGAACGGAA
Organism: Ixodes scapularis; assembly: GCF_016920785.2. Lineage (NCBI taxonomy): Eukaryota > Metazoa > Arthropoda > Arachnida > Ixodida > Ixodidae > Ixodes > Ixodes scapularis. The sequence goes on along the minus strand of NW_024609857.1, from coordinate 2,881,144 downwards.
ATGCTAGAGCCTAGGGGGCCGGGTTTCAGGCCTGTATATGAACCCGCAGGTTGTTCGGTCTCCCGTGGTGTTAGTTTCGATTTCGTTTTAATTTCGGTTTAAGGCATCGGAGGAAAACGCTCGCTACGGCCTATTAGTGTTTATAAAACTGTTTCCAGTGGCACGTACAAGCTACTATATAAAAGATATGTTACGTGTATACAGGGTGTTCGCGCCACTTCTGGCCGCCATGACACGGGGAGAGGAATACTTCCGGTGCTCCCATGTTTACCTTGTGCTTGTTTGGGCGCACGACGACAAGTTTCCTAGCGAGAAATCGCGCGAGATACGCTGCTCTCTACTCCGTTTTACCTTTGGGCAAGCGAGGCCGAAGCTACAAGCGCGAGCATGTGGCCCTGAACAGTGCTTGCACTGCACGAGCTCGCGGGCTTGGCAGGGACGCGGAAAGCCCGGAGCTTGCTCTTGTAGCTTATTTTTGTGGAGATCATAGAGTTAATATAATAACCTAGAGCAAAAGGTTCCAAGCATTTGGCCGCTTCGGAACGGCGGGAAGCGGACATCGGTAGTCCAATAGTTGGCGGTTCCTATGAGCCCATATCACTGACGACGTTTTGCTATGCACAAACAAGCAACTCGTCACCTGCAAGGTCTGTACCTTATTATTTTCTCACTTAGCAGAATAACACCGGAATTGCGCACTGACAAAATTAAATAAAGTTGACAAGAGCTGGAGCAACTTCAACTTGTCGCGGCAATACGAACAGGCCTTGCCTTTCGTCTGCTTTCTTCCTCTGCTATTTTATAGCTTATTTCCAGTTTTTTTTTTTTCTCGGGACCGGAGATGTTAGCGCTCAGAATTTGCCGCGTTCTGCTCCCGTCTTTACCCGCCTGGTCGAGGTTGTGCCGACGTATCCGTCGGAAGCACTCATAACGTCGACGAACCGACTGCTCGAGCGTCGCCTTGTCCCGGTTCCCAATGATTGCTGGAATTGTAGAAAAAACACTGCTGCAGCTGTAGCTCCGTTGACGCCGACTTTTACGGCTTGGAACATTTAATTATGGCGCAACGGACCATTTTAAACCTCGAGTAGCGGACAAACTACAGTGCAAAAACAGCCCCAAAACACACAAAACATAGCATAACAGCGACGAATGACTGCAATATGGATTCCGGCGGGTTCCGGTCAGATTTACAAACCAGTAGTGCGTTCCATTATGGTATCGTGCAAGAACCCGGTTCTTCGACGAGACCACCATGCAATGCACTAGCCAGGCATTTTTAGAGCTTGGCTCTCACGGAATCGCTCCCTAGTTCACAAGGCGTCGTCGCGCAACCGCCTAAGGAGAGGGTAAACATAGGAGAACCGGAAGTATCCCTCTCACGGCGGCCGGAAGTGACGCGCACGCCCTGTATTGACATGCGGAATGTTTGTTCGTGCCGCGGTAGTGTTTTATTCGATATATTGTTATGTTTGAGGAACAAAAATACATATATAGATTCAATATTGTTTTCGAGGATATCACTAAATCTAAGGACAGAACGAGCGGGTTGGTATGAATAATTAAACTTGAGGAAGAAAACGAGAAGGGACGGACACGGGCTTTTGTATTTGTCCGTCCCTTCTCGTTTTTTTCCTCAATGTTAATCACTAAATCGTCTCCTCCGCTTCGCACTCGAGCTTATAACATTTTTTTTTAGGCGTGCGAGTGATTTCGCGTTTACCGAGATATTCAGAGGAAGATTTCGGCCGACGTAGTTTGCAATAAGCGACTGTCGCAAGTATACCGTATTTTCCGGTGTATAGTCCGCACCCGGTGTATAGTCCGCAGAGAGAAATTTCGGGTCAAAAATAAAAGATTTTGCTTAGATAGTCCGCACCCGGTGCATAGCCCGCACCCGGTGCATAGCCCGCACCCGGTGCATAGCCCGCACCCGGTGCATAGTCCGCACCTGGTGCTTAGTCGACACGAACATCTTCTCATAGACGGCACACGTTTACAAATGTTTGCTTTTTAGCTCACAATAAAGCCTATAATGCGCATAAATCATCATTAACATACACTTTCGTGCACAAAATTCGTCTCGTCATAATAAACGATCTTGAAAAACACAATTCCTGTATAGTCCGCACGCGTAGATAGTCCGCACAGCCAGAAATTTCAACTTTTAAACATGTATTGTCCGCGGACTATATAGCCCGGAAAATACGGTACACGCTTTCGGAAGCGCTGAGCGAGTTCTTGTTTTCCCAGCGGGATAGGCGTAAGCCTAGCGTCCAACGCAACGAGGTAGAGCGCCTTAGAGCGATAAACTGGCAGCTGAAAGTGACCTCTAATTGGCCACCGCCATGTTGCACATTTTTGACCACTAGAGACGTGACCTTATAGTTTTGCGTCTAGATTTTATCGAAGTACCTCGCACAAATAATTGCCTAATGATCTTTAATAACAGTACCGACGAGAAAAGTTATGTTCCGTTTGTTTTAAGTCCAAAATGGTACTTTTGCGTCAACAACTCGGGCAGCTTCGCAATGCCTCCGTTAGATGCCGTTAGTTGCGGTGCTATATTTTGGGTTTCTATCGGAGCTACACGCTAATCTTTGGGGCTAACGCTAGCCCCTTCGTTTTCTTTTCGTCCTTAAGACTAACCAGAAATGCCTGTAAACATTAACTTGCGACCTTTTTAACTCGTACTGACCAATTTAAATATGTGCCCTTTCCTTGCAGTTTATCCCATTTGATTTCGGCCCTTTCTGAACTACGTTCCCCTGCAGACTTCAGCCGTGCTTGGAAAACTTCTTCGTTGTTGGGTTGTTTTTAGCTCAGCCAAGTGCATTTTTTCTTATAAAAGAAATAATCTTATAAAAGCTTAAAACTTGAATATATGTTATTTAAGTAAAATAAACACAGATATATGTGTTGTTCTAATCGTTCGGAGAAGTTCAGGCATATACTTTTGGACCTTGTCGACGTGCCCCGCCCTCCAAGAGTCTGCTTTTCTCCGACGCAGGAAAAGGACTCGTGACGAAGGCTTCCCGCCGGGGCCCCGGGATGAAGCATCGTCTGGCCTTGTGTCCAGGGAATCCCCGTGAACTGGCTCATTGGACGTTTGTCGCGAGTGCTTGGCAGGAAGTTCCTTCTCCGCGAAGTGTGCTCTTTGCTGAAAGCGTCGCCTGCACTGTGCTCCTTCAGCTGCCTACACGAGCGTCTCGTTCGCACATCGTTTACGTGCCTTCACGGTGCCAAAAAGGATGCCTGCGTTTTTTTGGCAGCCAGTGACAGGTGGTCGTCCTCTTTTTTGCCCAAGGAGTCCCGCGGGAGCGACCTCCCCTGCTGCGTTCCATTCCTTCTCATAAAGCCGGGCAGCTTCGACTCCTGGCACGTGCGAATGTTGTATAATGTTCCTCTTTGTTGATTTCGAGTCATAATCTTTCCATCGCATTTCTGTTACAGCTGAACACACGAGGAAAATATTGATGTTTGATTTTATTACTGCGTGTAAATATTGCATGTTTCTACGGGGTAAAGCTTTCGATGTTCATGTACATTCGGGTATGTTTTTAGTCCTTTCTGTGAACAACTCTTACCATAGAAAGCATCGTGCCTCTGTGAGATACTTGGTTTCTAAATGTCTTAGACTGTACAAATTATGTTTCGTTCCGATCCATACAATTCAATGTGACGATGTTCCTCTAGGGCAACGTGTAGATGGTGTCAAAAGCTACACACGCCGTTTTGAGGCTCTTCCGATCTAAATAACCTCGAAGACTCCCCTTCTCCACGAGGGCTGCTCGGCCGGCGACACAAAGCGAAGCGACGCGACTCCCAGATAACGTTCGCTCGCGACAGTTCCTGCGCCCTCGCGACGGGCGTACTTGTACGGGCATGCTGCGCTGGCCGTGCCCGCAACAGCTTGCCTGCCAACCCCAGCTTCGACTCGAGCGAGCCAGCGTCGGCGCGCCCTTAGGTTAGCTGTGGCGTCCCTTTAGCATGTTTGAAGAATACTCCTAAAAGCACGAGCGCACATATCAGCATACCCGAGGTTGTAAAGCTCGCGCCTGGTTGTGCGAACCGCCGAGCGAAACCACGTCCGTCGGGCGAATTCCGAGCTTACACAAAACAGCGGCGGAACAGCCGGGACCCGTAGTTGTACACACGTCGCGACTCTAGGACACATTACTTGGAATCTCGACTTGCGCAGCGGTGGCCAATCATAGCGTTGCAGAACTCGGCACGCGTTCCTGCGTCCGGCCACGCGAGGCTGTTGGGGCGGTGCCGTCGTTGCAGCATGTGAACTGCGCACAATCTTGAGCGATTCCGGAGAGCCAGGTATCATTGGGCGAGACCGTTCAAATCTGTTACGCAACTTTGCAGTGCCTGTCGAATCTCCCCGACGTCATATTTTGCCCCCGCTTTATGCATGGCGCCGCCCCCGCAGTTGGTTCGTGCCCCGAAAGGACAGCCCCGTCGAATAACTTTCGCGCACGCCTTTCGAGAGCCGTACACGGCTGGAGTGTGCTGCTCGTTCAGGTTGCCTTTGAGGACAGTGTCCTTCACGGTGACAGGGCGACATCTCGCTGTGTCTTCCTTTTGTTTCGGTCTTCGCAACAAAAGTTTTAAACGCGGGAGATGTTTAAGCGAGTTCACTCAAGGTTCATGTCGAACAACGAGAAATGACATGTAATCGGAAGTACATTCACGCTGATGTTGTTTCATCGGGATAACTCGGTCTCGAAAAACTAAATGCGCTTAAATGTTGAATGGAGTTCCCGCGTTTTATCCGAGGGCACCCATGGGTTGCGGCGCATTTTTCATATTTCTTTTTTATCCTCTACCAAGCTTATACTCCCACTCTAGAAGTGCACACGGTACTCTGTGCCTGCGTGTCTGTTCGCGTGCGTGTGCTTGCGTGGCACACGTTGCGTTTTGTTTTCTCGTGGCTCCGCGCTCGTCCTGCGTGCATGTGATGGTATGCGTGTGTACATAGTTCGGTGTGAGCGCATCTTCAGATGGCCCGGTGCGCAACAAGTGCACTTCATCGCATGGGACTCGCGGAACGGCGCTGCGCTTCTTGCATCTCCTTGGTCAGTCTGGGCGCGCTGGCGTCGCGAGTCAGCCAGCTCGATGCAAGCTACGTTTTGCTGCCTTTTATGCGACGCGAGGCTTCTAAAGGCTGGTTTGGACATCTGGATCAAGGCTGGTTTGGATAGCAACCGGAACGACAGCAGCGACAGGGGGACGGGGACGCTCCCTTTGTAGCCTGGCAACCAGCTCACGGAGCCAAGGGGTCGGTCACGTCGCGTGCGACTGACCAATCACGGACGATTTTGTAGATTGATTAACTGTGGTGAACGGCGCACGTGGTTCTCGTGACCCTTCTGTGGTCGCTGTCGTTTCAGATGATGTAAACGCAATCGACTCCAAGGAACAACCCTGGATTTGGTTACGTTAACAGAAACTGGAGCAACAAATGAGAGAGCCCGCACGACGTCGTGCTTGATATGCCCCTTGGTAACTGACTTTAAGGAGTAGACGGGTCGAATGTGTCGCTTTCAACTCAGCGCTTTGGAGACTGATTCGTGCAGCGACTCCTCGCATGGCCACGCGACGCCGTTGTCCCGCCGACTCGTTGCTGTCGTTCCAGTTGCTGTGTGAACGCAACCGACACAAAATGTACGAACCTGCCCGAAGTCGTCGAGAGAAACGCACGTGTGCACTTGATCTTTCACGTGAGCTAGCCTGGCACGATTGTCGGAGTTCTGAGAACGTTCCGGCACGAACGACGACTGCGCTGCGGTCGTGCATCGCTCCACAAGAACACCGGAAAGGCGACCGCGTGCCCGTTTCAACACTGCCAACGCATTTAGGTCCGGCCTGGCGAAACTCGGCGGTCACCGTCTCGCCTATGTCTCCTTCTCGAGACGAGGGTGTTTTCTTTTTGGTCCACGTCGCGTTAAGTATCGCGCGTTACTCTGAAGCTTGCTGGTGAACGGCCCCGGTTCAGCTTCGACTCGAACGTCATGACGCGTACTCTGGGCTGAGCGCGCTTTATGCTGCCCTGGAGCGACCACCCAAAAACTCCGGACGACCAGAATTCGCCGGTATTCCATATTCCGGAGAGGGCGTTAGCTCCTGTTCGCCGATTCCCTGACAGCAGCTCCCCAAGCCGCTGTTGGGCCCTTTGGGTTTCTTCCTTCTCCAGCATAGCCTATACACCCGGGCGACTCGCCGTGTCCGAGCGCTCTCTCGCGGCGAGGCGCGCCAACAGCAATACACTCCCGCCTTCCCGCTCGATGGCGTGCATCCGCCGACCTAAAACAAACGTGCCGTCTGCGCTTACCACTCGTGGCTGCAACGGAAATGTGCGTCAACACTTTCTCTCTCCCCCCTTCACTTTCGAAAAGAGTGTGCCGGACGTTTTTGTTTTAAAAGAAAGCATTAAAAAGCCGTGGTTGACCACCAAACGAGGCTGGTTGTTTTCAATTTGCGCGGTCCGCCGGACTGTAGGCAGCGCTGGAGCCGCCAGAGCCGAGCACCAGGAGAGGACGTCGCTTCATCTTGCAGCGCGTCCTGCGCAATGCGGTTGGCACGAACACCACACCGGTGCCTGTCCGTCTTTCTAAGACCACTGCATTTTACATCGAAGCTGTATACCCCTATTAGCCACGGAAATTTGTGTGTCGTAAGCAAAAAAACAAAAAAAAATCTCTCGGTGATCAAATGATGGCAAAACAGCATATCTCCTTTGAAATCAGGCATACAGCATACAGCTCGGTATCTGTTTCAATAAAGAAAACCACAAAACAAGCGTCAAAACCACATGATGGATGATAAGGCGCGTGTGAACAATAGGAACACCCGTCCACGCGTTCCGGTAAAGATTAGGTTTGGAGCTGCTTCGAAAGGGGTTGACGTCATTCGAAGCCCTCGTGTAAAGTACAAACCTCATAATGAATAATAACGGCGCCTGCGAACAATGCGAAGCACGTTCCATCTCCACACGTGTTTTCGTGTTGGCATTCTCACGAAAAAAAATACTTCAAAAGATTGAAGCGAAAAGTACAAGCAACATGCATACCAGATACAGCACAACATTCGTCTCAATAAAGAATAAGCACAAAACAAGCATCCTAACCATATAATGAATGATAAGGAGCTCCTGAAAACAATGCGAAGCATGTAGCGCTCACCGCATACATTTCTCGGTAAAGATTACTGTTGCCCAAGCTACCGCGGCGACGGCAGCTTGCAACGTGGGGAGTGACGTCACTAGCCTTTTATATATAAAAGAAGAACCCGCCTAATACCCCGTTTCACCTTACGTCCGAACGCAGCGGATGCTACCAGCTCTCTTAGCCAATCCCGTTCTGCGGACGTGGCCCGTGATACGCTTTCCGCGCGTCGCTGTGGCCCCTCTCTAAGGTCACGTGACACTCCCACGGCCTCCGATTGGCTCCGATGGCTCGTAACGTCCGCTGCGCTTCAACCGAAGATGAAACGGACTATATGGCTACTGATTTGATTGTTGCTGCAGCACCGGGATAAATAGGTCACGCATCGTTAGGACTCCCGAGGAGTAGCGTGAATTCTTGGAGCGGCAAAGGGAAAAGAATCGGCAATACGACCAGCGGCGGCGTGCTGCGACCGGCGGTGGCATTTCGTATAGTGCAGCAGGCAATCGTTGCAAGGGATATCAGAGCTCCGCTGACTAACCACCTTCGCAGCGTGGATTGGAGCGCCAATTTTTCTTTTTTTTTTTTCTCTCTCTGCTTCAGATTTCCAGACATCCAGTGCACGAGTGCCTCTTTGGTGACAATCTCAAAATTGTAAAAAAAAGGAAAAAGAAAGCAGTTATTGCAATAGATATTTTTCCAGGAAGCTTCTGCGTATGCCTACATCCCCTCCTCTGGCCTTGCTTTACGCAGTCGCCATTTTCCGGACTTGTACGTAGTCCAACTTCTCTACTCAAGTTACTGCAGTATAACTACTTTTTTGAGTAGTCACTAACTTTCAATTACATTTTTAGAGGGCAGCTCTTAGGCACCCGTTTCCGGGTTGAGCAGCGCCGGCGTCGGCGTAACCGCGCACGTTGCATTATGGGACGTTTCCCCGCTAATTTAAGCGGAAAAATATCCCCGCTAAATTTACCGGGGAAATTGACGTCAAGTGACCTCGACACCAAATAATTTTCCCCACCAAATTTAGCGGGGAAAATGACGTCACGATTTCGTGTCAGGTCACCCATGAAAAATTCAGCAGCAGGAGGAGAGGAGGAGGAAAGGAGGAGGAGGGAAGTGAAGGAGAGGAGAATGAGGGGAGGGTACGGAGGAGAAGGAGGGACATACCCTCCCCTCCGTACACTTCCCTCCTCCTCCTCAAGAGCTGCGCTCTAGTTTCGCATTACAAATATTTGTAAACGACTTTCATTTTTTTTTGTAATTAGGAGTTTACTCAAATTACTTTTTCAGAGTAACTTCTACTCAAATTACAAATTACTTTTGAATTTTAGTCGTGGGTTTGCTTGTCAACAAACATTCCGGCACTAAAAAAGATAAGATGTTGGAAGACCAGCAGATATTTGCAAAGAGGGGGGAGCATGTGGCGTAGGAATGGGACGGGTGGGGAGTGGTTCGGAGGGTCCGAAACTCCTTTAAATTTTCACGAGCCCCCCCCTCTAACAATTATACTACGAGGCCCTGGTGAGCGGACAGACACGCTGCAAGTGAAGCCGAGTAACTGCGGTATTAGCGCCGAAGACTGGCGTTTCTTTGTGTGCCGTAGCTCAAGGAGACTCGATTCATTTGAAGAAAGGGCTGGTCCCCGTTTCTCCCCAAATAGAAATCCTCGTCCACTACAAGAGGTGCACGCACTGCACCCTCACTCGAGGGAGGCCACAAGATGCAGCACCTGCTCTGAAACTCATCTGCTGCTCCCATAGTGTGTGCTGTACCCGAAAAATCGCGTGCTAAAGGGCAACGAAAAGATTGCCTTTTTGCGTTGCCTTTTATGCAGGTACTCGACGATTCGAAGATCGTTCGAGGAACCTTAGTAATTCCTCCAGTGTTTTAGAGCGCAACTCTTAGGCGCTCGTTCCCGTGTCTTGAGGCGTCGCCGTCGCCGTCGGCGTTGGCGTTGGCGTAACCGCGCGCATTGCATTATGGGACGTCACAGACATACACCAATTCAATTCCCCGCTAAACTTAGCGCAGAATTTGAACCGGTGTCTGTGACGTCCTATAGCGCAACACTGTGCATTCAGTTTTCCCGCTAAATTTAGCGCTCCATGGTCCCAACACCAATTCAGTTTCCCCGCTAAATTTAGCAGGGACATGAATTGGTGTTGAGGTCACATGACGTCTGTTTTCCCGCTAAATCTGGCGGAGAAACTGAATTTGTTCATAGGTGACGTGACACGAAATAATGTGACATCATTTTCCCCGGTAAATTTAGCGGGGAAACAGAATTGGTGTTGAAGCCACGTGGCGTTACTTTTCCAGTTAAATGTAGAGGGGAAACAGGGAGCAGGGAAGGTTATGAAGAAGGAGGAAGGGAGGGTCCTCTGTACCCTCCCCTCCTCCTCCTCTGTACCCTCCCGTCATTGTGTATGGCAGAATAAAAAAAAAGTCAAGAAATGCGCTCTAATTTCGAATTACTTCTTTCAATTTCTAAACTTCTTTCAATTTTTAGAGCACAACACTTAGGCGCCCGTTTCCCGGTTTCGCGGCGTCGGCGTAACCGCGGGAAATTTAGCGAGGAAATTGGCTTCTCGTGACCTCAACACAAATTCACTTCGCCGCAAAATATAGCAGGGAAAATGACGTCACATGACTTCGTGTACCGTCACCAAATGAACAAAATCAGTTTCTACGCTAGATTTAGCGGGAAAATGGGCGTCTCGTGACCTCAACAGCAATTCAATTCGTCCGCTAAATTTAGTGTCTAATGACTGTCACATCACCAATGAACAAATAAAGTTTCTCCTTTAGATTTCGCGGGAAAATTTACGTCACGTGAACTAAACAGCAATTTAATTCCCCGCGAAATTTAGCGGAAAATTGAATTGCTGTTGAGGTCACGTGGAGTCAATTTTGCAGCTAAATTTAGTGGGAAAACTGTGGTAGGAGGCGAGGGTACGGAGGAAGAGGGGAAGGTACGAAGGAGGGGGTGGAGGAGGAGGAAGAAAGAAGGAGTAGAGGAGAGGAGGAAGAGTGGTGAGGAGGAGGAGGAAAGGAGGACGAGGATCAGGGGGAGGGAGAGAAGGGGCATACCCTCCCCTCCCTACCCTCCCCCTACTCAAGAGCTGCGCTCTAATTTCGCATTATTTGTAAACGTCTTTCATTTTTTACAGAAAAAAATAATAAACAAGCAATGTTGGGAAGTACTTTAAAGGGGCACTGAAACATCAAAATCATATTTTTTTACAGCGGAGCTGTTAAGGGCTAGGCTACCCAGGATCGCGTCCGGTACCAAACAAATGTCGACACAAACCTCCTAAAACCTCTGGACAGCTACCGCCATCTGTAAGCGACGGCGGCAACCAGACAATCAGTCTGGAAGCCACCGTCGCTCATAGATGACGGCAACCTTTCCCACTATCATGGAAGAATGGAGAGTTGGACGAGTTGGTGGGAATAGGGAGTATTCACTGGCGGCCATATCTGTGTGCGCTGCTGCTGAGCGCGTGCTGACGGCGAGCTTCCGCAGTCCTTTTGGAGCGTGCATTGAGCACTATCAAGGTTGCCGGTCTTAGCAGGCTATTAATGTGAGCTCGTTCTGAGCATGCGCTCTAAACATCACCCTCAAATATGGCGTCCAGTGAATGCCTCCTATTCATCGTAGGAAAAGCGCGCAAAACAGACGACAACGAAGAAGAAACACACGTGACGAGCTCAGCGCTCGTCACGTATGTTTCTTCTTCGTCCTCGTCTCTTTTGCGCGCTGTTTCCTACGCTCTTATCAGTTGCGGTATGGATTCACGATGGGTTGGGCGCGTGCCCTGTCTTCGGCGAAAGAAGACCGGGTGCGGAAGAAGCGGCGACGTACGCAGCAACAGCTCCGCTTCTCTTCCTTCACCAAAATAAAAAAGCTAAACGTTTTTTTTTTATTTATTTATTATTATCCGAAACTATTGAAAACAATACCGGGACATTATCCTCAAAATTCTAAACTTGGGAATTCAGTATTTGTGAAGTTAAAAAACAATTTCCAAATTCCGAATTCGAAGTTCCCGCGCGATCCACGCCGGCGCGTTCGCGTCAAATATTGCGGAGTCCTGCGAGTCGACTCTTTAACGACTCCGTGCTGTTGCCACTGCGACCCGAAGCGAGGAGGAAAGGAGCGGGAGATGAGAGCGCCGGTGGACCGGACCGAAAAGAGCGGTTTTATTCAGTGCCAGCGGTGCTGCCTGCCCAGGCGGCACGTTTTCGGAGGGAGGATACAAATCCAGAAGGCGACATCACACCGGACTCCGATTTTTGGTATTTCAAAAAGAAGGGCCGTAGTGCGTTCACAATTGCGTTAAAAAAACATGTTTTACGATTGCCATTATTAAATGTTATAGAAATGTCACCTACAAAGCTTTTAAATTTCATAATTCTTGACGTCACGAATCAAAAGAAACGAGGAGGCGAAGAGCGGGAGAGGAAAACGCCAAAAATAAAAAGGCGCGCGCGCGCGTGGGAAATTGTTTTTTTCGCGATGCGTTTTTTTTTTTGTGTGTGTGTGTGTGTGTGTGTGTGTGTTTATTACTACAACTTGCATCGTTGTGGACAATAAAAAAATACGACTCTTGGGATGTCAGTGCACCTTTAAGTACCATGTTTTTCACATTCGTTTTTCACTTTCGTCACAAGCGTTTTTCCAAAATTCGGAGCTATATGTATATTTGAAATCTTTGTCCCCTATTACATAACCCACGTCCATTCTTTTGATCGTCCGGATTCATTTACTAGCGTAAAAAAGATAATTTCAGTTTTTTGGGGAGCTTCTTTGTCAGTTCTAAAAACACGCCATGATGAGTAACCAGTAGGGATTATTTTGTCTGCGCAAGATGGCGACGTAGACCGGACTCAATGGGCGTAGTCAGACCGTCAGATTTCGCTCCAACAGCGGTGCTATAATGACGTCACCGCACGCAAATCCACTGAGCTCTGTTCCAAATCTTACCCAAATGGATCCAAGTCACTCCGGCGGGTCCTGTCACGTGACAACACAGATTGAAAACGCTGGACGCGGGTAGGTTTTGGAACGCCTAGGTACAAAACCCTTACCCTGGAGTAAGATGGAGTAAATTTTGGAACACGGCCTGGATGACATCTAGCCTGACGACTGAAATTTTGCTCAGATAATTGTTAGATGGCCGACCTACCTGAGCTTCAGCGTTGCTCTTACAGCGCAGTCGGCTTCTGGGTTTCTAGCCGTACGCCGACGTACCGTTAGGTCAAAACGAGAAACCGTCGTCTAGCAACGAGAGTAGGAGCGACGACATCGACGCAGAAGTCGCGGCTTGCGCAGGCTCTCGACTTTGTTGCCTAAGCCCAACGACGAAAGGAGAGGAAGCCAGCTGGGCGTAAGACGTTTTTTCCCATCCTCAGAGAGCCAGCCGGACCAGTGGCCCATGTCTTCGATCGACAGGATGCTCAGGCTGCTCGGTTACAAGCTCGGCCACCAGCCGGGAGACTTCAAAGTCCGCTTTCGCAAAACGCGCCAACCGGCCAACACCGCACCTACCCTGGAGCCTTAACACGCGGGTGCAGGACATAGGCGGAAATGACATCACTGTAACGAAATTAAAGTAATTAAATCACTCCTTGTGGTAATGACTAATATAAGGAGTTACTTTCAGGCAGTAATTTTTTAGAAAATTACTCATAACTTATGAAATTACTTTTGTCCCAAATAAAGAAGTTCGTTTGAAAGATTTAAGAAAAAAGTACAAAAGAAATATTTTGCAAGGTGAAATGTCGTGAAAGAGATATCAGAGCGAATAAATGAGGGCTATCTGAGAGCAGATCCTCGTACGAGGAACACGCGAAACGCACAAAGGTGGGCTCGAGAGGCGAAGGATAGAAAAGCTTTCGTGTGGAGACATCGCTGGAAGACCATGGCCCAAGCGCTGCAAACAAGATAGATTAACGGTGCCACGTTATCACGACGGTGCTATACTTCGTTCATCCTTAAGCTGACAGCGCGGTGGGAGCTACGAGGTCACCGAAACCAATCAACCCCCTTTATTTCATCACGTGACCCCTTCTCTGCGCGTGTGTATGAACGAGAGCGTGGTTACGTGCGAAATGTATACACGCGTGACTGAACCAACGAGTGCCTAAATTTGACCGCACTGTCAGCCTAGGGGTGAACGACTTACAGGCTACAATGCGAAGGGCACATCACCAGTGAGTTCAACATATTTTCAAACCTGGAAGGACAGATAGGTCACGCAGATCCTCAGCCAGACTTGTACGTAGTTCAACTACTCTACTTACGTTACTGTAGTTTAACTAATTTTCTGAGTAGTTTAGTAACTTTCAATTACCTTTTTATTACGGTAATTAGTAGTTTGCGTTAATTACTTTTTCCGGGTAACTTCTACTCAAGTTACAAATTACTTTTGAATTTTAGTGGTTGTTTTGCCTATCAACTTACATTCCTGAACAAAGGAGATAAGATGTTGAAAGATCAGCTGATATTTGCAAAGAGGGGGAAGCATGTGGCGTAGGAAGGGGGGGGAGGAAAATGAATTGGAGATCCCAAAATCCCCCCCCCTCCCCCCCCCCCCCCCCCCCCCGAGAGGATGTTCGAGTGTGCGTCAACTAGTGTTCTTGGGAGAAATGGATTAGACTGCGTCCGACTCGGAAGGGAAACGTTTCACATGACGACTTTTTGTAAGAACGAGTTCCCGTAGCCCGACGAAATTCACTGACACGGTCTATAGCTTATTCAAAATCAGAAAGATGGAATGATATCACCCTTAAGCTAAGGACCTTCACCGTTGAATTAAGAGCAAAACCGGTGAGTCGACTCTCTTTGAGTTACATTTAAAGAAGAAGCTATTCATCGTGTTTACACTTCCATCGTGTGCTCCAGCGGAACGACCGTACAGTATGCTTCATGTTTAGGCGCATGAAGCTGTTACGATGTAAACAGTAAGATCTGAGTTCTAGTAACATACACTATAAACAAATAAGCCCGAATTACTGCCTCAAGGTATCGAAAGGTAAAGTTCATTACTTTTAAGAAGTAATTGTAATGTAATGTCATTACGTTTAGTCTGTGGTAATTTGTAAAGTAATTCAATTGCATTGTCGCCGTTTTACCAGTTTAAAAAGTAATTAGTAATGGGATTTAATTACTTTCTGAAAGTAATTTTGCCATTTCTGGTGCTGGAGTTCCTGCGTCGCCAGAAATTCGGCCGGCTCCTCCGCAAGCCGGGCAAGCAGGGAACCCTCGCCAGGCGCTTGAGACCATGGCGGCACCGTGAAGACTACCGTCGCGAGACCGCTGCTAGGCCTAGCGCTTTTCGCCCTTTTAAACCGGAATATCAGCCTCTCACACCTGTCTACCAGCCCCATATTAAGCATCCCCTAGTGGAAAAGCCACTTGTATGAAAACGTTCTTGTGTCCAATAAACACATATGAATCATACAAGATATATAAGTACATATAAGAACCATATAAGAACTATATTCACGGGGGATTCACGGCCCTGTCACTCTACTATTCACACCGTCGATATCGTTGCAGCTCGTGCCCCTTCCCGAGGATGACAGCGCCGGTACCAGCTTGACAAATCACGACGACAAACCTCGTGACCCAACCAAGCCCCACCCACGCCAGCACCGACCGAATTCCAGGATCTACAAATACAAGCGACGCAAGGGAAACCGCGGAATTCACGGCCCTGTCACTCTACTATTCACACCGTCGATATCGTTGCAGGTGAGCGCAAAGCTTCCCGTACGCGGTATTCTTCTCTTGAAGTGGCTGTGAATCCCCAAATAGTGTTTCTGTACTACATTTTTGTTTTATTCGTTTGTCTGCTGTGATGGGTGTTGACATCGCTACCTTCAGAGCACGTATAGGTTCTTTTGTACCTAAGAAGAAAGCGACCTCACCTGAACATGTTAAGTTGCTACGCCTGCCTGTCAGAACCATGTTTGGGTTTGCGAGACTGCTAACGATAGCTACAGTAATGTTCATACTTTTGGCCTCTGCCGGAGATGTTGAGACAAATCCCGGACCTACAAATGCAGAAAAGATTGATAACCTACAGCACGCGATCGAAGCATTGATTGCAGCAACCAACAAAAATCAACAAGAAACCTCCATAAAATTGGATCAAATCAACAGCGGCATTGCTGCTCTCGGAACCCGGGTCTCAAAAGTAGAAGGCCAAGTAAAAGAAATCCCGAAAATTCAGGAAAACTTAAGCACGATTGAAACGACAGTAAACAGTATTAAGTGCGACTCGATATCTTTTCGTGATCACCTGACTGAAATGAATACGGTCGTTGACGACTTAGAAAACCGAATGAGGCGAAATAATTTAATATTCAAAGGCTTACCTGAACTGGAAAACGAGACGTGGAATGATGCCAAAGTCATCCTTACTGGCTTTGCACAAGAAATGCTCGGAATCAGTTTGGGAGAAATTGAAAGGGCCCATCGGTTGGGACAAAAACGATCCGGAACAAAGCGACCGATCATTGTAAAATTTCTTAGCTTTCGAGATCGAGAAGAAGTTCTCCGCAATGCTTGTAAGCTTAAAAATGTAACGCCCCCAATACGAATCTCTGAAGATTTTTCTGATAAGGTGCGCTCTGCGAGGCAGAAGTTGTGGGAATTTGCAGAACAGTTTAGAGAAAGCGGAACGAAATACAAAATTATTTATAACAAACTACACGTTGGTACACAGTCATTCATTTATGACTCGGCGAGTGATACTGTTGTTTCCCTTCGCACGCGCCGGGATGTCACTGCGCGGAATGACTGACAAAGTGTAAATCGCAAGTCCACAAATCGCACTGTTCCTGCTAATCTTTCTGTTATTGTTGCTAACTTTCGAAGTATCTTATCCAAACAAGACGAACTTGAAAACATCACGTCCAGTAGCGAGCCTGACGTCATTCTTGGCACGGAAACCTGGTTAACACCTAATATAACAAATGACGAACTCATCTTAAATTGATCATATGCTATTTTCCGGAAAGACCGAACCCTCGCCAGGGGTGGTGGTGTTATCATTGCGGTCAAAAGAGCTGTATCATGCTTCCAAATAGAATGTTTATCTGACCTTGAAGTGCTTTGGATTCGCGTGAAGTTGGATTACCGCAGTGTCTTAATCGGCGTCTGTTACCGACCGCCTCATGTCAATCGAACTGGATTCAATATATCATTATATCATGTCATTGGGACTGTAACCAAAAATTTTCCCAGTGATCACTGTTTCCTTGCTGGCGATTTAACTATCCCGAAATAAACTGGTCTACATTACTGCCCTTTCCCAACTATGCTAATTCTCGTCAGTGTACAGAGTTCCTTTCGATAATCAGTGTGTTTGGACTTCACCAGATGATAACCACAGCAACCCGTAATGATGCTATATTAGATTTATTTTTTAGCACTAATCCAGAATGTGTAACGTCTATCAGTACTATGGAAAGTATAAGTGACCACGCTCTGATCCATATTCAAACTTCACAGAAGGTTAACCGCTCCGCGAATATTCCAAAGCAAATATTCGTGTTTTCGCGAGCTAATAACGATGGAATGACGGCAGCCATACTAAACTTCGAAAGATATTACATGCCATCTCATGACGAGAGAACCGCAAGTGAAAACTGGCTCCTTATTAAAAACATGTTCATAGAATTACTTCACACTTTTGTGCCAAAAACTGCTATTCCATCTGACCTTGCATCTCCTTGGTTTACCAACAGTCTAAAACGTATGTTAAACAAAAAGAAAAGACTATTCTTAAAAGCAAAAAGACTGGACGACTTCGCTGCTTGGTCATCATATCGCTTTCATTCAAAGTTGTGTAAATCCGAAGTAGAAAAAGCCAAATTAACATTTTTTTCCGTCACCCTACCTAACATTCTTTCCACGGACCCCAAGAAGTTTTGGAAAATAGTTAATCCAAAAGAAACTAAGAATGGCCCTTCGTTTCTAAACGACCAGGGGGAGGCACTTAGTGATGACCAGACGGCCAATTCGTTAAATTCATTCTTTTCCAGTGTATTTACACGTGAAATATTTCCACTGCCATCTTACTCTCTATCTCATCAGGAAATATGCATGCCTCCAATCTTATTCATCCCGGAAGGAATCCACAAGGCAATTCAAAACCTGTCTTCTAATAGCGCCCCTGGAAATGATGGTATCTCGGCAAAACTACTAAAAATGACACAGCACTCAGCATCAAAAATACTCAGCGCTCTTTTTCAACAAAGTTTAAATTCTGCTGATGTACCAGCTGACTGTCGATTCGCCCGAGTTCAACCCATTTTCAAATCAGGCAACAAATCAAATCCATCAAATTACAGACCTATCTCACTCCCCAGTGTGCCGTGTAAGCTTATGGAACACGTTATTTATTCTAATATTATCTCATACCTGGATCAACGCAACTTTTTTTTCCCCAACCAGCACGGTTTTAGAAAGCACCACTCATGTACTAGTCAACTGTTTGAGTTTGTCACGGATCTTCATTTTAATAATCATTCCTCTCTACAAGCAGACGTTATATTTATAGACTTTGCCAAAGCATTCGATACGGTCCCCCACCAACGACTACTCCTAAAACTTTCTCTCCTCCAGATTAACCCTGTAGTAATAAAATGGATAGCTTCGTTCCTAACAAATAGGCAACAGTCAGTTTCGGTGAATGGTTCTTCATCTAACTCAGTCCCAGTATCTTCAGGCGTCCCCCAAGGTAGCGTTCTCGGCCCCCTTCTTTTTCTCATTTATATCAACGATCTTCCCTCTTCGATTACCTCAACTATCCGCCTATTCGCAGATGATTGTGTTATTTATAGAAAAATCTTAGACCCGACAGACCATAACGTCCTCCAAAATGACCTTGACGCTATATCTTCCTGGTGCTCAGAATGGCAGATGACGGTTAACCCCAACAAATGTAAACAAATGACCGTTACTACGAATTCAAACAAATCATACAGCCAATATACATTACTCATGCAGCAACTTGAATGTGTTTCACTATACAAATACTTAGGAGTAAACATCTCTGAAACTCTTTCATGGAAACAACACATCGATAACTTAGTCACCAACGCATTTAAATCTCTAGGTTTCTTAAGGCGCACCCTACACTTGGCCCCCACTTCAACAAAACTGCTAGCATATAAAACAATCATTCTCCCTAAACTAGAATATGCAAGTATCATATGGCATCCGCATCAAAATTATCTTTCTTCGAAATTAGAATCTGTCCAAAGCAAAGCAGCCCGGTTCATATCAAACGACTTTTCGCCTCAAACTAGTGTCTCAGCTTTAAAAACAAATTTGGGTCTCGCTCCATTGTCTACCCGGCGCAATATTTACCGCATATGTTACTTTCATGACTTATACTACAGCAACTCGTGCTCTATTGTCATTCCGCTCATTATATTTCTCCTCGAACCGCTAATTCCTGTAAGGTGCAGCAATACCAGTCACACACTAATTCCTTCCTGTTTTCACCCTTAATATTATCGATTACTGAATGGAATAACTTGCCAGACGAGATGGTTACTAACACAAATCCCGTTGAATTTAAAACAATGTGCGAGCGCCTGTGGCATGAATAGTACACGTACATGCTTTTTTGTTGTTTTCATAGTCGCTTTCCGTTTCTTCATATTGAAATTGTTGTTTTATACATAGTTACGTCCAGTTCAAAATTGCAGTTGTGTACGTACGATGTGATTTCCTTTTTGTAAACTGTGCTGGGCTGATTGCGATGACTTTGTTATACCAATGATTGTGTTTGGAAAATTGTGTTACTATGTTGTTACGAATGCATGTACCACCTACCCCCTCATGTAATGCGTCCTCAAAGACGCCCTCGAGGTAAATAAATAAATGAAATATAAGAACGATTTAAGATATATAAGAACATACAAGAACCATACAAGAAACTTGTGAGAAGTTTCTTAGAAGTTTTTTTATATGGTTCTTATATGTACTTATATATCTTATATGATTCTTATATGTTCTTATATATCTTATATGCTTCTTATATGTTCTTATATATCTTGCATGATTCATACGTGTTAATTGGACACAAAAATTTCTCATACAAATGAGATTTTTCAATAGGGTCATCACCCCAAAAAAATTATCTCTACAGTATCATCTCATCATCGTTGGACGCGGCGCCACGGACATTCATGGTATGGGCTACTTGCCTTTCCGCGGCGCCGCGGCTCTCCCGAGCCGAAATAAATAAATACATACATAAATACATACATACACAAATACGTACACACATAAATATGATAGATAAATAAAATCTATCTATCTATCTAATTAGTAATTTACAAATGAATGACTCATTGCGCACAGATCCATGTGCATATTAGCCACTTCAGAACACAGACGATTTGCAATCGCTGTAGGTACACAGTGGGAATTTCTTACAAAGCTGAATGACGTACACAAGTTAAACACATTTTTCAAGTGTGCTGTTTTTGAAAACATACCCTTTTATGTTACAAAATTGCGCTACGAGTTGTTTTTCATTTATGCTTTTATACTTACTCTTTTGACTAGTAAGAAACCTACATCAGTTACCTGAACATAAGAATCACAGTGAAAGTGACTGAGATCTATTTTTGGACTTGCAAAAACCAGGTAAATAAAGTATTGGATGATGAACATCACTGAAATATTTTTATTTACATCCTATCTCAAGAAATTGGTGCCGCATTGGGATATAGGGGTGCCCTGTGTGGCTTCAGGAAGGTGCTCACTAGCATTGATGTAAATAAGGTATGATTCTAAACTTGCACATACAGTGCTCATCAAACTTATACAGAATACACCAATTGTGTTTTCTTATGGCAACACTATCCTGGAGGAAGTTTTGAAAAACTTCCTCCAGTTCCGGATGGCCTTTTGAGTTCTACGTCACGAAACCTTTGCTTGGCTGAAACCAGAATGGCTCAGCCAGGAGAAAAGAAACAGTTTGTGAGTTTCATATAAACTTGGTCAGCACTGTACGTGCTGGACGAGCCATGATGATGACCACAAGACTAGCTTGAAATTAGTCACTTTCGGGAACATGCAAGACCAATTAAGGCAAGATATCCTATATACACACACAATAGAACATTTCAGCTGAGCTTGGGTGTTCCTACAACTCTTGCCAGCTACACATTTCTAATGGGCAATGCCAATCGTGCTGGTGATGAAAAAAGACGTGCCAGTGACAATTTGCAGACACTGTGTTGTTGAGCTTTCATAGAAGACGACGAAGGGGAGGAAATAAACAAGGCGTTAAGTCAGGAAGCTGCCAGAGATGCTCTGGGTCATTACGTACTATCAACACCAACACCTTGAAGTTAGAGTAAATCCTGTCTGATGCATCAAACCGTAGCCTCTTCCGAAAACGCAGGCCGAGGCTTTGCCGCGCTTGAATAGTAATCGCGTAGTCCTCCGGAAGAAAGTAGTCAGAACAGACGTCACCCACGGGTGTGCCGATGTCATCTGAACCATCGCGTTCAATGGCTCGAAGCCACAGGACGCCAAGATGATGTTCGCCCGGCAGGTTATAAAACCGTCCGTCGTCTGCGCTACTGTACGTCATGCAGCAGTGTCTCAGAATAAGGGGCTTTATTTTGATTTAAAGCTTCTTCATGTTTTAAAAGTAGCGCAAGGTACGTCGATGCACGAGGCATGTGCAACATGCAGCCCTTGGGAAGATCATGGCGACACAGCGGATCAATGAGCTAGCTTTTTTATGCCATGTTCTTCTCAGAAGTTGGCGCGTGGCACGTGTCTCGAGCATTTCCACAACAATCAATGGCGCCACTTTTCCCAGGGTAGAGGGGTTTTATACATCTTTCCAAAAAAAGCCCGTAGGCCGCCGCCATGTTGCTGATACTGATGCGGCTGGTGCGACTCTCGCGTTCTCTATCAGCTAGAAATTTTCTGCCACTCTCTTGGACTGTGAAGAGCCGCTCTGCGCAGTTCTCTACCTATGTTTTTGCGGTTTTGCATTGGACGTTTTCTAACCCTTCTTGAAAATTCCCACTTAATTGTTTTTATGCATGCTGCGTACCCTTCTGTGTTATCTTCCACTGTGAAAAATAAGGCTGGTAAGTGCCTGCCATTCAAGCTTTTCTGCTCGACACTCACAGGAAACGAAGGAGGTGAAGGACGTCGAACGGCACTGGACGCGATTTTGCGAACATTGTTCTCCCCCATCCCAGAGATAATCGGCGGAGAATCCTCAGTCATCTCCAAAAATAGTTGTCCGGGTTGGGGTGGGAACCGGGTCCGTCGCGTTCGTTCCTTCGCCTGGGTACTGTTGTGAAAAAAGGCAGCTTTCCCAAAAACGTGCCCCAAAACGAAGTCAGCTTGGATTCCGTCCGATCGTCAAGATGTGACTGCCATCGACTGTGACTGTGTTATTTGAGATATTTCTCAAATAAATTCTTTTTTGGATAACGCTGCATCGTGTGGTACGTACAATATGTTGTTCGAATGCTAACACTTCCGAAATTGTGTGTCCGTGTCCTGTCCATCGGTAAACACATTATTTGTGAGCGTGAAAAATGCATGCCTTTTAGTTACGGGTTTTAGTTGAGCCAGTTGGTACATACTGTTGGTAATCAGGTCAGCTGAACTCGAACAAAAACAAGAACACGAAGGAAAGGACTAGACATTCACACCGCTGTCCTTAATTCCTTCGTGTTCTTGTTTTTTCCGTGTTCAGCTGGCCTGATTGCCAACTATTTTCTGTTGTAAATTATTTTCGACAGCTAAGCGCTTTGTCGTTTGACATGCGGCGAATCGCGCGGCGCCGTCAAAACTTCTCGTGAAAAAAAAAAAATATAGAACTATACATATCAGTCGCAATTGTTCTGTCGCGCGCGTACCCAAGAAAAATAGTTTTTGGATTTTTTTATTGATTTTTTTTTTCATATGTGGTACAATGCTTTTTGAATGACCTCGGGAAAATACATGCACCATGAAACACAAAATACAGCGGGAAAAGACGAGAATTCAGCCACCAGGAGTGCTTGAAACTGCGCCTATAGCAGGCTGCGCCTATCGAAATCACAGTTCACTCGGTTAGGGTTAGCAGGGACGCAGGTGAGAGTCTAGCCTCAGACCCAGTGACTGGGCTTGAAAACGGTTTGCTGCCCCTGGGGTCGAGTGTTTCTTGGAAAGGTGGATACACTGCCGGCAGAAGCTTTGACTTCGGCGTTGTTGCCAGCGGGTCTCGGGCAGAACCATACACTCTGCGTACACGGAAGGAGTTGCGACAATCGGGGAACTTATTGCCACGGACTAGGCGCGTTCGCGTGCAAGTCTTCCGAAGGCACTGGCGAATAAACGGGAGGTAATTCGACAGATAATGCGCATTTCCGCTCAGCGGATAGACATTTTCAACAATTTTTAACCTAGAAAACACGTTTCTGGGGAGGCTTGTATAAAAAGAGCGACGTGCGATTGGCGTCATTAGCATGACGTCGTCAATATACGTCGTGGTGTATTGTGCCGCGTCATGTGACGTGGTCTACGTGACGCAATTCTCGTATCACTCAGTCTAATCACGATCGTACCGACCTTAATCGCCCAATAACGTGTTCTCCCTGCCAGACTCGTCAGTGATCAGCGAAACGGGCTGCAGGCTTCTTGTATTTTGTTTCTTTGAAGACTTTCAAACTCCCCTAAAAAAAGGTTATAGAAAAAATATTGGAAACAAGCTATTAACCACAGCGAATGCCAGGGGTTGCAAAACGTACATAATTACCGAAATAATTACCTTAAATTGTTTCATTAACGTTTTAGTCAGTGAAAACAGATATGTATTGCTCCAATAAAAAGATTGCCCAGTGTCATCGAAAACCGTAGAGGTTCACAGATAAGCGCTTCAATCCCCACCCCTGCCCGTTTCGATCTGGATGAGCATCGTACCGGCGTGCGGTCGTGTATCAGTACACTCTTAGAAAAAAGGATATCGATAGTCCTCCCTAGGGGAGGAACGGTCTTGTTACCTATGGTCCTTTAGAAAGGGAGAAACTTTCGTCCCTGAAGCAGGGGAGCAAATAGTTCCTCCGTCGCCTGCATCTTATTTGGCGGCCCTGAATCGAGCAAATCCAGCTCAATAAGGCTTAACGAGAACACTACATTTCTTGTACAGGACGAGAGGAGCAAAAAATAAGAGCGTAACACGAGCTTTCCGCGAGCTGTGTATATTTCCGAAGCCAGATTCCCCCCGCAGGTAAAGAAACTTGCGTTTCGAAAGCAGTTGCTCAGTCTTCTTATCGTCAGCACTGCGATGTTCAACGAAGACAACCGATACCCAGTTTTTTCGCCCACTTTACGTCTTAAGGCCCGTTCACACAAATGCGTTCGGAGCGACCACTCCGCTTATGAACGAATGCAACCGGTTGGAACGATGAGTTACCATAGCAACAAAGCGTCAAACGGTCGTTTTGTTCGTGTTCGTTCGCAACGCAAAGAGTTGAGCCGGACTGAACTTTTTCGTTACGTTCAGGCAGTGTTGTACAGGTTCCTCAAAAAATGGAACGAAAGCTCGTTCCTCGTTCCTTCTGATGTTTGGAACGCGTTCCCGTTACAAGTTCCATATGTGAAAAAGGAACTCGTTCCCGTTACAGTTAAAGAAATGGAACGTATCGTTACATATACGTTACATTTGTATTTTGACGATTACTGATACAATTAGATCAAACAAAGTGGTTTTTGTTGTGTTTTATCTATCCCATCAAATGGCAACATACAAATTTGAATCCAGTGATGGAAAGGCACCAAGAGAAGAAGACAAGCGGAAGCAGTGTTTCATTTGTTGATATATTCAGCTTTAAAAATCTCAGCTTTTAACCATATATTGTGGTGGGCGATTCAGTCGAGCCAAATGTACTGTTACCCCACATTGCACGAGCGTTTCACAACAACCTCACGCGTTTCAATTTAACAAAGTCACTTGTTCGAACATAACAACAGTTGCTTCTCGATGTTGCTGTCCACAAGACGAGCAAGTGAAGGAGGTAGGGCTGTTGGAAGGTGAGTCTTGAAAAGTATAAGTCCCTCTTCCTGAAGGTTGGACTCGTTGTTCAATTTGAAGATAGGGAACAAGGGGAGAAGAAATAAAATTTAATTTTTGTGTATATTTTATGTCACCAATATTCGGGGTACAAGGTTGCGTTCGATACCGGGTAACCTGCATGCTCTTCTGTTGTAACTGTACGTCTATTTGTGGAAGTTCAGTGATGGCTGCAGTCGGTCTTAGATTTCTGGGTGTACGAGGATTCGTGGAAGCAAAGAAAGTACCTGAGTTTGAAACGTCTTTCTTTCTGTGTCTTTTCCTTCGACTAAAAGTTTTGCGTTTTGTACCGCAGTCTCGGGCACTGAAAAAAAGGATCGAAGTCCACTAGCTGTCCTGCACCCGACTGTCACCAAGCGAGTATCACACAAAATTAACCATATGGTATGTAACCAAAAAGTTAACAAAATCCTGCTCTTCGTATAGAAGGGTATTGTTTTTATACTTTTAGAATTTCCCTTTCACAAATAAAATACAAATTACTGGACGCAAAAAAGGAACGCCGTTCCTTTTTCCGTTCCAGTAAAAATTTTACGCGTTCCCGTTCCAGTTCCACCAATGCAAAATGGAACGGCGGCGTTCCTTCGTTCCTCCTTAAAGGAACGCGTTCCAGGAACGCCGTTCCTTGGAACACCGTTCCGTACAACACTGCGTTCAGGAACGACCGCAAGCACAGACCAATCACAAATCGAGAAGAGCTCGGTCGCGCGCGTTGCATGTCGGTCGTACCGGGCTCCTGTCTGCGAACATGCGTCGGTGGTGATCGTCGACGTAGACGGCGTGGTGGAAGCTCATTATTCCCCGTAAAAGCGCTATCCTGCATTCAAGTTGATCGCTTTTCGATCAACTTGAATGCAGTCAAAGCCGCTACTTGCGGTAGGTGTTAAGTGTACGGAGCTACGCCGTGGCGAGCTCGAAAACTTCTAGCGCTCATCCAAGTGCGCCACTTGGAGGGCAGTTTCTACAGGAACCGTAACAGCAAAATAAAGGGTAGCTTTTTTTTTTTCGATTCTACCTACTATTCTTTTTTGACGCTAAAATTCCACACTGTAAATATACGGACTTTCCGTCATAATTTCGTACTGTTCAGTCCTTTCCCCTGAGCGCAATCGCTCTCGGGGAGGAGACAACCGACAATCACATGGGCCACTGTACGATAGGATCTTACTGTTCAGACCAGCATTCCAACATGTCTATCCGCACGTCGATCGATTGCACCTAATCTCTCAAGTGGTCTTGAACTCTTTAATGTAGAACTTTGTACTACTCAAACTTAGTCAAATAGCTGGTATACTGAATCGAAATAGGTATATTCTTCCGGAATCAGTTAAATTACTAATCTACAATACGTTATTTGTATCTCATATTAACTATTGCCATCTAGTATGGGGCACAACAACAGAATCTAACCTCCATAAATTACACTTAATGCAAAAGAGAATGATACGCGTTATTGCCAATGTCTCATACACCGAACATACTGACTACCTTTCAAAAATATAACATTCCAAAAGTTCATGACATATACCGAAGGAGGCTTATGCGAGATTTTTATTATAGCATTATAGAAAAATACCTCTACACTCTTAGAAATAGGAAACTTAGAAAAAAGGCAACCTTCGCATAAAACACGAACTCCAGAACCATGGATAGTTCCTCGTTCTCGGACAAATTATGGTGACCAAATGCTTAACAATACTTTGCCTCGACTACTAAATTCATTTGAGGAGGCTGGCACCGATATATCCTCTATAACCCCTTCTGAACTGAGATATCTTTTATGTTCATTTTCTGATACCGGTGCCCTTAGAACTGCCTGAGATGAAAACGAGCTATTTCCTAGAATTGTTTTGTGTTCCTTACCCGACCTAGTCATGTTAAATTGCAACTGTATACTAATGTGTGGAGGTGTATCGAATGAGTGAATCTGATTGACCAGGAAGTGTTTTGTTACTGTGTGTGAGTGTTTTGTGAGTCCAATGCTGCCATCACTTAAAGGGGGCCGAGGGCCCCACAAGCTGCGTTTGTAGCTTTTTTTCCTCGGCCTCCTCCATTCTGTATGAAATGGAAACCAATAAAGAAAGAAAGAAAGAAAGAAAGAAAGAAAGAATGTCAACCTGCGACATACCGCACCCTCATCACGGCCCGACCAACGGCATCAATACCCGACAGTTTACGATCTCATCTTGTTGTTACACCACTGATACGCGAACACACGGTCACATCGGCGATAATTCCAGTCTTCTGTTCACAACGCACAACATTGCCATCACGATGTTGCTGCTACGTTGCTGACACGCGGAAATACACAGCCACGTTGATTGCCGGTTGGCACTCGGCATCGGAAAACAGAACTGAACTCAGCACGGAAGGCACCCAGGCAGCCGGCAGCAAAACCTGCCTGTCTTGGACGCATTCCTGCGATTTCTATAACATCGAAAACGTCAACACAGTTCCGCGTGGGGACGCCTATTTCGGAGATCGATACGGGGCAGTGACGTCCGTGACGTCACTGCCGGACACGCAAAAACAAGCAAAAATATATTATCTTTTTAGTGTGTGTGTTTTGTGGAGAGTTTGTTGCGGGTTGTTTGTGTCCAGTGTTGGGGCGGGAGAGGCGGCGGTTGTGGTGTGTTATTGTTGCAGTGCCATGCGCTAAAAAAGAGGGCAGATTCACGAAACGATCTTACGCGAAAAATGTACGTATGACAACAGCTCCGGAATCGTCTTTCTACGATCAAATCAACATGACCGACAACATCGCTCAGGTCGCGACGACCAACGGAAATTTATTTTTCTACGTGCTCTTCTCGCGGGTCCCGATTTCAAGCAGCAAGAGAAAAGAAGGAAGTACTCGAAACCGGCCACGACGCACACGAACGCTGGATCCACAAACACCCGAGAAAAGCTACAACGGCAACGATGACACCGACTCCGACTCGGCGCAGCCTTACTCCGACGGTCCTTGGCCAAGACCGTCTGCCCACGACCGGCTGGCTTGTTGAATGGAATACGCGCCCGCGCAACCCTTGTGCACCCTTTCCGTAATATAGTTTGATCGCTGATCTCAATTTTATGGCGAATTCCACTGGGCGTTTTGGAGCGCGCCGGGATCAGTTGACCAGATCCGGATTGGAGCACACGACCCGAACGGGGTCGCGCAGCCTACAGATCCCCTGTGGAATATGACCACTGCTCCGGGATCGGCGGATGCCTTCCCGTCATTCAACTGCCCGAAAATCCCCTTTCCGCGGCCGCCGCGGTCATTTCGAAGGCGTTTTCGCAATCGCGGCGCTAAAGGCCCATACGCACATTCGCGTTTGAGCGCGGTGCGTTCCGTAGCGGCAAGCGGGCGCGTTGCGTTGCGAAGACCGCTTGCGCCAAACTTGTACGCACAGTTGCGTTGACACGCAGTCAACCGCAGTCAAGAGCCAATAAGAACGCGCTATCGTCGCTAGTGGCTCACCAATAGTAAGCAAAATCCAAGGCAACATGGCGGCGCACGGCGACAGCGTCGAAGTGTTCGATCTTGGGAGAATCTCGCCGGCTTCCCCGACGTTTTGTCAAGCTTGAACCATCGCAGCCTTGGAAAATACGGTCCCCACCGCTCCCCAAAACGAAAAAGCAAGCACTGCGACCGGCGAACCGGATACGTCTATCCGAGTCGGCCGGGTGGCGCGAGCGAACACGTCACCCCCTCTCCTCTTTCGGCTCCTGATTGGTCGAACGCACCCGAACGCACCGCAATGCTTCGGAAAGTTGAGCGAGTCTCTACTCGCTTGCGTCGCGCTACCGGTCCGAGCGTTGCGGGAAGGCGCGCGTCGCTCTGCAAGCGACAGCGCCTGGCCGCAAGGACTCCGCAACGCACTCAAACGCGTACAAACGCGAATGTGCGTATGGGCCTTAACACGTGTTCGACGCATGAGCGGCAGGAATGGCTCAGGAGCTTCTAGCAAAGATTGCCGGAATGCCCGTAGCGCTGCAAAAACCTCCTCTTCTCCTTCCTGGAAAACGAACCGGCTGTCGAGCCAAGGGGTAAGCAAGCGGCCATTACGAATTCTTCTGATGTCAAGACAATCTAGGAGCCCGCGACGTGCTTCTTCTTTTTCTGAGGCCAGATGGGCGAGATCAGGCGAGATGCCCCACGAGAAGGGAAGTCACGTGTGTGCGCCGGGGTCAGGCCCGGCTGGCTTCCGGTTGAATCCGCCGAAATCGTGGGAGCGACTTTTCTCGGATCTAGATCGAGATCTGGAGCGGGAGCTGATCCAAAACGACCAGTGAAACACGTCGGTCTCGATCCCGATCGCCCAGTGAAATAGGCTCGCTCCAGAAAAGTCGATCCCGGCGCGCTCCAAAACGACAGTGGAATTCGCCATTAGGTAAGAGGTTAAGGGGTAGCCTAACCGAAGAGGTGAACTAAAAAATCCTTTTCGGGTAAAACTGAGGCCTCGAAGAAGACGTGGAAGTGTCCAACGTGCAGGAGCAACGCACCGCGCGCTAGTTGCAGTGACGATAAACAGCCCAAACTGGACGTAAAAACTCTTGCATCTATTAACCAGAAGCTAGACACGCTACCTTCTCTAGACAGTCTGGAGCGGTCCGTACAATATGTGTCAAAAAGGTTCAAACAATTTGGAAAGGAGATAAAACTTCAGAAGACAGAACTCAAAGACCTAAGTAAGAGAGTGAGACCAATGGAGGAGAAGGAGGAAATGAGCAGAGTGGTACAGGAGCAGCTCCAGCAGGAGGTGGATTTCGGAGTAGGCGTTTAAACCTGGATATACATGGGATACCTGCAGTGCAGGGTGAAAACCTGCTTACCTCACTCAATTGGATGGCCGACAAGCTTGAGGTACCTCACCTGACGGAGTCTGATGTAACATCTGCTCATAGGCTGTCTGCGAAGCAGGGACATGTACCTGGAATAATCGTTCGTTTCACGAGGCAACAGACCAGGGACGAGTGGTTGAAGGGAAAAAAAAACTAAAGGGCAGTACCCCGCGTATTTTCATCCAGGAAAACCTGACCAGGTACAATAAGGAACCGCTTCGAGCAACGAAAGATCAGGCCAAAGAAAAAAACTATGCCTTTACATGGTACACGAACGGGAAAGTTCTCGTTCGGAGGACTGAAGGTGCAAACTGTAGAAAACGTCATCGCTAGTTCTGACTTTGAAAAATTCTACATAATATGAGCCAACAGTTCTATTATTTGCCGAATGATATAAATCGGCTTGTGTGTCAGCTCCCACCTACTTTACTGAAACGTATTCATTTAAGTACTAGGTCTGTAAGAAACAGAATGTCTTGTTTAGAAGAATTGTTTATGGAGTTTTCTTTTCTCTGTAATTATGTTAACTGAGACTTGGAGTACAACTGACTATGATGTTTTCAGGTTACCAAACTCTAACGCTTACTATTTAAGCCGATCTAGCAGCCGAGGCGGTGGAGTTGCGTTGTTGGTCAATGATAACACTTCATGCTATCTACTTGATCGTTATACTGTAATTACGCCTGACTCTGAAATGCTTTCGCTCTGTGTAGACAAGACAGTGTTTTCTGCGTGTTATCGACCGCCAAATGGAGATATTAATGCGTTTTTAAAATTCTACGATGAATTCCTAGATTTTGTTGCTGACAATAAAAATACTTTGATTGCTGAAGGAGACTTCAATAGCGATATGAGTAATAATAGCCAAACCGCCAGAGATTTTGACACGGTAATACTTTCAAGGGGGTTTCTTAATGTGATTAATGTACCGACTAGGGTCACGATGGAATGCCAATCTACACTTGATCTTTTTATTACAAACTGTTCACAGTCAAGTATTGTGGCGGGATCTATATCGGGTTGTATTAGCGATCATCTACCTATTTTTCTTTGCGTAGAAAGGAGTAAATTTATAGCAAGGAAACCCCATAAGATCGTTTACCAAAATATAACAGAGTCGTCCCTTAATGCATTCCAAAACACACTGCTGCACTCGAATTACACCGACATAAACAATTTAAATGATGCGAGTGAGGCCTATAACTCGTTCATTAATATTTTTATACATTTATATTCTGCTCACTTTCCTATAAAAGTGCGTAGGCAACCCCGAAAGATACGCAAGCCGTGGATTAAGCCAGAATTGCGCCAAGAAATGAAAATAAGGGACCAACTATATAACAAATTTTTAAATACTCGTAATCCCGATGATTAAACTACTTTTAAGCAGTATCGAAACAAAGTAACAAAGAAGCTGCGCTCGGTCTGAGTTCCATTCATTCTTTTTAAGCGACAAGAACGGTCGACATGACGTGTTATGGTCCGTAGATGAAACACACTCCTACATCGCGGTCACCCACATAACTTTCCTTTAAAACTATGAGTTAACGGTGAAGAACTGTCTGGTGCTAAATTAGCTGACGCATTTAACAATTTTTTTACAAACATGGGAGACGGCGGTGTCTCGCCTGATACGTGGAGAGATCATCTTTGTAATCGAAATTATAAAACCATGTTTCTGAAACCAGTCATTGCGCAGGAGGTGATATCAATAATCAGAAACATAAATAACAGCAGTAGTTGTGATATTGATGGATTTCAGATACGACCGGTGAAGCACGTAGCTGATATTATTGCGCCTATTCTTACTCATATTTTTAATCTATGCTTTGTTGATGCGGTTTCTCCAGTGAATATGCAAGGTGCGAGAGTTACGGTTATCTTTAAAAAGGGTAATTAAAACAATTTAGGAAATTGTAGGCCAGTTTCCATTCTACCTGTTTTCTCAAAGATATTTAAAAAAAATCTCGATTCAAGGCTCTCAAACTTTATAGATAAATGTAACTTGTTAACTCCTCCACCAATTTGGTTTTCGTAAAAACAAATCAACGGAATTGGCGTTACTTGAACAAAAAGAATATATTCTTACACAATTTGAAGACAAAGCGATTGTAGCCGGTGTATTTGTGAATTTTTCCAAGGCCTTTGATTTAGTAAGTCATGATATTCTGTTGGGGAAACTTAGTTACTATGGTTATTTGTGGACAGGTTTTATTACTTTTGAAATCCTATTTATCAAACCGAAAACAGGTTGTTCAGATAAACAACATGTGTTCTAAGGCACTATCCGTGACTTGTGGTGCACCACGAGGTAGTGAGTGTATTAGGGCCACTGCTATTTAATATTTATCTTGTAAAAATTGTAAAATGTGATATTGTAAAAATTAACCCTAATGCCAAATTCATTATCTACGCTGTTAACACTAGTATTTTATTTGCCGGCACTGATATACATGAATTGGTAGCTACATGTAATCACACAATGAAATCACTGGAGAACTGTTCAAAATCTAATTCCATGCAAATAAATTAATTAAAATCAAATGCAGTAATATTTAGACCAAAAAATAAGCCAATTCCAGTGCATAGAGATATTTTCCTCAATTCCCGTCCAATCGAAATTGTGGAGCACTTTAAATGTCTCGGTGTCGTGTTTTCCGCAAATTTGTCGTGGGATAGCCATATAAACTATTCAGTAGGCAAAATAGCTCAGATAACTGGAATAATAGGTCGTGTTAGATACCTTCTTCTCACAAGGATCAAGTTACTTTTGTATAATTCACTCTTTTAATCCCATTTGAATTACTGTCAACTAGTGTGGGGGACAACCACATTTTCAAACTTACAACCTGTTTATTTGGTACAAAAAAAAAAAAATTCTTCGACATATTTACAACGCACCCTACAGAGCGTCATGTGCAAACTTTATTTGTCGTTCCCACGTGATCTTAACATACAACCTATATAAATATCGATTGAGTGTACGGTATAAGTTGGAAACACAGACAGAGGAATATAAATAATATACGTAATCTGGCACAATCACAAATAAGAGAATTGAACTATACTACAAGACATGGAGAGAATTGGGTAGTACCTACACCTCGTTTAAACTACAGAAAAGAATGCCTGTGTTATACACTTCCGTCATTACTAAACGCTTATCAGCTTATCCATTTCGATTTATTCGCCTGTAAGTACAGTGAACTCCGTGCAGTGTCTAACCATGGGAGCATGATTTTTTGTTTTGTATGCCTGTACACCTTTTTGTTTTCGTTGTCAATATCCTTTTTATGCATGTTCATTCTTCCCACCATATAGCGCTGCTTGGTTGCCGTTAATACAGGGACTGTGGGCTCGTCAAGCTGATAAGCGCAGCTTTTTTTCCACAGCCCCTCCAGCTGTATTTTTACAAGGTAGAAATAAACATTTAATTCGATCTCTTCCCCTTGTCATCTCCTTGTTTTCCGAGGCAGCGGTGACTGGTGACGAACGCTGTCGTCGAAAAGGGACTCTCATTGATTCTATCTTCTTGTTTTGTGTGATATGGAGCTCAAATAAACGCCGTATGGGTTACCTTCGCAACACGATATGTACGTACACTTTGATATTAGTATGCCATTTTCGTTCTGACACGACTGTACGTCACTGTCGAGCTATAACAGTTTGTGGGAGCTACGCAATGCCGGTCCCACCTTTCTTTGCCGAGTGTCACGTCAGTATTGAGTGGTAATCGTAGAAGAACGGTCCCGAAGCACTTCGATCAAACGCGCGCATCCGCTCCGAGTGTGCACGGGTATTTACATGGCTCTTGTTGACACTTTCGTAGTTAAAACTTTTAACGTCGGCTCGTTCCTGCATCTCCGAGGCCACAAAAAACTCCGCGGCGATATGT
This sequence comes from Ixodes scapularis, assembly GCF_016920785.2. NCBI lineage: Eukaryota > Metazoa > Arthropoda > Arachnida > Ixodida > Ixodidae > Ixodes > Ixodes scapularis. Next base: position 2,848,121 of record NW_024609857.1, on the reverse strand, counting down.
TTTCATCTACGTCGCTTTGCAAACGACTGGCACGGGCCGTCTTTTACTACTATGACAGTTGTGTTGACTTCTGAGGAACGAGCTGCAGAGCACACTCCGGAGGGGTGCGCGAAGTGAAGGGGTGAAGTTGTCAAGGTAACAAAATAGGTACAAATAGCTCTATTCTGATGAAAACCGGGCATGGCGTCACAGACGTCAAACTCCTACTCTGCTTTTTTGCTCTGCCCCGTGTCGACCTCCGAAAAAGGCGTCCCTTCCGCCTGGCTCCGCTACTGTAGTTCCGCGTGGGTCCCGCAATCCGGAGACGGCCATCTTAACCGGTGTACGTAGCGCTGCTGGCACTGCTCCGGAACTTCGCTGTTTCTAGTGGCTTTGTTTGCTCATTTGATAAAATTACTGATAAAAACACCAATGCAACTGAAACTCATAATTTACTCTTATTTCAGCTATTGCCACCTTATCTGGGACACGACCACCGCTGGAAACAGAAAAGATATTCTTGCTTCGAAAGAAAATGGTTAGAATTATCTGCAACGCCCCACATGACTTTCATACTGCTGGTTTGTTCAAAAAATACGCTGTCATAACCATACATAACTTGTATAATTACAGGTTGACCGCTGGTTTTAAAAGAGATTAAAAACGAGACTGACAATTCCTTTCGACACTCGCGATGTTAACTAGAAAGGTTGTAACCTATCCTACACGGCACGCTGAATATTGGAGGATGGTACATCACAAAACAAACTATGGCCTGCAAATGTTAAAATATACTTTACCACATTTACTTAATAGCTTTATTAGTCGTGACTTTCAACTGGACTCGCTCTTCATGAATGAGCTTCGAAATTACTATGTATAATAACCGCACAGTGTAATGTTTTTTTGTGACAATCTGTCCTGCGAGAGCTGTTTACGTAACAGATTTTTCTTTCTTTTTTTTTTGCCTTTGTTTGTTTGTTTCAGCTGTTATGTTTCTGCCACTGTAGTAGGTCGCGAACCCGTCAATCTGTTTTCACAACTTTTTTCCCCAGCCTACCCTTCATTATGTGATGAAAAAAATAAAGCATTTTTATTATTTTTAAATGTTCTGCACGTTTGGACTAGAAGACGGAATTACAGCGGCCTTCGCTGCCGCTGAAGCTCAATCAACTCAACATTAATTTATTAAACAACGTGCGCGACGTGCTCGAAAAAAGAAACCGAAACAAGATGAGTCGGGAAGGCGAAAGCTTTCTTCCGTCTGCCTGGAGGAGGAAAACGTCTCGTTCCTCCCTGTTTCTTGTGTCCGCTTGGGGGCGCGTCAGTAGAAGGGAGGAAGACGAGCCGTTGCTACCTTTTTCCTTCATTTTTTTCTTAGAGTGTACTGCGTGGTGCACATTAAAGATCATAGGCTGGTGGTTGTACTGCACTGGCTCAATTTCTCATCTTCAGCTGGGAGACTCGTTGCCCGTTGAGGCAGACTAAGCTTGTGGGAGACGATGGTAGAAGGCGACGGGCTGAGGGCACGTGACAGGCGGTCAGCCGAAGAGAAACGAGCTGGCGCAAAACGGAGCGTGCTGCGTGAGGCTAGGGCCGGGCAGGAACGACGGAGCCGTTCTGGCTGGTCTGGCCCATGGCGATCCCCGGAGCGGTCCACCAGCGAGGTACTGGACCGGAGGGAACGGCGAGCCCTGGCCATTCCGGCCTGGATCATGACGTTCCCTGAATTGTTCCGCAGATAGACTCGGGCTGTATAGCCCTGGACAGATAGCCTATCACAGCGTTAGCGTGGGAAGGACGATCCGCAGGCCTGGACACAGACTCAGACTACGAGTTCTGAACGATGGGCGACAACCAGGGTCGGCGGGAGCGGAGGGCCGGCTCGCGAGGACGGGCAACCGGGAAGTTCAGTAAATTCATTCGCTGTCTTCTCGTTGTGTTGTATCACTCCCTGTGAGACGAGCGAAGCACAGACGGATCGTGTGGTGATTATTAGTATAGCGAGAATACCACAAAGAATACCCACAAGCTGTATAAACATATACACACACCAATTTTTTTTTTTTTTTTTTTTTTTTTTTTTTTAGAGAAGTGCAGCGTTGACTTTGCGCTAAGAGCGTGCTTACGGGATCAGAAGAAGGAAGTAGAAAAGAGAAAGGAGAGTAGGAGAGTTAGGGGGTGGAGGTAGTATGAGAATGAACGGTTCACTGGCTCGGGGCGTATGGCACCATGCCTTAGAGCCGGTCTATTAGATCTGCATCTTCTAAGAACGCTATGAGTAAGGCGAATGTTCTAGTGGCATCTCTTACTGAGCCTGGGGAGCATTCACCAGATTTGCATCGCCCCGTCAAACCTTCGACGAAAATCTTGGGCGCGAAGCTCGAGCAGCGATGTGTGTGTGTGTGTGTCGGCGATGTAGGAGAGGAAATAGAGGCAATCGGCGGGTGCAGGCTTATAGGCCCGTCTCAACGGACACGGGGAACCTCTTGGCCTCGGAGACGTCGTAGGGCCTCATGGAAGGCGCGCGGTGTGAAGGTAGGCCAGGGGCCCGACCGGCCGGAATCGCAAGAGGCCCCGCCCACTTCCAGCGGAGACCACGCCCCCTCCATTTTGGCGGGCGCGCCATACCAACGCGATCCGGAGTCGCTCTTGGCCGGGTTATGCCACGCGCTGACCCTCGAACGGACTCCTCGGCCCGCCGCACGTGCTCCGAGGCCGAGCTTCTCCACCGAGCTGCACGGACACGCGGGAGCAAGAGCGGAACGCGGATCCCGCGGATGCCAGCAGGAGAGGCCGCTGGCGCCCCGCTTCGGACTGCGCGGCACAGCCCCGAACCCCGCAGCGCACCTCCGGGTAAGTGAGGCTCACTACGTCGCTAACGGCAGCCACCCGACGGCACGATTATTACGTAGCTGGTTGTTTTGTCACACAAACGTCGCGTCTCCAAGCTAAGCGGGGGAAAAAAGAAAAGAAAAGCAATGCGATTGCCTTCTCTAAAGCCGTATCATAAAAATGCCCTTCCGTTTATTTCCCAGCAGGCCGCTCAGAAAGCCGATCACCGTGATCTACGAAGGGAGATGGGTGGACGACGAAGTCCAAAAAACATTTCCAGCGAACAATGAAATGAGACTGAGCGTGACGTTTTACTCGCTCGCGTCTTTCTCAGCGCCACAGGCTGCGTTGTAACTTTCTAAGGCGAAAACGTTTGTCAGCCTCCTCATTCATCGAGCTACAATACGATTTCCGCGAGAAAATGGACGCGCAACCAATTTTAGATTATTATTTCCTTCGAGAAAGTGGTGTGCCGATTTGGGATTCAAGTAACAGCCTACGGCTATGTGAATGCCGGTGTTGAAACAACCGTATTATTAGATAGTTTCAGTAGATCGGACGCTGCGGAAAGCTGACCTGCAGGCTTGTGCTGAATCTATGCTTCGAAGTAACGGCGCGAGTCTACTCCAAGTCCCTAATATATCGGGCACCGTGAACGTTGTGCGTGAACGACAGTAGAGATTACTTTCTTCACAGGGTACTTACTCTCTGTGTTAGCTGCCGGTTCGGTTCGGCTTCAGCGATGGCACGAACAGGCCGCGGGGACAAAACATTTAGGAAGTGTTCCTGATTGTGGTCTCGGGATGTAAGTTTTGGAAGGAGTCTGAATGGATGCTGCACACATTTCTGTGCCGTTGCAAAAGCCTGACGCCAGAGCCAGGCGCTAAATGGTTGAATCTTTTTTTTTTTTTTTTAAAGTCGCCACGCTACGATGTTGAGCGCATTGCAGTTTCGCGCGAGAAGAAAATTCATTCGGAACAACATAAATACCTTTTTTTCTTACCTGCGTGTGATATGAGCGTGAGTTTTGCATTTCTATTTTAGTATTATTTATATATCAAAAGTCGAGTAAGATATTCACGCGCACAAAGTCTACACCACAGACAATGAAAAGTTGACCGTGAGTCACGTGAATAACGGTAAGTGTAATCGGATAAAATGTTTCAACTTGAGTAGCATTCACGAGCAAGTGCTCTTTCGATGCGGAGGGACGCCGGATGTGACTGGTAGTGGCCGTGGTCCCACTCGTGCGCAACGCTCGAAACGGCTGCCAGCAATCTGCGATGCCCGTCGTCGACATCCCGCACAGGGCCCACGAGCGCCGAGACTGGGCGGTTTTCGGAGCTCGCGCCTCTCCTCACTCGCTGCTAGGGAACAGCGGAGGAGAGAAACAAGGCGAAACACGTTCCGACATAACGTCCTCTGTTTACATTAAAAGGGGGGAGAACCGACGTGTGACTGGAGGCGAGAGTAGCAGAAACAACAACGGGTCCGCACACGAGGCATGCGCGCAAGGAAAGCAGTCTCGCTACAGGGAACTCGAAACATCGAGTAGTGGAAAAAGCGACGGCCTCCGCGTGAGCCACATCGGGTCGCACTTACCAGGTGGCGCTAGAGATCTTTTTCTGAGTACTGCCTCGCCTTGCCCGTAAACGACAATCGCGGAACGCGAGTTTTTTTTTTTTTTTTTGCGGGAACAGCTGGGCAGCAGGGCACAGCTCGAGCTCATTGGCGTTTCGACACAAGCATTTGGCCGATGGGGCGCCGCTTTTTCCACTAGTTCTAGTTCACTGTTGATGTGCGGTTGGATTTGGCGCCGCCGGAGAGCGCTTGGAACGAGCATCTGGAGCCATGCCCTCCGAGATCCCGAAGCGCGCGCCGGGATCTCAGAGGCCATGCTGAAGCTCCTCCAAGCCGGTCGGTCGTGGAAGCGTCGGTGCTGACGCGCGCGTCTGTACCCGCGGACGATCATTCCGCCTTCTGAGGAGTGTTGTCATTGAGTTCCCACCGACGGTATACTGTCGGCGACGATATAACGGGAAAGCGCGGATCGTCCTCGCCACTGTCTGCAGATGACGACCGCTGCCCGCAGACCCATTTGCCGTCGTTTTAAGTCTCGGCTAACGGTGGTGATGGTGAAAAGGTAGCCGCTTCTTTTGGAGAGACTCGGAAGACTCTGCGTCGCTTGTGGTGCGCTACCGAAAATCTCTTTCGCCGCCTTCTTCCCTCCAGTGCTGCGCGACACTCTCGAAGAATGGCACGGGCATGACAGCTCCGTAAGAAAAGCTTGGTTTACGCGAGCATTCGCGCGAGTCATCACCTCCATTACTAACAAAGTAAAGGCCGGTTCTCACATGCAGCGAAGCGCTGATGTAGCGCTCCTCACGTGCCGTCAGGTACTTATCGTATGCCATGAGCAACAGTTTTGACGGTGCGATACAAAGCTGGTGAACGCTGTCGTCAGCACGCGCTTGGCGCGAGGTAAGCGCTATGCCTGTAGCGCTCCGCTGCATGTGTGAACGGGCCTTACGTTTCAACTTTCAGGAATAGAGTATTGAAAATTTTCGGCGCGTGTCTTCCCTTAGCGCGCTATTCCGCTCGTCCGTGTGAACAGCGATAGCCTCCGAGATTTCAGCAGCGTGGAATAAATGGCGACTCCAGCGACGTATATATGGGACGCCACTGTCGGGCAAATATGGCGGTCTAATAGAGGTCGTGCCGTGCCATGTGCCAGCTCGACGCACAACGCTGGCGCATCAGCGAGCGAGCATTGGACTCAAAATGGTTTGCCCCGCTTTTTATCCTCCGCCTTTCGTACCTGCGCCCATGTGTTGGCGTTAGCGAGCTTCCAGGAGGCTCCACTTTCTTCGAGGAAGCGACGAAAGAACTGCCTAGCGTCCTTCCACGGTGCTGATGATCGTTGATAAACGCGGTATGTGTGGTTCACGTGGTTGGGTACGTTGCGCGCGGAGCAGCCTGGGAAGAAACTGATACTACAGTTCCGACAGAGTCACCGGGTCAACTGTTCTATCGCGCGAACTACCGACGACATGTAATCACGGAACCACGAGAGACGAGCAGGAATTGCGAAAGGACCAGCTCCGGACAGTTCAGTGTTTTTCACCTAGGTGCCGTCCGTTTGGCTGGAGTTGCGAATAGACTCTTTTCAAAAGTCCGTCAAGCAACTCTGGTGGTCGCCATTTTTCGGGTAAATATCGTCCGAATAGATCGGAGCCCTCGCCGAAATTGGACGCAGCACTCGTTTCTAATACAAGCTCAGCCGACTTCACGCAGAATGCCAGCGCTACCCTGGTGTCCAATACGTGAGTAGTATGTGCCCAAACAAAGGCGCACTCTAATAAATGACGTCCACTTTTGAAAAAGGGTTAACTGAATGAAGAGAATCTCGTAGGGCATCGAAGAGCACTGGAGCTTCGTGTTACCACCGCCATTTGTGGCATACTGGCGAGCAAACATGCAGCATTCGCCAAGGCTGTCAGCGCGAGCGACTCCTGCATGGACGCAGACCACGGTGTGACGCAGACGAAGCGCGATCAAACGCGCTCGGGGGGAGGGGAGGGAGCGGTTAAGTTTCAAGAGTCAAAGCTCGCCGGCGTGGTCCGAGCTTTCGGAGCACGTGAATCCGGCCTTTTCAAGTAGAGCCTTTTTAAAAGTGGACGCCGTCTAGTATAGCTGCGGCGCCAATTATATGAATCTGTCCAGGGCCTCGGAGATTTCGGGCGCGCATCTTGCCACCAAAAATATTAGAGGCCAAGATCCGCCATTTCCATGGACACGCACTTTGTGTACGGAACCGAGGAGTACGTCGGCGTTAACTTGACTCCGAGATCGAGTGCCGCGTCAACGTTCGTCGAGGATTCGGATGCAATCGTACGCTTCGTGCACATGCAATGGTGACGGCCAATGTTGTTTGCTGGGGTTTAGAAAATGTTCGACAGCCCTTGTACACTAAAACTACCAGTCGCCATTTTAGGGCAGTCTCCCTTTGTCTCTAAACCAGGGGTGGTCAGATGGACATATTCAAAGAGACATGAAAAAAAAAAAAATCCTTCAAGTGACCACCCGCAATGAAAACGGGGCGTGGTGCTATTTCTAAAATGTTTAATTTCAGTTGGTTGGAAGGGAAAATTCCCTTCGTAAAAAAAAAGTGCTCACTATGTTTCTTCCTTGTGAGCCCCAAGTCGTAAAACAAGGACCTTGTTCGATGTGCTTACATGATGGCACAAAACTAACAAAACGTAGCTTTTGAAGTGCTTTTTGGCTCCTCAGGGTGGAGGAGGAGGAGGGGGGGGGGGGGGGTCTTCAGATCTAGTGAAGTTAATAAAATCGACTGGGAAGCTGGACGTTGATTCGCTAGCGGAAAGGTCACGTTATCAACGCTTATTCGCAGATTCCGGTGAGTATGGGTGGTTCTGGAAACCCGTCCGTCTTTAAAACCGGACCAGCGCCAGCATCTTAATTCCAGGAACTGCTATCAAGTTTATATGCCACGTGTTAAGTAATCCGATGAAGAGCGCCAATGAACGTAGGCGCCGGGCTCGGTAACGTTCCGCAGCAATACCCGAAGGTTTCACGTGTAACGCAATTGCCGAACAGTTTGCTGTTTCTTTTCTATGCGTCTCACCCTTTGATCTTGCCGAGCGGTTTATCGGCAAGCCAGGAGCCGCGCTTGGGTCCCCAAAGAGCCGCATGAGGCTCGGGAACCGCGGTTAGGAGTCGAAGCCTCCATATGGCAAACCTGACTCGATCGTGTAGCCCAGAGCCGTGTATTGAGAGAGCTTGGTCAATAGGAGGCGCGGGCAGAGCCAGGGCGTGCACCAGACTCGGAAAGAGGGCTTGGCATGCTCTCTTGGCCAACCAGAAGCCGAAAAGAATCCCCTAGCGGTGGTAGCGAGAAACTGTTTTAATTATCGGTATATGGTTTAATAAGCGCGTAAAAGTTAAATGTTGTAACCCTTCATGGTTGAAAATAGCGTGCACGTGATTGTTTCGATCACGATCACACAGAAGGACTTATGAAACGAATGTGCCATTCGAACTCAGTTTTGCTCGGACAGAGTGTGTGACCACTCGGACGGCGGGTTCCCGGCCTTCGGCGCCTGGCGTACGAATTATGACGACCGTTGCGCTAGTCGCACTCTTCCACCGTGATTTTAGATGACGGTGATTGAAACATCAAGTGCAGCATATTTTCAGGCACCGAGAGTAACTCCGACGCACTTATCAAGTTTGTTGCTCGCAACCACGGCCAGGGTATTATTTCCAGCACCTGGTTGGCCAGATTCGATTTTGTGAAGACTCAATGAAATTTTGGTTGGGGCTAGTTGGTTCATGTCGATGAAAAGGTTAAAAGGCACGAACAGGCAGGACGAAAAAAGACACGTATGACATGGACAGACACCTGTCCGTGTCGTACGTGTGTCTTTTTTCGTCCTGTTTGTTCGCGCCTTTTAACCTTTTTGATTAATTGTAAAGACGCCCTGGAACACGCTCTGCTTGTCACATCCAACGTGAACGCAGTTATGTCTCGTTAATACGGACTCGGTCACTATGGGTACCCCGCTGTCTAGACAACATTTTCGGGGGCGAGCCGACTAATGGCATCTGTGTTCATCTCCTTATTAGAGATAATTCACATATTCGACGCTTTTCGGGTGGAATGGAGGTTAACGAGACACCACTGAATCTCTGACAAGCGTGCGTGCACTCGTTGCAAACGCGAGTGGAGACACGACCGTAACCATAGACTCACTCCAAGCGAGATAATCGACGTAACGATTCACGTAAACTTCGGTAAACGCGTTTGAAAGGCTTCGGCGCAAGCGGGAACAGACAGTTCATTGTTGCGGTAGCGATCAGCTTTCCAGGAGCCATGGAGCGGCCCGCCTGCCCTGGCGCCCCCTCTGGACGTCAGCTCTCCTCATCCCTGCCGTCGACTGCTATTCTGGCATGGCGCTCGTCATTAGACCGAGGAGAAATTAAACAGGGCGCGCTTTTCTGTCTTCTTGCTTCGGCGTCCGCGTAAACTTGCACGTGGGAAAGCCTGCTTTTTTGTCTGGGTTTTCTTCCCGTCCGGGGACACTGGGTTCCTTGTCTCAACAGCGAGGCGGAAAGCGCCGCGCAGCGTGAAACCCCAGACCGGCTTTTGTTTTCCGCGTGTCTGTGGGAGCGCCGCGAGGCCGGCGCCCGAGTGGCCCGGTCGTCGCGTGACACGATCTCTCGCACTTCCGGTTCCGAGATGCGCGTGTGGGCGGCATTCAATCAAAAACGGATTGGCGAGGTTCGGTCTCTCGAGTTGGCAGCTGAGCCAGAGGTTATGAGCACCGGGAGCCAAACTCTGCGCTGCCCTCGGGGTTCTAATATAGGGCGGCTTTTGGCAGGCTCCCTCCTCTTTACCTAATAAACTCTATCCAAGAGGCTCATATTCCCATTCGAAGTTTCGTTTGAAATCGCATTTGGATTGTCGCTTGGATGGCGGCCATTGCGGGATCGAACGGTGCAGTTTCGACCGTTTTGCCCACTATGTTGACGCGGCTTTTCGCTTCCTGCAGAGTTCACTGTTAGAAGTAAAGCCGCGTTACTGCTAACGTGTTCATTTTTCCGCGAACCCGTATCAATAGAGCTCTAGGCGACTGGCTAGCAATTTATTTTCATTAAACTTTCACGTTATCGTATACCCAGTTGCGTTGCTACTCGTATGTTTAAATTGCAATCACCTTTACACTTAAATAGAAATATATTCATACACGTAAAATGCGCAACAAAAAAAAAGGGAAATATTCGCGGTAAATGGTGCATTTTGCTACGTCATTTCGAAATGCTTCAATAAGGAGTTTTCACGCCCCCCCCCCCCCCCAAAAAAAAAAAAAAAAAATCTTCTTTAAAGGGATTTTGCAATGATTTTTTTAGCTGCAGTTCGAAATTTCTTCTACGGGCCCCATCAAATGTAAAAACATAAAGATTTTTTTTTTCCTGAGAATTTGAAATATTTTGGGAATCAAAAGAAAAGTAAAATTTTAGAAAAAAATCACGACATTTTTGCTCCATGACACTATCGGCAGAACTCGATGATTGGTGGGCTGGAGCGAAGCAATGGGCAATTGGTTGAGGGGTTAAGTTCGTGTCTGCCGCGCCGAGGACGTGCACGCATCGTCACCTCGTCGCTTAAGCCCCTTGCATTGTCGGTAGCTTCAGGCTCTGAACGCGATCGGCGTTACCAATGGACCACGGCGGTTTAAACGTTGGCGAAGCTAAAGCGCGTCGCCGTAGAACTGTTCGTCGAGAGTTGAGCCAACACCACCTAGACAGAAGGCCTCCGCGTGGTCTCCTCTCCCTCTATGAAACGCCATCAGAGTCGGATGGCGCTAACTCGGCTATTCGGCCCGAGCCTGATCTTCGACAATCTGATTGGACACGAGCCCCAGCCGAACACTGACAGAGCAATCGTGCCCAATCTTACGCCTCGATCAATCGGACTGGGATGACGCCTGCGGAGGCCTTCTGTCTACGTGCTGTTGGTTGAGCGCGGTGGTGCGATTCGGAGCAGGGAGTTGCGCCACGATAGGTTCGAAAAAGACGCGAATTGTATAAGAAGCGCAAATAAGTACTTATTTTTTAACAAATGTCCCGAAAATGTTGCAAAAACAAAAATACCAAAGTTGCGTTTTTCCATCTTCCGACCGGCTTCGACGGACGCGATGCGATTGCGTTTCGCGGCAGCCTTCCACGTCGATGTACGTATAACATCGAAGAAAGCCGATGATCCCTCAATTACGCCGTATGCACGTTTGAAATTGTAGCGCACTCAAATGTCACGAAAGAACAGTTTTTTTAGCGCCTCCAGGCACGAACACAGCGATGTCGCTGCAAGGAACCCGCAACCGTCCTTAGTGCATCCTACGATAGCCTTTCGAACGAGCGTTTTCATAATCAGCTAATCGCCTTTTTGCAAATGGTCATCTGTTCGAAGACGACGGTCTGTCGTCGGTCAAAAATTCGAACTCTTCGTTTTAACAGAGTTTCCCATTTCGCCATCCGCAATCTCGCCTAGCGATTCAGAGTAGCTAACCACTACAAGCTAAGCCGCGCTCACACTGCTAGCACACGACGAACAGTTTGCAGACACTGTCTGAGGGGCGTGTTCCTTTTTGATCACGATAGTGATACAGAGTTTGTCTGCAGACGTAAGCATACATGAGGCGCTTAGAACATGCTTTCATCGTGTCCGCTGATGTGAACACCGTCACCTTTGTACGTCAAAGTTCCTCAGGCGGATTAACTTAGGCTTTGCGGTCCCGTGAAGCGTCGGTGCACTGGTTCTTCGGTGTCGTCACCAAAACATTCGCCAAGAGCCGAGTGAAGACGCTTGGCCAGGGGGATTCCAAAAGCAACTCGTAAAACTCAGTGGCCCGTAATTATTTGACAACTCTGTTAAAAAGCCTCTGACACGCCAAAAAAGAAAAAAATAATTTTTCATGCTAGGCGTTGAAATGGCATGTCAGGACATTACAAAAAAATGTTTCACTATAGAGGTGCGTAGTTTTTTTTAGTTTTTTTTATAAAAAATAGAAATACGAGGCTCAATTCAAAGTTCCCGCCAGTGCACTGTGACGTAACAGTGTACCGCAAGGTGTCGGGGCGGTCAGAAGGGAGGCATCGCCGGAAGTCACGTGAGTTGTATCCCTCCTCGTGCTTACCGCGAGCGCGTGTAATATTTTCTAAATATTTTTGTTGTTCTGCACCTCCACGAGCGATACAAGCAGACAAGGTTTCCTTTATCTGCTTTTCATCACTTAATGTTGCTGTAAAGGTAGAAGAAGAGTCAATGAATTAACGTGATCAACTTCAGTGCGTAGAAGGTGCTGTGTGAGGGACTGTCCCGATATTTCAGCAACTGAAGAAGAGATCAGACTGCATGCATTTCCGAGACACGGCAGGCATCTTCAGCCTGGAGAGTATACGATGATTCGACGCCCTCGGTGTCCGAAGCTTCAGCAATGCAATTGGACGTGTCGTACGCAAGCAATCCTAATTTCTGCGAGCGTTCTAAATTTTTTTTTTTTTTTTTCAACTTGATAGATTTTTTTGTGTTCAGTATAGCTCTGTATCATCGGACTGACGGCACGCATTCGTATACACTGGCTTGTACTCGCAACGCTTTCCTCCTTGACCTCCATCACGTCGATCTACTGACTCTTCGTCCTCAACTTTTACAGCACGCAAACTAACCAACGGTGCAGCGATAAAGAGCTAGTGGAACTGAAACTTTGTTTTCTACAGTCGCTCGTACAAAGAGCAGAAGATAAAAAAAAGTAGTAGACACGGTCGCGGAGAGCACGAGGAGTGAAACTCGCGTGACTTCCTGTGAACCCACTTTTAGTGACGTATGTCGATGCCTCCCTTCTGACCGCCCCGACACCTTGCGGTACACTGTTACGTCACAGTGAACTGGCGGGAACTTTCAATTGGGCCTCCTATTTCTATTTTTTATAAAAAAAAAAAAAAAAACTACGCAACTTTATAGTCAAACAATTTTTTTTTTGTAATGTCCTGACATGCCATTTCAACGCCTAGCATAAATTTTTTTTTTTTTTTTTTGCGTGTCAGAGGCTTTTTATTCTACGGATGATATTCGCCATAACCCCACTCTGGAAAAACATATTATTTTCTGATAGCCGCGTCTCGTTACAAATATTAGCCAAATCACGCTGAAATACGAAGTAACGCCGATCAAACGTAAAAGTGGAGCGTGTGAAGATCAGCAGGTATTTTGTAACTTTTCAAGGCCATATATAGAAAACTGCTGCCAACAGTTGAGCTTGAGGCACTCGATGCACCGTTCTCGGCCATGGTGGCCGCAGACCGACGCCGGCTGTGGCACTACTCCGTTTCCCTTGGGAACGAGCGCAGAGGACACTACGAGCCACCTGGGCCAATTCAACGGCGTTTAATTGAGCGTCCTTCGGGAGGAACGCGCAGTCAGGTGGCACGTTCGGTGCTCTAGATTTGCCGGGATGGCTCGCGGCGTCCTCCCCGTCAGCCTCGTTCCGGCTCCGAGAGTTGGACCCGCTCCTGCGCTGGTGAACGACCTCGGGGTCGCACAATCTGCAGATGCCATAGAAGAGCACTCGTGCACATTTGGAAGCGCTGCGGATTCACTTCGACGGAGCCGTCGGAAGTTAGCAAGCACTGCGTGACTCCAATCCTGGAAGATCCCTCGTGTGGCTACGAAGCTTCGCAGCCCTCTTTCTTTTCCTCGGTGGCAAATTCCACGGAGTCAGTTTTATTAGGCCCAAATTACGCTGCCTCGAGGAGAAGTCACAATTCACGGTTTAGGAACTATTTTCTTTGTTGCATCTGCAAACAGGGAATGAACCCGAAGTACAAAACCGTGGCCTACGTGGCTTGCATTGACATCACCTCAGCGGCTATAGCGGCTACCGAGCGTGTAACTTCCGCGGCGCACATTTCGTACCGCAGAATTTGTTTTTCTCCACAAGAACGAGTAGAAATCACCACCAGCTTGGGACGTCACACCATAGATAGGGGCCTTCGCCGCTAACTGCAAATTATATATACCTCGGCGAACTCACTGGCAAACTCACTCAGGCTGTGTTCCAAATTTTAGCCAAATGAAAGCGAGTTTCTCCGGCGGGCTGTGTCACATGACAACACAGATTGCAAAACGGTGGACACGGATAGGTTTTAGAACGCCAAGGTAAAAACTCTTACCCTCGAGTAGGATCGAGTAAATTTTGGAACACGCCCTCAGTGTTATCATCCCCACTCACCACCTGATCGTGAGTTAACTCGAGTGACTCTGTGGTGCTGCCGCGTGCCTTAGTAGCGGTCGGTATACGTACTTGGCTCCTACGCTGAGGCACGGGGTTTAAACGCTACCTGCCTCTTTATTTTTTTAAGAGTATTAATTAGACGCCATATTTGAGTGCACAATTCACTGGGCATGCTCATAACTAGCTCGCACTTAGAGGTTCCCAAGACCAACATTCTTAATGGCGTGGAATGCACGTTGCATAAGCACCGTGGAAACTCTTTGTCAGCACGCGCTGAGCAGCTACGCAAGTGAATGGCCCCTATGTACTTACCGTGTTGCACGTACTCAGTTTTATGGCCACTGACAAGATAAGAATGGCAGGGAGGTCTTTCCGGATCCGGCGCGATATCTTCGATAACACTTTGCCGTCTCGTGAGCTTCGAGGGAGCACGCGCAGCCAAAGCACGATGGAAGGCAACGACCGTGCGCTGGAGTCATTCCAGAGAGACGTCCTCCGCTGCTTCTCCGTTCAGTGACTCTGCGCCGTGCAAGGGAAGGAGAGGACGAGGTGAGGCGCCGTGGTAAGAGCTCCACGTGTGCGACAGAGCTCCGTTTCTGCACCTGACAGGGTTTGGATCTGACATCTCGGCCGTTCCTTCGTTGGAACACGCCTCTTATTCGATAAGAACAACGTGCCCGTCTAGGTATTTCCCATCCCCTTTCTCGTATAGAGCCGGTGGATTTCTGAACACCAGAGATACGACAGCTCCGCTACGACAAGCGGACGTCGCCGATGTTCGGCGCCCGAACGCCACAGAAAGGAAAGGCTCTTCGTAAAGCGCACGCGTATTAAAATCGCTATTGCTACCCAAATTTATCTCAAAGTTCCTTTCATGGCTCTCCCTAGTCCGCGCCAACGTCTAATTCGAAAGATGTCTGTTCTTGTTCGTCCTTTTTGTTTAGAAAATTTGTAGAAATCAAGGGCAAACACTCCGATATGAGCAATGTCAAATCGGGCGTTCCCCAAGATGCTGTCCTCAGACGACCGTTTTTCTTACTGTATAATCTAACGGTTAAAGCAAGACTGCTCGCACACGACTGTATTTTGTATACGGAAATTAAGACGCCACCCGATCAACTTAACTGAACTTCTTGTTTAGCCCGCATTGACCAATGGAGCCAGTGGGCCAACCAAACCCACGTGGCAAATGTCATTAAATCTATAGAGGACAGTATGTATGACCATTACGCACAAAGCCAAACCCTCTGAGTTTGCATACAATATCGAACGATACCCAGATGTGAGGGTTAGTTGTTACAAATATTTGGGTGTAACCATGATCTACGTTTGGGAATATACCCTTAGTGAAAACTAATTCGTTTGAAATATACCACATTCTAATTTGAGTGTATTTGAAATACAGTTCATAATTGTAAGTACACGAAAAATAGACCGAAAATATAAACTTCTTTTTTTTTTTACTTAGTACTAAAATATACTTCTAAAAATCATTTTAAAATACCTTTACTTAAACTACATTTGAAGTTCCCTTCATGCGTTTTGAAATATGCAAATACTAAATTAATAGGCACAAAATACCTTTCACATATATTTCTTGAAATATTTATTTAATTCATGCAAAATATACTCCAACCCTAAAAAAAAATGGAGCAATCAAAGATACGTGCAGGATAGTCTTGAAATACCTGAAAATCGTAAATACTATTTTGTTATACTCTAAGTACCTTTTGACTGCAATACTTTGGTAGTTTGACTTAAACTACCAATATATTGAAAAGCTCCCCTTCTAGAAGTTCACTTCAAGCAGATATGAAGTACACTGAAGCGCCTGAAGTACACTGAAGCTGAATTACGCAGCATCGCACTGATAAATATGCCCAGTTTATGTTATTGTTTCCTTTTTTCTATCAAGAACACACCTGATCAGTTCCTTTCACACCAATCACAAACGGGGTTCGGCAACTACAACCACAACATTTGCTGAGGCTGGAAAGCTTCAGCAGGTGCTGTGAACAGATACGTTTGGCGTGGTTTTGTTAGCACAATGTTAGTTCACTGAACGTGTATACTCACCATTGTACGTGATGTGAGTAGTGACTTTAATATAGTGACATTAACTACCATATTAAATAGTCAACTACTAAAAAGGAAAGGCAAAACAACTACTGTAAAATATTTATATTTCGCGGGCTCAATATTTCGCGATTTAGGTCAAAGTTGGAGTTTTGGAATACTTCGCAAATTCTAATTTTCGCGACGCGCTGGGATCGCAATATAGATTTCAATGTTTTTACATTTTGCCGGAATTGTTTACGGGACCTATTTTTCGGAATTGTAGGCGATTCGTGAACTTTGCGAAAATTAGGTCCTCACAAAAATAAAGTCGTTTACAGTATTTTAAAGTGAAGAAACTGCCTTGATTCGCTTCGTCCTGAGTGGTGCTACGCAGAGAAGCAATAACATGTATTTTATGAGCCGTTTGTGTGGATATTGTTTTAGGAACTGCGCCGAATTGTTATTAGTTGTACCAATGCCTTTTAGTAAGAGATATCGTCCACGAACTTCAAAACACTGTTTACCCTTTGACAGACTCCCGAGGAGAAGATTGAGTACTTGGAACCTTAATAAGCGCACAGGTGGTCACCGAAAAAATGATTACCCTCAATATGTAGGCTATATAAGGCTCTAGAGCAGTCAACGGGACTGTGAATGAGCTTTTCAGTGCGTCATGGTGTTTGTGTTTGTGTTCGTTTCTAATGTAGCTTTGTGAGATGTATTTAGTAGTGCCTTCAAATACCACAGGGACACCATTTGCTGACAAAATCGAAAATAAAAAAAAAATTGTGTTACCGGTTTTTAATGCATAAATGGCATCTTGAGTGAGAAAGGATAATATTCTTGGTATATCTAAAATATATTTTGATTCATATTTATAATGTATTTTGAATACCTTACGCGCGTATTTCGAATGCGGTCAAAATAATACAGAATAAATACAAAGTGAATATTCGTATTAAATATATTTCAAATTCGTTTGAAGTACGGCCTCTTTTTGCTAAGTACATATAAATAATATTGTAAAAAAAGCGAATTCCAAATGATTGTACTTACCGGGGTCCTTGAAGCTAACTTCAGCTAATACATAACGTATGATATATAAAACAGTCATACGCCCATTGATAAAATATGCGTGTGAAATCTGTGATCCTCACTATTCAAGACGTGCATAAATAGGAAGGAGCGCAGCGGCTTGGTTTGCGTTTTCTTTATTCCAAATATCGTCGATTAGACTCTCCAACGGCACTGTACTCGGAAGCTAACCTTCCGGTACTCAAGACGTGGCATAAGGAAAAAAGTTTGAAATTACTTTATATAATTCTAAACGTCTTTCTGCATCTAGATAAAACAGCGTACGTCGCTTCTGATGTGTCCAGAAATACTCGCAACGAACATATATATAGCAGTACCGTTTTTCAGCCCCAATGCTTTCAGGACTCTTTTAAATACTCCTTTTCCCCCTTAACTATCAACGACTGGAACTGTCTCCTTGAATATGCTGTCTCGTGTCATTCGCCTTAATCATTCTGTTCATTCCTTCCGTGTTATGATGCATCTTGTGACCTGTAATACAGAAAAAGGAAAATATATATTTTTCGTTTTTGTTTTTATTGTGCGCGCTTTGCTCTTGTGTTTGTGCTATTCAAGCTTATCGTTCAGTAAAATATTGCGTGATTCATTGTATTTGTTCCAGCGCCTTTGCCAACTCATCTGAAAACCAATTTACATATTTTATCGTGCTTTTCTTGTTCCAGTGTGTGTTAATATTTCATCTTTTTTTTTTCTTTTTTTTTTTTTGCACTTTGCCAGAAAATGTGTATTCCCGTTCCTACCGTACTCCCATGAGGGACTTATAGTATTTTTAAATAAAAATAAATGCTTTCTGTAAGAAGTAATTGAAAACGAACGCGCTCACGTCCACCCTTGTCTTGAACATCTTGATGAGAACTATTCGCATTCCGTCTGCTCTGCTTGGAAGGAGAGAGTGGGTCGAGACAGCGCAGCTCCTTGTGTCCCTCAGTCCAACCTCTGACATCACCGCACTCTGTCCGAAATAAGCGGATGATCCTGCGCGCCGAATAGAGCACATCGACTCCCTCCAGCCATTTATTTTATGGCCTCTTGGGGGTCTTCGTAAGTATCGTGATATGAGTGGCGCGTGTTTTTTTATTCGTGGTATGAACGTGAATGAATGGGAGAAAATTATTGTGAAAGAGATTGATGTTTGCTGTCTCCAATCGAAAATGACGACTTGTTCCCCTTGTACGATAATTCCCGACACCGCGTTAATATAAGGAACACCCATCTACTGTGCAACACGAGGACACATTAAAGGGATGCTGACCCGAAATCTGGATTCCACAAAGCACGCGGCAAAAGCGTGCAACGGGATGCTACAAACACCAAAACATCACTCATACAGCGATATCTCAAACGGATGACCTATTTTTCAAAAAAAAAAAAAAAAGAAGGCGCATTTGACAGAAATGTTGACGTCATGTTTCTCCGAGAAGGAGAGGGAACGGCCTCGCGTCTTCTCCGTCTCGCGGCCTTAAGGGAACGAAGCGAAGAGAGGAGGAAACTAGATATCTTGACGGTCACGCGCCTCGTCGGCCTGGTTCAATCTCGACTTCTTTTTCCAAAAATACGGCCGTCCATTTGAGATATCGCCTTACTGGTAGTAGGGTGTCTCAATGTCCTTCTGTTTAGGGAGATGCCATCGTTTGTAGTACCCGATGCCGACAGCACGCGCTCACACGCAAAATACAAAGAAATCGAGGAAACAAAATGTCGCCGTAGCACAGTCAGCGCCACGAGCACGTGCAGGGACACGCTCTTTCACGCGCTTCAGAACAAAAAATAAAAATAAGTGTTCGAAACAAAATGGCCAGATGTCATCACCCCAAGCAAAGCGCACTTGAAGGCACCCTAACTAGTTGTGTCGTGGGGATTGTAGCGTCCTGTCTACATCCCCTGCATTGTTTTTTTTTTTTTTTTTTTTTTGAAATTTAAATTTTGGTTAACCATCTTTTAAGCTACACCGTCACCCGGAGAGGCTTGCAGAATATACTTTTTGGGAAGAGAGCAAAGACAGAGACGGATACCGAGACAATGCTTTGTATGCCACTCAATAGTGTCTAGAACGTGATTTTTGACCATCCTGCCCCCTCTCGGAGCTTGCCTCGAAATCTAGTTTTTGTGATCTCGGGCAAAGAAGGTATGCGTCTCTGCGTGGACGCGCTATAGCCCATGCGAGGACCATTTTCGCGAGATAACATTACCGAGGCCATTTGAGCTCTACTAAACTACCGAGGCCGACTAATGACACGCCTCCCGCCCATGAGCTAATTAAGCCTCGGCGGCAGCACGCCGAGGGCCCACCTGCTCCCTGTGCCGAAAAAACGGCCATCTATTTCGGCCCTGTGTGGCGCTCCGCCGATTGTCTTGCCGGCGCAGACCAGCGTCGTCGGCCGAACGGGGATCAGCGTCGGCGCCAGGCGGCTTCTCCGAGGCTCAAAGCGTCCGTCATGTCCGGATTAGTGAGTGACGAATGTGGGGGGCAGCTGAAGACGCTGCCGGCCGCAAGAGTTATGGCGGCTCCGGGAGATCTCCGACGGCTACCGGCTTCCCCCGGCGCCGCTCTTGTTCGGGCTCACGTCCCAGGGTCCTGGAACGCTCCGAGGGCCCGAGGCTCCTGCGATATATTAGAGATGGCTAGGTGGGCTAGCTGGTTTTGCATGTCGAAAGTTACGCCGCGTCCTGTCCAGTTCTCCTTTCGTTTTCGTCCGTGTTTCTTTTTTCGGCGTATTACACCGTGATGCAAGACCATCTAGCCCAACCCTTATCCGATATTGGAGAGTTTTAGTAGATTGTTCCAATGGCTTTGACAACGATACCCGACAAAAGAGAGTTTAAGTAGAGCATTCCAATACTTCCGATAACAATACCCGATAACATAGCATTTTAGTTACGATACCTCCGATAAGAGTACTCGATGATGACACGATCACGATGCATGTGCCAAGGCGGAGTATTGAGTATCATTATCGGAGCCATCGGAACGATTTACTAAAGCTCTCTAATCCCGAAAAGACGGTCGGGAAAACGCCCGCGGTGCCTCTAGCGTTGGAAGGAAGGAGCGACTTGTGTGCTGCGTGTCGCATTTCCGCCAAGTCATCGTGCGCTCCAGAACATAGAACTTTGATAGAACATTCGTCTTCCCTAAAGAAGAGGAAGGCGGCAGATGAACTCCTTTCTCAACGCTGCGGTGTCCAAACCGCACTTGCGTTGGCTGCGGCCCAAGCGGACAGGATCTCTGGAGCTCGTGTGCGTGCTTTTGTTGTTCGCGTCACACTGTTAGTGCGACGCAAACTGTATAATTGGGACAATAACCGAAGCGGGAAAACTCGATGTCCGTCGATGTCTTTTCGATACAAAATGAGCACGAAAGAGAGAGTGCAAATAAATAACGATTGTTGACAGCTCGACAGTTGGAAAAACGGTGCCGTCTACACCGTTGAAGGATTATAATGGTAAGAAAGCCGCGAAAGGATGAAAAAGAAGAGGAGGGTGAAAATAAGAAAACACAAATGTGACGCACTTACAGAAGCAACACGATATGAATGGGCATGCAATAGTGCAATATCCTCACTAAAAGGCTCACACCCAAAACAGGAAAACAGCGAGTTATTCTTCAGCATACACATAGTCGTTTTGACTGAGCGTTTGTTGAAAAGAGACACATTAGTTACGTTCACACCGCACATCACTTACATTCGGACTGTACTCTGTCACGCTGAATCACTCGCACGTGCTCAGGAACATACATAATCATGTGTGGGTAGGTCTTAGCACCTAAAGGGCTGAATCAGCTGAAAATGCTAAAGCGCTTAATCAGCACTGCATCACAGCTAAGTTACATTCAAGTCAATGATGCATTAGTGCTGATTCGTTCATTTAGCGCTGTGCTATATGTCTTACCAGGTCTTAATAATCATGTAAGAGTCTGCTGCCTTTTAAAAAATCGCAAATGTTGTTGATGGCGTCTTGAGTGTTTTGCGGTTTGGCCAAGATCCCAGTATTTTGCTTATGATAAAGAACGTCTGTCCAAAAGTCCTAGGAGAATGTGCATGGTTCATACCTTTAGAGGGGTCACCGCATTCATGTGTTAGGGACTCACGCTGCCGAATTGGGCGCAAGAAGCTGACTGAAAAAGCCATTTCAAGCTATATATATTCAGTACAAAAGACCATAGTGTCTTCTGCTTGTTCTAATATAACGTCAAAATTGAAAATCCGGGACAATACGGGGTGGTACTAGGAGAGCGTCTAGAGGGTTTTCGGGAAGTGTTCCCCTCTCAAGTGCCAAAGTAGGAACTTGGAATCCGCAGTTGTCAAGATGCTCCGCGGTGTCGCGAAAATAATCATCTCGACGACGAACGGCATCGGCGCGCGTTACCTGCCGCAATGCCGGAAACAACTATCGTTATTTCCCTTCTCTGGCTCCCTGACATGGAGCGTGTCTCACGCACTAGAGCCCCGAAGGCTCGGTTGCAGGACGCTGGGTCTTCTGGCCTGCGTCAGACGGCAGCAGAGTCTCCGAGGATTAATAGCGCGCACGTGCGAGAGCTTTCGGCGCCGGCGTTCGAGCGGTTCCGGGCGCTTGCCGCTTGACGTCGTTCGCGCCGTTGGGTCCGACGCCGGAGAGGCGCGGCGGGGTGCGCGGGACGGCCCCTGCAGCTCCGCAAAAATGATGAAGCGAGTCGCGGAGAACTCGCGGTTTCCGAAGCAGACCGCGGCCCAGTAGAGCTTTGCTCGGGCTTCCATGCATCACGTGCCGTCAGCTGCAGACTCGAGCCGCAGGGCCCATACATCATAAAAGAAGACACCTTGTCCGCTGCAGACATGGTGAGAAAACTATCTGCGGACATTCCTCCGTCATGTTCGAAGCATGTTTGCTCTGTACATGCCTCGAGCATCAGACAGGTTTTGTACGGTCAATGTGACACGATCGTCCGACACTCGGACACTGCGGGCTGTCTTCTTGTATTAGGGCTGTGGCTTAGCTGTGCATGGGCGGCGCAATACGTTTCCTCTTATTCCGTTTGCTTCACTTGATCATTGCCGTAGCACGAGAGGTTATTGCCACTTTAGGTACTACCGTGGCCTTCTGCCCAGCATAGGCCTTTGGGGAGGCTCGTCAACGCCCGCTTGAATGGCTCGGCATCTCGGTAAGACTAGGGTGCCTTCATGTGCGCTTTGCTTAAGGTGGAGACATCTGGCCATTTTGTCGCTCACGTTTATTCTTCTTTTTTGTTCGGAAGCCCGTGAAAGAGCGTGTCCCCGCACGGGTTTGTGGCGCTGACTGTGCGATGGCGACATTTGATTTTCGTCGATTTCTTTTTATTTTCCCCGTGAGCGTATGCTGTCGGCATCGGGTATCTACAAAGGGTGGCATCACCCTAAACAGAAGGACATCGCGGATCCCTAGGTAAGACAGATTTTGAAGTCGGGTTAGCAAAAACGAAGGTCGGCAATGGCGGCTGAATCTGGCGCGTTTTCAAAGCGTCTATACTATATCCGTGTGCAAGCGCGTGCTCCGCTCGCCTTCCTCTTCTTGGAATACCGGGTGGCACCGCGGGCACCGAGGGTGACGCCTTCGTGTCGCCATTCAGCTCGAGCTGCAACGAATGCACACGAATAAAAAAAAAATATACCCGGCGCTGCGCTGTATCTTTTCCTAGCATTGAAGTACATACAAAAGGGGGATGCCAAGAGGACCGGTGGCCGACTGTTTTAGCCGCGCACCGCATCTCGGAGCACGTGGATCAAAAGCTCCCGCTGCAGAATCGAGAGTAGGGTCTGCTAGGACTGGGGGTATGCCGACCGCGTCGGCCTCTCCACGGGAGCTGAGTGTCGCGTGGCCCAATTCTGCCGCAGGGGCCTGGGTTGGCGCTGCCAGTCTCAGCAAAGCACGAGGCCGGTCGGGCAGCGTTTCACGATGCTGGCTTGGGGCGTGTTGGTGTGAATATTTCTTCTTGTTTTACGTTGTATGTGAGTGCTTTGTTCCGAGTTCCCTGTCTATTCGGCACAGCTATAGCTGTGCCGAATAGACAGGGAACTCACAACAATGTTAAATACTGCGAGGAAAAAGACACAGTGGTGGTGTTTTGTGCCGGGGTGCCAACGGGGGTTCCAAATCAAAACGGAAACACTCCGTGTTTCGAAAGCCGAGCGACACCTCTCTGTTTGCAAAATGGGATAGTCTGATTCAAAGAAAACAATCTACTGCATCACGCGATGGCATTTCTTTTTGAAGGAAAAAACAAAACTGATGCCGAGGGAGAGGAAGAAACATAAAAACAATGTGTGACAAATTTCCCCGAGTAGGATTGCTCTTCATTAAAGACAACATTTCAAGTTGCTCTATTTATCTTGCCAGTCTTGGTGTTTATTTTCGTTTGATGCATGCTCACTATAGTCCGTTACAAGTCAAGAAGGTAGGAGAAGCTCCTCCCATAAGCGTGATGCGCCCGTTTAAATCTATCCACAGTTGAAACAATAGTTCGCTGGAAACGCCCCTTGTTCCGCTTCAATCAATAGATAATGGCTACAGAGTGATGCCAACTTTTCTCCGACCCCCACTTTTTAAGAAAAGGACCTTTGTAGTCACTGGAGAGGGAACCGAGCCACTGAAAGTGGCCTTTGTATCCGTCGGAGGGGGAACCTAACCCCCCAAAATCGTTTTTATTTCCATTGGAGGGGGAAAACTCTAATCTCCCTCTTGTGGCTTCCACAACGCTAAGTCAAAGTCGAAAGCTAAAGCAGATATTCACAGGAAGGCAAAACCTTCTCCCGCGTTGGCCACGACGTCACGGGAAAGATGGGACGATATTGGATGCGGAGGTGGCGGAGGGATATAGGATTCCCTTTGAGGGGCATTTGCCGCTACCTTCTTGACCTGCAACTTCTTATAGATTAAATCGATTCCGATAGTCACGGCTTGTGGTTTGGACGCCGTGGGACCCGGGAAGGTAGTCATTAGTCATTAGTCAAGAGTGCAGCATAGTGGGCTACCCCAGATTCTGGTTGTAATCCCAGCCCCCCATTTGCACCACCACCATTTTCCTTCTGCAATTTTTGGAGCTCAATTTGTGCCCGTATTTGTTCGAGCTTTATTTTTTCAATTTCCAACCGAGTGTTCATCACTTCAGAATCAGTTCTCCCCTCATCCTCTGATGCGTCATCAGGCTCCTTAAGCTTATCAGGCATTTTACCCTCCCCTTTGCCCGACTCATAGTTCTTCGCCATGGCTCGAGTGATCATTCAACCCAAATAGACAAGCATATGCGCTCACCAATTCATGTTCACCAGCTCTTCGTCGTCGATGGGCAGTCAGAAGCACTGGCAGCGGAAATGCCTAACAGGAATGTCTCAGGGTCCGTGCACCACTGAAATCCGGATTCTACCGCTTGCAGGCAGTAGTTCCTGTCCCTCTCGAAGACTAGAAGTCTTGTTTTCCGCCGTTGGTTCTTGCGCTGAGGCTGCGTCATGCAGCGTTCGTCCCACTGGTTACGCCAAGCGCTCGCCTGGCGTCCGGTTGCATGGCCGCCGAAAAGCCGAGTTTGCTTGCTGTCAGCACCGTTCGTGCTGTGCTCCGGACTCGCCGCTCCGTCGCATATGGTAGACGAAAAGCCTGGCTTGCTTGAACTGGCAACATCCGTGTAGTATGCCGGACCCACCGCTCCGTCGATTGTGGCAGGCAGAAATCCGGGCTTACTTGAACTCGGCGACGTCTGTGCGGTGTTGGAGCTGGCCGCTCATCCCAAGGTTCCGTAGCTGAACTCCCGCTGTCGACTGCGCCAGTCACGGCTTGTGGTTTGGGCGCCGTGGGACCCGGGAAGGCAGGGAGACAGCCTTTTGGGGGGAAAGCGTTTTATTCCGGTTCGAAGTCGTGCTTGCACCAGCTCCAGCCCCGGTCCTTCCGTCGTCACTTCGTCTTTTTCTAGTCGCACCAACCAGCGCACACCACGGGTAACAAAATATAACAATCACAAAGCCCGATAACCCGTCGGCGACGGCACGCGCTGAATCCGCTGCCTCATGCATGCCACATGCATGACACCGATCTTTCCTTGTCAGCTTCGGCTGAGAATGCAGAAGTCAAGAAAAGCTCGGTTTCATTATTCCATGCTACACAGAAAAGATGACACGAGAACAAAAGCTGGGTATCTAAATAAGGATATATTGACTGACCGCTGGCATCTGTTAAAACTCGTTTCCTTTATTGACGTATAACTCCTGGGTAGCTCAGTTGGTAGAGCGCTCCACTCGAAATGGAGAGGCCCCTGGTTCGATACCACGACCAGGCGGCTTTTTTTCAATCGCGCTTCTGTCAACGAGCTGTGTTTGGAGGTTTGTGGCTTTCATTGGTCCCCGGGTATCTAAATGTCTCCAAAATGTACAGCTTCCAAAAGAAATACTTAAAAAGGCTTTGACTCTAAAGTGGAGAGGAAAGCCTCGCATATCATATTATACTCAAACTTCGCTTTCTTAAGGCTTTGATGTAAGGTCAGATAGAAAATTATTCTTCTACAACAGAGCAACCAAAAAACTAAAAATTAAAAAAGCGAGACCGACCGCTCACAAACGGCATTTGCGACTTGAATGTAAGCTTCTGCCACTTGCGCAAGTCACGCTTTTTCACCGGGGTGTGAGAAAGGATGGAACTTATTCTTTCTCACAACCGAGCAGAGAAAAACGAATGAAGGATACGACGACCATTTTCACGCCGAATAAAAACTGTGCCTCTAATCCAGCTGTGAAGGTGGTTGGACAGCGAAGCTGTAAACGACACCCACAACGATTACCAATTGCGACGTCACATGAAAATTCACACACATGGCTTTACAAAGAGTGAAACCAGAAACTAGTGAAATGTACTTGACCACTCCCTTGATTACTTCACAACGACATTCACGACTTTTTGATCAGTCTGATACACACTGAGATTTTCAGTACTCACTGTAGATATGTTCTTTCCTAAGGTTAAATCAATGCATGGTTCATGAATGGTGGTTGGTTGAGTTGCATTGGTGAAGCACATGAGTGCAAACTCTTCCATGACGAATTGGATGAACCACCTGTTTTGCGGTTTTGATATATCCACATTAAAGTCCCCGACAATGATCATGGGTGTGGTGTGATCCATTGCTAGACCGGTCTCCCTTTTATATATGAAAGCGTGGTGACGTCACTACGTGATTTCTATGCTGTTGGGTACTTTTCCACTCGGAGTAGCCCACGCAACCGTAATCTTCACCCGGAAACACACGCGGGGAGAAGGAACGTGGTTCACATTGTTCGCAGGCGCCGTTATCATCCATTATGCGGTTTGCACTTCACACGAGGGCTTCGAATGACGTCAACCCCTTTCGAAGCAGCTGCAAACATAAACTTTACCGGGACGCGTGGGAAGGTGTTTTTATTGTTCACACGCGCCTGATCACCCATAATGTGGTTTTGATGCTTGTTTTGTGGTTTTCTTTATTGAAACGGATACTGAGCTGGTGTGCTGTAAGCCTGATTTCAAAGGAGATATGCTGTTTTGCCCTCAATTGTTTGCCGGGAGGTTTTCGCTTAGAACGCCAACGACACCAAATTTCCTTGGCTCCGTAGAGGTATACACCTCCGCTGTAAAATATCTGCTGCGACCCCACGGCCTCTGTCAGCCGTCGAATGACCGCGCTCCATCCCACAGCGCCCTCACCGGCGTGCTTTCACATTGCGACACACTCACGGCCACCGGACAGTACACTTCCCCATTCTAGTACACCCTACCTAGGGACGCTGGAACCGGGAGGAAGGGAGGGGCAGGGAAGGGATGGGGGGGGAGAGGGGGGCTCAGCTTCTTTTTAAGAACGCTTGGAATGGAGACGCCAAATGCTCAATACGTCGCGCCAGGCACTAGGTGACCCAGTGAAAGGAAGAAATTAACCCGCGAGGATAATTAACAAGACTCAGATTGTAATATCTGCAAAAACAAATAGTACCTAAGCAATAAAAGAAACGGCAAAAAAAACTTAGTTTCGACCCTTCCCCCTTTCCACACACACACACAAACACACACTCAAAATATAGACCAGCTCAACTCACTGACGTCACGCCACTGCGGTGTCGGTACTGCGCGTGCGCAGACGCTTCTTTCCTCCCGAATTGGATTTGTGCGCAAGCGCAGTGCCCGCACCTGGTCTGGGCAAAGCGGACTTGTTTGGAAACACTGTGTTGGTGCATATTTCCGGCGTCACTGATACCCAGCGATCCTGGGCTCACCACCCCTGCCTGTTTCGATAGGGACGAGCGTCGTGCACGCAGGCAGTTTTATATTCAGTACTGCGCTTGGCAGGTTAAAGGCATGGATGCGGGTTAGCTGTCCAGCTGGACTGGCTACATTGCCCGTATACAGCGGAGACACGCACCTGACGCCGTTTTAATTCAGAACTTTGTCTCTTCCTAAACCTGTACGCAACTCATTCCTGACACGCGCTGTTGCTGCTCCCGCTCTGACTCGCTTGGAACCAGCGCAGCAGAGCTTACTTGCCCCGAAGCGTAGCCATATACCTTGGCGTAGCCTCCTATATACTGACAAAGCCTGGCAGATCAGCACGAGAAGCGGCCGCCGAAATGGAAAAGGTGGAGCGGCAGACAACGGATGAGAGGAGAGCCAGGTGACTGGCGCCCCGTTGCGGCGAAACGCACTTCTCCCGAGCGAAAAAGTGTGTGTTCGGGTCCTCCCCATCGCAAAAGCTGTGCGCTGACGTCCAGGTTCCCCGAGAAATGGCTCTTTGATGCTCTGTGCTACCAGATCCTCGCGCTCCAAATCGGCGACCGGGCACTCTATGGCTCCGTCGCCGAACTGCCAGGCTTTGTGAGTACAAAGGAGGCTATGCCCGAACGCACTGGGCAAAAGTCTTACCAGAGACAACCTTGGGGAACAATTAGCTTGGATAGCACGGGAGCTCGTATATCTCTACCTGCAACCCTGCTCGTTCATCACAACTGCGGACAAAAGCAATTAAAGCGGGGGGTTCAGGACTCAGGATAATAATCTGCTCCCATCGCTGCAGAGATAGACTGCGTCGAAAAAAATAAGAAAAGCAAATATCCACTCATGATATCAATTGAAATTCCCCTAAGTGTATTTATCCGGCGAAAAACTCTTTCATTGCGATGAAACAAATAAAATAGCGATTTAGTGTATCAGACTCGAGTGCCCTGCCTTCCAGTCGAGTAGAGCAGGAATGCAAGTATCATTAACAACGTGACCCCCTCGTATAATGGTTTTAGTTGCGGAGCATCTCTTGCTCGGGTCTATGTCCCGCGGCGTCGTAGTCCGCACTCACACTACGCATGCCTTCCCTCTCTCCAACAGCTGCGCGTTACTCTCTCCGCTCTCTCTCTCTACCAGCTGCGTGCACTTCGCGTGCGTTCGCTTCTACTCACACCGCGCGCGCATGCGCAACTCTCCTCCTCTAGTCTCCTCTCCTTCAAGTGTGAATAAAAGCAGCGGTAGCGCGCGATCGGGGGAGGAAGTGGCCGAGTGGGACACGTCTCAGCTCGGAGCGTGGAGCGAAAGCTTGCGCTGGGAACCTCCTGGGTTCGATGCCCGCCGCCCCCGCCCGTTTCGATACGGATGAGTTTCGTACCGGCACGCGTTCGTGTAATCACTACTGCGTGTTGCACGTTAAAAACCCCAGGTTAGCGGTTGTACTGCACTGGCCAAATTTCTCATCTACAGCTAAGAGAGCGATTACCCGTTGAGGCGCATCTCCATCAAGGCTGTATAAACATAAAGAGCAAACCAATTTTCTGCGCGCGATCAGTTCACCGCTGTTTCTTTCTCTCTGGTGTGCGCTGCTGCCAGCTCTGACGTCGAGGATGATGTCAAGAACGACGTCTAGGACGACTTCTGGGACGACCTGTAGGACTACCTCAAGGACGATGTCGTGAACGATGCCCAGCGGACGTCCTCTAGGACGACCTCAATGACGACGCCTAGGACGACGTCGTCCTTGAGCATAGGATCGTGCGGTGTCTGCTTGACGACGTATTTTTATGCCCATCTTTCGGACACAACGACGCCACTTTTTCGCGCAGTGGGACAAGTAAGGCTTTCGCCTGAAAGGGATGATTTTTTTAACTAGCCCCTTAGCATTAAAGGGGCACTGACACATCGAAATCATTTTTTTTTTTATTATCCGAAACGATTGAAAACGATGCCGGGACATTACCCTCAAAATTCGAAACTTAAGAATTCAATAATTTTGAAGTAAAAAAAAAAAATTTTCCAAACGCTCAATTTGAAGTTCGCGTGCGATCCGCGCCAGTGCACTGACGTTAAATTGTGCGGTCTCCTGCGAGTCGACTTTCTCTGGGACCTCCGCTCCAGGCTACAAAGCAAAGCGCCGTTGCCACAGCGACCCGAAGCGCAGGCGGACCGATCGGGAAAAAACCGGTTTCTTCCCCCGACTCACCGATCATCCTCTGCTCGAGCGCAGCCAAGTTTTCCGAGGGAGGATACAAATCCAGGAAGCGACATCACACCGGACTCTGATTTTTGGCATTTCAAATTGAGGGGCCGTAGTGCGTTCCCAATTGCGTTAAAAAACATGTTTTACAATTGCCGTCATTAAATGTTATAGAAATGTCACCTACAAAGCTTCAAAATTTCATGATTTTTGACGTCACCGATCAAAAGAAGCGAGGAGGTGAGCAGCGGAAGAGAAATACGCCAGAAATAAAAACGCGCGCTAGCGCGGGGAAATTTTTTTTCGCGTGTCTTTGA
Organism: Ixodes scapularis; assembly: GCF_016920785.2. Classification (NCBI taxonomy): domain Eukaryota; kingdom Metazoa; phylum Arthropoda; class Arachnida; order Ixodida; family Ixodidae; genus Ixodes; species Ixodes scapularis. The sequence goes on along the minus strand of NW_024609857.1, from coordinate 2,818,590 downwards.
CTACAACCCCCGTGCATCGTTTTATACAATAAAAAAATACGACCTTTGGGGTTTCAGTTCCCCTTTAATCCTCGACTCGAAGCGAAATAAGAAATCACGTGATGTGCTTTGACACCGGAGGCAATGGCTCCAAACTTCCACCCCGCTTTTTAAGCACATCATGGAACTTGTCATTCTGAAATGATAAGTGCCGTCACGGCGCTCATTGACCACGAAAACGAATTGAGATATTCGTCGACGGATTGATTGTTGACGAGCGCTGACGTGGGTGGGCACGGCGGATGCATCACAGTGAAAAGGCAAAGAACGATCGAAGGAATGGCGGTACAAAATAGTCCGCTATATTTTCAAACTTTTGTACGGAAAAGCAGGCTTTAGGCTTTCTACGCCCGTGTACGAGTTTTATTTTGGCGCACTAAACGATATGCTATTAGAAAAATCCCAATTCGTCCCAGCCTAAAATTCATATCATGATCCCTTTAATAACTAGGCGCACTAAAAATTTGTGCACTTTCGCAAGATGCTTGCTAACAGCATACAGCAAGGCTGAGAGTTGAACTAGTTTGTAAGGTGATAGCATATTCAAAAACAGCGCACAAGCATAAAAGAAAAAACAAAAGAGGGAAGAGGGAGGGGGGGGCGGTTGTAGAGGTGAGGGAGATGTTCTTGCAGGGATAAGAGAAAACAACAACAACAAATTAGTCGTTTGTGGTTTATACAGCAGGAGTTTAGTCTGCCAGAACATGGCTACATTGTTACCCACTGTAGATTAACAATTTGGCCAGTGCAGTACGACTGCTAGCCTGGGGTCTTTAACGTGCACCACGCAATAAGGGTACACGACCGCACGCCGGCACGATGCTCATCCAGATCGAAACGGGCAGGGGTACCTGGGCTCTGCAGCGCGAGCTTTCGCTCCACGTGCTCGGAGCTGGTGTGCGCCAGAGCCGGTGTGCGCTATTAGCGGCGAGATGTTTCGGTGGCGCCCTCGTTCGGTTACCTTTTGTGACGTCATTACCTTGTGAGCAACGAGTTCGATGGTGTTTGTAATGGGCATGGTGGAAGCCTGAAATCATAGCGCTCTCAAAGCAACACTGCCAACACCGTCAAAATTGAATTTCTTCCATTCCTCTTATTTCCACCGATGAGACATTCTTTGCTGACGTCAGAGTCAGCACTCGGCCAATTGTGGTGGGCCGACCACAGCGACGCTTTCGATCGCTCACGTCGCCAATCCCACTCGGACACCGATCCCCCCCCGCAGGGTTTAGAGAAAAGTTGAACATAGCAGTAACTGTAACTGGTATTCTGAAATAAAAAAGGAACACGACGCATCAGAAATGAAACACACGCACCATAAAAAAGAGAAGAACCTTCGATTCATGGAAGAGTTGTACTAGAAAGGGAAGAGAAGACGAAAAAACTACACAAACGGGAATTAAATTAAATTCAAGAAAAAAAATAAGAAAAAGAAGAAAAAATAATGCAGCTTTGTTCATCCGACCAAACGCGATGAAATGCGGTCGCTTTACAGGACCATCGTTCGTGAAAACAATTAGAAGAAATGATAAAATATTTGTAATATGCCGTGCACTCACTGGGAACGACATCAAGGACACCATCTGGGAAGTGTTGTTTAGCATCACATTAAGTTCGTACAAATGTCTAGAGTGAGGAACGGCATCGAAGGCTTTAGATAGGTCTATGAATATCGCATCCACTTGGTTGCCGATGTCGAGACACTGAGTGATGTCGTGAGTAAATTCGGTTAGTTGTGAAATTGTGCTGTAACCACGTCGGAACCCGTGTTGAAGATCTCATAAATGTTTTTAGTTTCATGAAACACCATGGATGTGTTCGTAGATTATGTGTTCTAATAATTTGCATAAATGATATGTTGAAGAAATTTGTTTGGAATTAGTTATGCTTTCGTGGAAATGAAGCGTGCTGGTTAAGTTACGGTGCTTGAGGAGAATATGTTCTTCTCCTCAAACACCGTAGCTATGCTTGTCGCCAGATTTATACAATGGAAGGACTTTTGCAAGTTTCCAGGACGAGGGAAACTGTTGCGGTTGGCAGCGATTTCTGAACAATATTAGCGAGGTACCGACTAGTCCAAAGAGAATACCGAACAAGAAATGAATCATGAATGTTGTCAGGGTCAGGACTTTCTTTCACTTCTTAATTTCCTTTCTGGGAGAAACAGTTCTGAAACCCCTGCGAGAACAACATCCCCCTCACCTTTACGGCATGCCCTTTCCTCCCTTTTCTTCTCTTCCTCACTGAGTGTGCTTTGTTTTTAACATGATAACAACATACAGTTGGTTTCAACGCCGCAGCGCGCTCCTTTTTTTTTTTTTAATTTGGTGCAAAATACCTGAGACAGCCTGTGTATAAATTATAATCACAGCAGCGTTAGAGCCCTACGCTGCGGTCAAGCTCGACTTTATCGACTCGCTATTGGTTCATATATTTATGCTATCCGTTACTGGACAGCAGTAGTGAAGAACAAAAATCAAGCTTGCTCTTTCGCATGGCATAAAAATCTGACACTACGCTCTACGTATATCCTCATAACGATAGTGATCCCCCCCCCCCCCCCCCAATTCTCTGTTCAATTCTAAACTTATTTGCTAAACCATGTTGTTGTTGTTGTTTATTTTGTAATAAAGAAAATAAATATAGTGAAAAAGGAAGGAAACGGAAACGCGTAGAACGAAAATTTAGTCTCACGTAAGCGGGGTCAGCTTTTTCGTCCTACAGGAAGAGGGAGAGGGGGAAAAGATATAGGTAGAAAAGGTTAAAAAAAACACATAAAAAAAACTGTACATTGGCCCTTAGGCAGGGCGCATAAAAGAGTCAGGGCGGGTTCTCGATGTCGTGATTTGCGCTGATCAGGCTGTTATTTTTCAAAGTCGAGAAGAGAGTCCTGCCTCATCCACGAAGTCAAGCACCGCCTGAAGTGCAGCGGTCCGCTTGGCCCGTGGTCCTCTCGGGAATAGGAGTTCTTGTGTAGTGCTGGCGTTGATGTGAAGTTTTTCGAAGGTTTTTAGTAGCGTCTTTCTCTGATCCTCATGCGCTGGGCAGGTCCAAAATATATGGTCGATGTCTTCGGGTTCATTGCATGAGCTGCAATTTTTTGTGTTTGACCGTCTGAGGAGGTGAAAACGGATGTTGGTGTTCGAGCAACCCGTTCTCAGTCTGTGTAACTGCGATTCTTCTTTACGGTTGAATTTTTTCTTTTGTATAGGGAAAGGTGGATAACCAGCTGCCGTTTCTGCGTCAGGGTGTTGTTTTGTTAATTCTTGGTGGATTATGATGCGTGCGGAGTTGTACTTATGGATAGCAATTGTTGGGCAGGCATCTTTGTGTGCTGCCAAGGCAAGGCCGTCTGCTTGCTCGTTTCCTAGAATTCCCACGTGTGATGGAATCCACTGGAAGTATATAGTGATCCCCGCATCGTGTGCTTTCCGTGTGAGTTGGGCGATAGATTTTGCAAGGGGACAAGCTGTGTTGAGGTTAGCCAATTGCATTAGTGCGCCTTTCGAGTCAGTGAAGACAGCGAGGTCTATTGAGTTTATGTATTTTGGCACGTGTGTGATGGCAAGCCATATAGCTGTAAGCTCGGCTGTTGTTGAGCTAGTGCAATTGCTCAGCTGATCTTTACAACGCGAGCCCATTTCAGGGACGACGTAGGCTGCTGTGGCCGAATCGCCTTTCACACTGCCATCTGTGTAAACGTGAATCATATCTGCGTAGGTGCTGATTGTTTCGTTTCCAATATAACGAGCCACCGTCTCTGCGACTTTTTTCCGTCTTGGAAGGTCGACAATGTCTGTCGCTATTTTGAGATGGTTGTTCTCTCGATGCGGTGGCGGGATGGGGGGTACGTTCTCTGGGCATCCGGCTAAACCATGAACTTCCACTAATCTTGCAGCTAAACAAAATGTAAGCTTTATAGACGCTTTACGCACGCGCCAGATTACAGTTCTCTTTGCCTGACCTTCTCTTATCTTACCGAGATACCGAGCCACTGAAGCGGGCTTGGACGAGTCTCCACCAGGGTGTAAGATAGGCAGGTGGGGAAACGGCCCATAGAAGCCTACCGCAGCGCCGTGACCGGATTGTGTACTCGTCTGCTTGCGGGTACCCCCGATTTGCGACCGATGGCGCTGCGGCGAGAGGAAAAAAATTGGAATCAGATTTGCATGGAACTCTATGGGAGAGTGCGTAAAATAAACACAGACCACGACAGTCCTCCATTGAAAATCCACGAGAAACCATCTCCGTCAGTTTAGCCGGTCGCCACCGGTCGCCCACCCGGAGTGGGAGTTCGCGCTGCTCCACATAGATGGCGCCACAGAAAAAGAGAAAGCCGAGGGGGACACAATCCGGTCGTTCATTTGGCTCTCGTTTCCCCACCTGTCTATCTTACACCCTGGTCTCCACAAAGGCCAATGCTGCGGAGAAGGATACAAGAGAATATTGCCGCGCCCAGGGCTGAGAAAGCAACGCTCGGTCACGGACCTCCAGAAAGTTCTCGTTTATTCATGTACCGCACGTAGCCTCTATCATTTATTCCTGATGTTGTTTTCTAGAAAGTGCGTGTTCATTCTCGCCCGATCACGCGACGCTCGAGCCGCTTTCGCCGAATCTTCGAGATTGCGACGCACTCTAGATAAGAGGCCGCCCGTGACCTTGTCGAGTCAGTCTCGCCCTAGCGCTCGATTCTGCTGACACGCCGACTTCGACGCCCGCGACGCTCTGCTTTCTTCTGTTTCCTTCTTTATTTTTGGCACAAGTTCGCCTCATTAAACGTTCATTTATTTCTGTTTATTTCTAGTTTATTGGTCACGACTCACCACCCGTGACATTCTGGTGGAGGTGCGGGGTACCGCATGTTCGTGCAGCGCAGCCCTCCGAGTTACCGCAGTACAAGTACGAACCCCAGCTCCGGAGGACCCGACGAAGACCAGATCGAGACCCGGTCAAGTCGCCGCATCCGAGGTCTACCCCCGGAACACGGACTTCTGCCACCCACGACCAAGCCGAAGACGACGATGGCCAACCAGGCGCAGACCCCGGCCGCTTCTGCCGTTGTGTACCTGCCGATCGCACCCAGGACTCCAACGCCTTTCCACGGAGACGTCCACGAGGACGTTGAAGACTGGCTGCAACACTACGAACGTGTAGCCCGCCACAACGGATGGACGACTCAACAATACCTCCACAATCTCTACTTCGCGCTTGAAGGAACTGCGAGGCATTGGTTTGAAAACCACGAAGCGTCCTTCACTACGTGGGAGTCCTGCGCCGCGGAGTTGAAGCGAACGTTCCTCAACCACCACCGTCGGCAGCGAGCGGAGGACCTTCTCCAAACAAGGGTGCAGGGCCCCAACGAAAGCGTGACCAGCTTCGTAGAGGATGTCATGCGCCTATGTGCCCGAGCCGATCCGGAGGCAGCCGATGAGAAGAAGCTCCGCGTCCTCATGCGTGGCGTGAAGGCTGAAATTTTTGGGGGCCTTGTCCGCCATCCCCCGACAACCGTCGACGGTTTTGTGGCTGAAGCCACTAACATCGAGCGAGCGCTGTCGGCCCGAGCAAGCCATTACCATCGACTCGCCGGCGTGCCTGCTCCTCGAACCGCCGCATCTTGCCGACTAGACCTGAACGCCACCGGTGTCGACGGCCTTCGGGAAATCGTCCGCGACATCGTCCGGGAGGAGCTCCGCAAGCTGCTGCCTGCTGCCAACCAGCCGGCTGAGCTGTCGATCGCCGAAGTGGTGCGCGAAGAAGTCCAGCGGGCAATTCAACCGGAGGCTCCTGCCTGCGTAGCACCACCCGAAGAGCCCGCCCTGACCTACGCCGCAGTGGCCCGACGGCCACCGCCTCCTCGCCGCACCTATGTCACGCCGCCCCGACGTCAGTCTCCTGCGCCGCAGCACGACCACCGCCGCGACGACCTGGTCCAGTACGCCTGCCCGGAGCCTCGCGCACCCCGCAAGACCGACCTGTGGCGAACGCCCGACCGACGCCCTATGTGCTTCCATTGCGGGGAAGCGGACCACACCTACCGCCGATGCCCATACCGACGACTCGGGCTACGCGCGTTCCACCCGAACGACCCGCGCCCCCGTCATGGTGAACGCCCTATCGAGATCGACGAGTACCTGCGACGACCTCAGTCCCCCGAGCCTGCGTCCCGCCGAGAGTTCCGGTCGCCGTCACCGCGACGTCCAGTTTCGCCGATGCACCGACCGCGACGTGAAAGCCTGTCCCCCCTCGCTCCTCGCCGGGGAAACTAGGCGCGGCAACCCCTGGAGGTGGAGTTGCCGAAGACGACCGACGCCAAGATCCTCCACGAACGTCGGGGGGCCCCCACTCGAACGCCACCAGAGACCAAAACGACGCCGCTGCAGTGGTGTCCAATACCCTAAACGTCGTCATCGACGGCCACGATACATCCGCACTCGTGGACACCGGAGCAGACTACTCAGTCTTGAGTGGGAGGCTCTCCCGCCGCCTTCGAAAAGTCATGACGCCGTGGGATGGACCACAAATAAGAACCGCCGGAGGACACCTCATTACACCAGTCGGGAGATGCACCGCTCGCGTCGAGATTCACGGCGAAACATGCCCTGTGAAGTTCGTCGTTCTGCAAGACTGTTCGAGGGACGTCATTCTCGGAATGGACTTCCTGTGTGAATACGGCGCCATCATCGACCTTGCGGAGAACAAGCTGACGCTTCGGAAGCCTGCCCCATCGGTGGAAAATACCAAACCGACGTTAGCTGCAGTGCGAGTCCTCGCCAGCCACGTAAACCTGCCGCCGCTGTTGAGTGTCTTTGTGCCCGTCGGGACCGAAGGAGCCACCTGCGGTGTAGCACTGCTGGAAGGAAGCGTCCAACTTCTCCTCGGACGAGGGATTGGCATTGCAAGAGCCGTAACCGAGCTCCAGGACGGGCGTACAGTAGCCCTTGTCACCAATTTCCGGCAAGAGTCGCAGCACCTTACAAAGGGTACAACTGTGGGCTACGTCGAGGAAATTGAAGACTCAGCCGCGATCGCCGTGATCTCAGAAGACGGCTCTCCGACGCAGAACAAGACAATCACGTCCTCAGAGCTCGACATCGACCCATCCCTCCCAGCCCCACAACGACGACAACTTCGTGACCTTCTCGCCGAGTTCAGTGAGTGCTTCTCCACGTCGTCGAAAGTGCGCCAAACGACGGTTGCGAAACATCGGATAATTACTGATGACGACGCACTCCCTGTGCATCGGCCGCCGTACAGGGTCTCCGTGAAAGAAAGGGAAGCCATCCAGCAGCAGGTACAAGAAATGCTTGACGACAACATTATCCAGCCCTCAAGCAGTCCGTGGGCTTCACCGGTAGTCCTGGTGAAAAAGAAAGACGGGACTCTTCGGTTCTGCGTGGACTATCGCCGACTGAACGCCGTAACAAAAAAGGACGTCTACCCACTGCCACGCATCGACGACACCCTGGACCGACTACGCCACGCCCGATACTTTTCGTCGATGGACTTGAAGAGCGGGTACTGGCAGATTGAGGTCGACGAACGAGATCGTGAGAAGACGGCCTTCGTCACGCCGGACGGACTGTATGAGTTTAAAGTAATGCCATTCGGGCTGTGCACAGCGCCGGCAACCTTCCGGCGCGTTATGGACACCGTCCTTGCCGGCCTGAAATGGCAAAGCTGTCTCGTCTACCTCGACGATGTTGTGGTCTTCGCAAGCGATTTCGACGAGCACCTGAAACGACTGCGAGCCGTTCTACAGGCCTTCAAAGCTGCTGGGCTGACCCTCAAGCCTTCCAAGTGTCGGTTCGCCTATGGTGAGCTCAAATTCTTGGGCCACGTCGTGAGTGCTCAGGGTGTAAGCCCTGATCCTGCCAAGACGTCCGCTGTCGCCGAGTTCCCGAAGCCATCGGACAAGAAGACCGTTCGAAGATTCCTTGGGCTGTGCGCCTATTACAGACGTTTCGTTCGTGATTTTGCGCAAATTTCTGCACCGCTGACGCATCTGACGAAAGACGACGTGCAGTTCCAGTGGGGAGAGGAGCAAGAGCAAGCGTTCGACGAACTCAAGCGAAGGCTCCAGTCGCCCCCTATCCTCGGACATTTTGACCAGTCGGCGGAGACTGAAATCCACACGGACGCCAGCAATACCGGTCTCGGTGCGGTACTCGTTCAGCGACAAGAAGGGGCAGAGAGAGTAATCGCTTACGCAAGCCGGGCGCTGTCTAAGGCAGAACAAAATTATTCAACGACCGACAAAGAATGTCTTGCTGTCGTCTGGGCGATAACCAAGTTCCGCCCGTACTTGTACGGAATCCCGTTTCGCGTGGTCACAGACCACCACGCCCTCTGCTGGCTCGCAAACCTCAAGGATCCGTCCGGACGCCTCGCCCGCTGGAGCCTTCGACTGCAGGAATACGACGTAACCATTGTGCATAAGTCCGGCCGCAAGCATAATGACGCTGACTGTTTGTCTAGGGCTCCAGTCGAACCTCCAATCTCCGGCGCGGACGACGATGACGACGCCCGTTTTCTAGGCGCAGTTGACGCTACCGACATGAGGGCACTGCAACGCGACGACGCGGAACTTAGCTCCGTGATCGACAGCCTCGAAGTTCGAGGAGGCTCTGTCCCACGGGTCTTTTCTCGGGACCTACCGAGCTTTGTCCTGCGGCGAGGCGTGCTCTTCAGAAAGAATTTCGGAACCAGCGAAACCCCCTGGCTACTGGTTGTCCCCGCCAGCCTCCGAGAAGAAATTTTTCAAGCGTGCCACGACGACCCAACGGCCGGACATCTCGGCTACAGCAGGACCCTTGCCCGGATTCGTGACAAGTACTACTGGCCAAAGCTTCCGAAGACCGTCCATCTCTACACACGATCGTGCCATGAGTGCCAGCGACGCAAGAAACCACCGTCAAAGCCAGCAGGTCTCCTTCAGCCGATTACCCCGCCAACCAAGCCCTTCCAGCAAATTGGAATGGATTTGCTGGGTCCTTTTCCACCGTCGACGATGGGGAACCGCTGGATAATCGTCGCCACCGATTATCTTACTCGTTACGCCGAGACGAAAGCCCTTCCTTCGGGGACTGCTGTCGAAGTCGCCAAGTTCTTCATCGAATCCATCGTCCTCCGCCATGGCGCCCCCGAAGTACTGATCACAGACCGAGGGTCATCGTTTATGGCACAGTTGACCCAAGAGATCCTGCGTCTAAGCCACACGGAACACCGTCGAACAACGGCATACCATCCGCAGACCAACGGGTTGACGGAGCGGCTCAACAAAACAATCGCCGACATGGTCTCTATGTACGTCGACGTGGAGCACAAGACCTGGGACGAAGTGCTGCCCTACGTCACGTTCGCCTACAACACAGCAGTGCAAGAGACCACAGGAGTGACGCCCTTCCAGCTGGTGTATGGCCGGGCGGTGACGACTATGCTAGACTCTATGTTGCCGCACGAGTCAGTCAACGACGGGAGCGATGACGCCCAGGTGGTTGCTCAACGGGCAGAAGAGGTCCGCCAGCTAGTCAGACTACGAATTCAAGACCAGCAACATGTCGACGCTCGCCGGTATAATCTTCGCCGCCTCGACGTCCACTTCCAGCCCGGAGACAGAGTTTGGGTGTGGACGCCGATTCGTCGTCGCGGTCTCAGCGAAAAACTCCTGAAGCGCTACTTTGGGCCCTACAAGATCATCCGACGCCTCGGCGATCTGAACTACGAAGTTCTACCCGACGGAACGCGCCCATCTGCAAGACGTCAGCCGCGACCCGAGGTGGTGCATGTCGTCCGGCTGAAGCCGTATTACGAACGATAGGACTCTCCACTCTCGTCGACGAGTGAACTGTGGACTGTGAACTCCGGCTAGCGATTCTGCTGTCCTTTTGTTTTTTTATTTTCCGTTTTTGTGCTGCATCGGGACGATGCACTTTTAAAGGGGGGGATAATGCCGCGCCCAGGGCTGAGAAAGCAACGCTCGGTCACGGACCTCCAGAAAGTTCTCGTTTATTCATGTACCGCACGTAGCCTCTATCATTTATTCCTGATGTTGTTTTCTAGAAAGTGCGTGTTCATTCTCGCCCGATCACGCGACGCTCGAGCCGCTTTCGCCGAATCTTCGAGATTGCGACGCACTCTAGATAAGAGGCCGCCCTTGACCTTGTCGAGTCAGTCTCGCCCTAGCGCTCGATTCTGCTGACACGCCGACTTCGACGCCCGCGACGCTCTGCTTTCTTCTGTTTCCTTCTTTATTTTTGGCACAAGTTCGCCTCATTAAACGTTCATTTATTTCTGTTTATTTCTTGTTTATTGGTCACGACTCACCACCCGTGACAATATAAAATGGCCATAACCTGGCCTCCTATGGTAATGATGGAGTGAAGTAAACGAAATAAGAGGAAACAGGTACTGAAGGTCGGTTATGGCGGCGCCCATGCACAGCTGCTTAAAACCGTCTATAGACCTTTTTCGCAAGGGCGCCGCCATCTTGAATTGTCGTCACTTCCAGTATGGGCGAAAACATTGTTTTGCCGTCGCCACGCCAATAGAAGGCATTTAGGACAAAAACGTAACCGTCACACATTCTCGTTTTGCTTCCCCTCTATTTTTTTACTATTTGCAGCTTGAAACGTTCTGATATTGTTTCGTCGCCCATACCGGATATGCCTACTTGGCGGTCGGGGGCGAGAGTAAGCGGAAAAGGGACAGCTAAAGAAGGCGTTCCCTTCGGCGTCATCTGCTATAAAGTACTCAAAAAATATAGTCATTGGGAGCCGTGCTGCGTAGCCAGGGACAACAAAACAAATGTGCGCAGAATTTTGTTCGGTGACCTTGACGTTTTTTTGCTAACACCGCTTTATGCAAACTACGTGGTCATACAGTCGCTCAGAAACAGACCCAAAGCGCAGTACTCGCATGCAAGGTCAATCATCCAGCACGCACCGTACTGTCAAACTATAGCCGGTTTGAATGACTGAGTGGCGGATTGGAAGGCCATAAAGGCCGCGAGAAAAAACGGAAAGATGATACAGACGAAAATAAAGAAAAAATAAAATTGTGTATATATTTTTAGCGCATGCTGCGTTAACAAAAAAAAATGTCGAACCGACAGGGAGTGTGCAGGCGGACTGGTGATAATTAATCATAACGTAGCGCCTGAGACTGTGGTGCGGAAAAACTAAGGAGTGTTTAAAGGGGCACTGACACATCAAAATCATAGTTTTTTTTATTATCCGAAACGATTGAAAACGATGCCGGGACATTACCCTCAAAATTTGAAATTTGGGAATTCAGTATTCGTGAAGTAAAAAAACAATTTCCAAATGCCGAATTCGAAGTTCCCGCGCGATCGGCGCCGGTGCCTTGACGTCAAAAATTGCGGAGACCTGAGAGTCCCCTTTCTTTCACCACTCCCTGCTGTTGCCATGGCGACCCAAAGCGAGGAAGAAAGGAGCGAGCGGCGGCGTTCCGGCGGACCGGTTTTGAGCGGTGTCGCCTGTTTTCCGTTGGAGGATACAAATCCAGGAGACGGCACCACAACGAACTCCCGGTTTTTGGTATTTCAAAAAGAAGGGCCGTACTGCGTTCGTAATTGCGTTAAAAAAAATGTTTCAGGATTGCCGTCATTAAATGTTATAGAGATGTCGCCTACAAAGCTTCTAAATTTCCTGATTTTTGACGTCACCGATCAAAAGAAGCGAGGAGGCGAGAGGCGGGAAAATCAAACGCCAAAAATAAAAAGGCGCGCGCGCGCGCGGGAAAATTTTTTTTCGCGATGCGTTTTTTTTTTGCGTGTCTATGACTGCAACTTGCATCGTTTTAGACAATAAAAATAAATACGACCTTTGGGGTGTCAGTGCCCCTTTAAGTAGGCGAAAAAGGCAACAGAGGGAAACGTCTCCATTGAGACGTTCTGCTACGCATTAGAAGAAACGGATTACTGCTAACCTTTTTCGGGGGTTACCCAACCTATAATAGTTACTTTGAAAGGAAAGATGGAGCAACCTGTCTTCATTACTTTTTGCTGAAGTAACGAGGTATGCTATTTAGTTACTTTTGGAGGAAAATGTGTACAACACCCGACCTAGTTCTCACCCCAGCTCCCGCTTGTCATTTGCACGATGATAAAACGCAAACTAGACCGTAAAAAGAGGCGCACCTTCTATGTCAGTTTTCTTCTTTTTTTTTTTTAATTACAGAATGAACGTTTGAGAATAAAAGAGTAGTGGTTGTATTTCTATGTAGTTATCAAATTGTCATATACCGAATTGTAGTGTTACTAGTGTATGAGAAATCGTGGGTTTTGTGACGCTTTTGTATTGGCACTATGACGGATCACGTGATCACATGACGTCATGGTGTCAAGACATGCGGTCAAAGAATGTGTCGTCACGTGGCCCCGTGGCACGTAGTCACGTGACTCACTGCGTCAAGTCGATTGCAATTGAGAACGTCACTAGATTTATTAGCGTTGATGACACCGTGACGTCACATGACATCACGCCTCGTCAGATCCCGTCAGATACCGTCAGATCACGTGGCCGCTTGTCCTAACAGAGAATTGAGGAGGGAAAATTGTTCCTTTCCTTATTGCTTCTGCGTCTGCTGTTGAGCGGAGAGGAAATCCAATGGATGGGTGTTTTTGTAACTTATCAACCAATATCAGGGATTAGCTCTTAGCGGTACTTACTGGAAGTACAAAAATTGTTGCACGACCCCTTTAACATGTACATAGCATTGACGTGCACATCGCGACACTGTTAGCGCGAACACGGCATCGGCGCATTTTCGCATTTTACTTCTAAATAGTCTTAGCGAGCACGAAATGTTATCGCTTACATTGTAGAACTAAATGAACTCTTTCCGTAGCAATAATAACTTGGATGACATCCCCTAGTTTCAAAGAGAAAAACTGGAAAAACCAGGGAACGTATGTTCGCGCTAACAGTGTCGCGCTCTGTACCCCGAAACATGTTTTTGTTGTTGCTAAACTCTCTCAAAGTTGCCCCCAAGGACAGAAGCATTGAAAGGACTAAATGTGCCTTATTCATTCGACGATAATTAGAACTACAAATGTGCACGGAAAATTTAAAGGAAACTTTTAGTGACAACAACAACAACCGAACGTTGGCGGCCGCTCTGAATCTCACAAGAATGTCGTTCTCAAGTTCTTCCCCAAACTTTGATCACTTCCGTATTTTGTTTAAACGTTACGGTTTTGGGATGCAAAATAAAATAAATTAGGGTTACTAAAAAATTACACAAATAACACACCCCCAATGGAGGAGGGAATCCCTCAGAATAATAAGTATTATCCGAAAAATAATTTTAAAAAATGGGGGATGAAAAAACATATCGTGTTGTAAGGGTTCCTTCGGCACAGACCAGAAAGCGTGGTCCGGGAAACTACTTTATTTGCAAAAACACTGCTGCCAGAAAGCGCGTTTTCGTGGTGCCAGACGCTCGCGCCGTTCTTGACGACGCCGCACCAAGCAAGAATAATTTGTGTCTGTCGAACACATGACACGCACTGAGCGCGAACCTCCTGCGGTGTGCATTTTGCATTGTCTGATTTGATTTTCTCAGCAAGAACAAATAGCAATGATCACCAGCATATATAGTGTGATGACGTCACGTGGAAACCTTCTCAAACAGTCAAGTTTTCTGGTGACATGCGGTGTTCTCAACACTAGCAAAAGAGGATGACCGAATTGTGAAGTTGTGCAGTAGATATAGTAGTCTCGCTATGATATCCGGCAGCATTATAAAATGTTAGAGCGCCCATGACTGATAAAGCACAAAGTAGTGAAGTGCGTGCACGTAAAAACCGAATATCGCATTAGCCTCCCGAGACAGTATTTTGCGAAGTTTCGAGCTCGTGCAAGCCGATCTCCAAATGGGATTTATATTAGAAATATATTGTCGGTCCTTCAAGCTATTTATGTATAATTACAGATATCATTGCGTGCACCTCCGTGCATCTCTTTTTGCGTTGTGTATGGGATTATTTATCAGAATACCATTTATTATCTCTCTATCTGCACAATTCGTGTACTTTACTTTAGATCCATTATGTGAGCACACAGTCATTTTTAGCAAACCCCGCGAGCCGGTGTTTCACACTGCCTAACAGCGAACACAGAAGCATATGTTTCTGCAGACTCAACAGCTGGCGTATTTTCGAGTATCGTACTCTGGTGCCGGTATCAAACGGTTATGTAAACTACATAAAGTCAAATTTATTGATGACGATAAAAACATATCTAATTATTGACTGAAGATTCGACAACATAAATAAAGAGCCAATCACTTTAAAGGTACACATTATAAGTAAATTCTCTCCAAATTATCTTAAATGTGCTCTGTAAATCTTCTCCGGCGCTTTTATCCTCGTTATGCACGTCTATAAGGATTTAGGAGAGCAAGAGAGCAAACCTTTTTTTTAAGCTGTTTTAGATAACTATGTTCCTGACTCATATTGAACTTCTCAGACGTATAGAAGTTTGTTATGGCAGATTTTGTGTGATGAACACCAATTTTATATCCCTGTGGGCAGGGCAAGAACAAAGTACACAGGGGCACTTGGCACCCCTGTGTACAATTGCGAACGCAGACTGCCAGAAATTGACCCATTAAGTAGCTGCACTGTCGAGTAGAGTATGAAATACTACTTCGTATTATATAACAGAAAATCACCCATTAACAAGGGTGATGCTTATCTGCAAATTTAATTGATCGGCATTTTGTCAAGAACAAACCTTAAACGCCTTGGTATGCCGAAAATGTTCACTTGGGTATGATCTGAATACGAAGATGAATATAGGTTGGAGCGAACAATTTTGATCATTCTTTTTTGCATGATTATTCGCCTGCATCATGGTGCTGAGTGTAAACAATGTTGGTCAGGAAAACAACCGTTGTGATTGCCGTTCACTGACTCTATAAAAGGTAGACTGCAAAGGTTTATCCTAAAACTTTCGTGACATTTCGAAAATATTAATACATTTAGGTCAGCTGCAGGGTCATCGTATATATTGTTAAACGTATTTCGTAAACTAGACTTCACAATAGATATATAGCGAGGAAGTGCCGGTTGCATGACTTTACGCACTGTAATTCCCAAGTTCAAGAGCACATCAAGGATTCAACTTTTAATACTGCGACGCAAAGTTGTAGCAATCACGGGTGACTTTAGGCGACCTACCAGTCTGATAACCTATCGATTCAGGTAAAATATCAGCTACTGAGGTAAATTAATAAATGTTTAGTCGTATAAACACAGCGTTTGGTATGTTAAACTAGCTTTGCTTTTACTGTTTCGTTCAAATTAAATAACTCAACTTTTTTTTTTTTTTTTTGGTACCTGAAAACAAAAGTGGATTGCACGAATGATAAAAAAGCTATAAGGTTTCTCGTTCTACGGTTCAGGTAGTACCTATTGTCAAAACAACACGGAAAATATCTTCTTAATTTAGCGGTTGGAACCGGTTGGAACCGTTATTTTTGCTCCCCGGAACAGAACCGAAACTGAACCGAAAGCCCCTAGGCCGAACCCAAACCCGAACCGAACTGATAAAAATTTCGGTTTGACACTCTGGTATAACCACAGCTCTCCCTGAATGAAGGCGTCAAAAAGCGAGGAATCATTAACGACGACAAATAATGGAAGTGTCTACCTCTTCGTATTAACGACACATTGAATAACGTGAAAATAACGCGTTACGTTCAAGTTGAGGCAACGCTTTCCTTTTGAATCGCAGTAACGGGTAACGTACTTCGTTACTTTCTGTGTAACGAGTAACGATATTTAGTAACTAAATTTCATTAAGGTGTAGATGCCTCACCGCGCGATCGGTGTCCCGTCACTCGGCGCCTCTGCGACACGCCCCTTGTCGCTTGACGTTAACTCTCCAGTTCTCTCGGTGCCGTTTTTAGTCTTTCCCACCGCGAAACGACCATATTCTACCAGTGTTGTAGGCTAGCTCACACCAGCTAGGAGGTCAGAACCCAGGCGTCCTAAGTTCAATCCCCACTCCTGCGCGTTTCGATCTGGATAAGCATCGTTCTGTGTGATGCACGTTTAAGACCCCAGGCTAGCGGTTGTACTGCACTCGCTGAATTGCTCATCTACAGTGAGTGACTCGTCGCAACTTTGAAATGACTGACCAACTACAGGCTGTATAAATATCCACACAACCCCGATTATTATTACTAGACCCTAGTCCTGTGTAGTCCTGTCGTGTTTCCCTACTTCGTCTTCGTCGTTTGAGCTCTTTTCATAATGTAACTAGTTTCCGGCCAAAATTCCCCCACACTTTCAACGACCGTGCGAAGCCGCTCCATTCAGAAGAGTTGACACTCGCAGTCCCCAGTAGTTCGAGCCGCGCTCGAGAGATGGCCCAACCACTCTCGGCTCGATGGTTGAAATCCTTTGCGGTAGATGGCGCAAGCCACCCCACAAGCCAGCCACAAGCAAGCAAGCGCTGCGCGGCTGCATTGCTGCGCCGCCAGCCGAGCTAGCCTATGGTCCCACCCCTCCCCTTGCCCACCTACCTGCACTTCAGATGGGCGCTGCGAGGGCATCGTGGGCACGCGTCCGCGCAGGTGCCCTGGGCGTGTAACAGGGGTGGGCTATATTTATAATACAACTATTTGAAGTGCCTATTCGAAATGCCCCAAGTCTTTCGTGTATTTAGTTCCATACTGCGGAACTTATTTGTCGGTCGTATTTAAACACTGAAAATCGGTATTTCATCAGCAACTGCAATTCAGTAAAATTCTGGGTCATCTGCACGATGTGAAAGCGTACGAGATGCTGGGGTGATTATACAGCGAAAGGCCGGTCAGCACTTGACAGATAGCAACGATCTGGTTCTCGTTGAAGATAAGCAATTAACTTGTCAGTGCATTATGGCTCATAACTCCTAACGTTATTCAATTCATTCATTTATTTATTTCTTACCTACAGCGCCATAAGGGCACTCCAAAAAAAAAAAAGGGGGGGGGGGGGGGGGCATACATAAACAACGTTCAAGCATATCATAACGTTTAGAGATGTAATAACAAACACATATAATAACGTTCAGTAATAACAAAACAAAACCAGCTCAAAAGTTGCACGCAGTTTATACATAAAAGCAGTAAATATGGTGTAGCAAAGGACCCACTATATTGCTCTCTGGAGTCGTGAAAAACAAAATAATCTGTACTTTTTCCGGTTACAATTTCACTCGGCAAACTATTTCATTCCTTCATTGTTCGTAAGACGAATGAGTTACGGAACAAATACAAATTTAGGTGTTTACTCGCAAACGTTTAGTTCGTGGTCTACTCTTCGCATCACATATAAGAGTTCAAACAAATATTTTTTCACAAACAATAACAAATATAACGAAGACATTTTAGACGACAATACTTACGCTTAGCAGCATTTACGCAAGTGTCGATGTGATGTGCTCGCAGATGTAAACTGGCAGCAGGTCTGAGCCGTGAGTTCAGCAGCGCGGGGTTTCGCGCTGATCCACTCGGCCATGGAGCGCACCTTGCTGAGTCGTACGCCGCGAGCGTGACTTTTGCCACGGCTAAATCGGAACAAACCCATGCGCCAGCAGGCTGTTGACAAAAGCAAGCCGGTGCTCGGCCACACCAGGTGTGTGCACTGCGCGTGCGCACAAACCAGCCACGTGACGTCAAGCCCCCTCGTTGGTCTATAGACCTTTGCAAAAACCGCCTTCTGCGCGCTGCCATCTTTGTCCGCTGGGCTGTGGAAGGTCTTCTGAGTATGTGCTGTTGCTCTACTGTGCAATAGATCAGACGCTGCGCATGCGCCCGCAGCTCAGTGACTCAGCATTTTTCTCCCGGGGAATAAGCGATAAAAGGTCTATAGGAAAACGAGCGGAACAGGGGACGCGCGGACGGGGGTGGTACGGTGATTTGTTTGAGGTTGCCTTTATTTTCCCATACAAACGGCTTCAGAACTGTTGTCGAAGAGCAATTCCCCTTAAGTTGGGGCTTTTAGCACTCTGTCGCCATTGTTTTGTTCCCCTATAGGTACTTTCCGATACAGTCAAACACGAATCACTGATAGAGAGTTACGTAATATTCTCGCGTTCTAGATATTCCATTTTTATGTTTGTGTTTTTAAGAATGGTTTTTTATCCTGACGGTATTCGTCTGATTCTGCGGAAGAATCCTTCGAGTTTGTCTGCTAGCTTGTGTGGAATAAAGTTAGTGTAGAATGGAATTTTCTTTTCTTAAATTTGCTATTTTCTTTTTGTGCTTTCGATTGTCCTGACATAGTATAACCTCCGTTGTTTCTTCGGGCATTGGCTTTGATTTTACACCGAATTGACATTAAGGCGCACATATCGAGCAATCGGAAACAAATGTATTTGAACTGCACCTCTCGTTGTAGATCTGATTTGTATTCACATATTTTTTTTTAATTATAATTGATTTTTATATCAGTATATTTTTGCACAAATATTTTCTACTCGTATTTGGGCAGATTGCTGCGAGTATTCTGCCCATCACGGCGTGTAAGAAGCGCAGCATGCGGGGCAACTTTTGCAATTGCAGCGCTCGTATCGACGCTTGATTGCCCTCACGAGAGGCGCTCAGATGCCCAGCTCGCCAATGTACGTACGCGCGCACGGCTTGGTGGTTTAGACTTCGTGAACATTGCATAATGTGGGCCTAGCATCCCCACCTTCGCGTTGCGGGCGTCTAATGGGCGGCGATGCTACGGGCTCCCGCTATTCGCTCGGGTAATCGAAGTGATCGGCGGCGTGTCATTGTTCCGTCGTGTAATCGCTACCGCGTGGTGTACTGGAAATGTGAGCATTCGCTCTCCACTGGCCAGTTTTCCTCTCGACCTCTGCAGCGCTCAAGCAGCATCGCCAAATCTCCTGCCGACCAGGGGTTCCAAAGACATTCGCGGCGCCCGAGTGCCAAGCTGATATCGAGAGACGTGATCAGGCGCTTCAGCGTCGCCTTAAAAGGGCACCATCGAGGCGACGAGCGAAAATGTCGTTGACACCGTCGCATCCAACGCTATCTTACCAACGCGTCAGGCCCCGCAATCCGAGGCGTACCTGTACCACGTGTAACCAGCGCGGCCAAATAGAACGGACCTTCGGATCACGTTTGGTTATCCCCCGAACGGATGGAAACCTGTTTTCCCGCGGCGACGTCTTTTGTTTTTCGTCACGCACTTGGCCGGTCGAGAAGCTGGGAACGGGCGCGCGGCGCGTTTTCGGGGCCGGTGCAAACTAAAGACGGCGTCGTCTCTCGCAGCCGCCCTGCGGTGGGACAGGCAGTCGCCTAGACTGAGCCGCCCCGTTGAGGAACCGTTCGCGGGTCCTCGCACATCTTGTTCCGTTTCCTCGAATCGTTTTTCTCGCCGTATCAAACGGAGCGCGCGTTTTCGCCCTCGCACTCTTCCGCCTGCCTCCCTCCTGTCCCGGAGCAGCGAGCAGCACCGAGAGCGAAAGCGTTCCGTGTAAGACGAGGCCTTTCCCCATCAAACGTCATCAGTAGTGGATTCACGCAGCGTCGCCTAGCCTGCCTCCGCGTCGCCGCCAGCGCTTTGTGCAGCGTTTCATTACAAGCGCGACGCTAGCACGCGGCGACACAAGACGGACTTCGCGGCGTCTATTCTCGAGCTTCGGGGGGTTGGGTCGGGGATCCACCGAAGATGACGTCACACGTAGGCCTTGTCTTCTATGTTGGCTAAGGTGCCGCCTGACCCCGGTCCCCGCCGTGACCCCCGCGCCGGTGGCACCGGGGGGCCGACCTTTTCGGGGAAGGGGCCGCCCTCCGCCGACTGCTCCCGCGGTTCCTTCCGAGGGCCGATCCTTGGCGTCCGAAGCAGGGCGGTGCGAGAGGGGGCCGAGGCGAATTCCAGCTCCCCATACAGACTGGGCTTCTTGACACCTTTCCAATAACTGATAATCGTAAAGAGGTACTCCGGCGATTTTTGTAGCTACCCCACCAACTAACTATAATTTCGGAATCACCGGCCTCTACTTTTTCCTGTACGCTATTTCGTATCGTGAAATCGGGAATGACGTATTTACTCGAACCTAACGCGCGCCTTTTTTCCGGGGAAATAGGTCCAAAAACCGTATGCGCGCTAGAATCGAGTGCGAGCCAAAACTGCGCTACCATATCGCCACCGACATTTTAAAATGGCCGCTTCATTACGCGCTGGGAAGCGGAGAGGCTTAGAGCGTATCCAGCGCTTAGCGTAGTCGTGTGTTTCTTGCGTTCGTATCAGCGTGGAAATCGCCACTGCAAAGACACGCCGCGTTCACTATGATGCTGGATTCAAAAGAAAATAGATATTGTGCGCGGACAGCGATGGAAATCGGGCCGCAACACGTGCGTCTAGTGTTCCAGAAACTTGCGTGCGGGACTGACGCAAGCAGAAAGAAAGGATTTTGACCAGCAGTCAATGCGGATGGGATTCAGTAGATTGAAGAAGGGCCGATTCCCCGAAATAGGAGACCCGCTTGCAGAATATGTCGTCCGACGGCGATGATGAGTGATGCATACCGCACCCACCGGCGCTTTCCCGGACCGGCGTCGTGATGACGACCTTGCCGGCGAGACACAGCGCCGTTCATTTCATCGCAAGATTGAAGCGTTGGGAATAAACCTTCGTTTGTCCAAGTGAGAAAAAGTTTTATTCCTCTATCCAACCCACAAAATCTGGTGCGCGTAGCAATCAAAATCATCGGGATTTTTTTTTTTTTTTTTTTTTCGGAGTCTGAAAAATGGGTGCGCGTTACAATCGAGGGCGCGTTAGATTCGAGTAAACACGTAGTTATTGGGAAATCGGCAAGTGAAAATTATGCCAAAACCAACATTCAAATAGACCCACGCTTTTGAATGCCGTGAGATGAGGGGAAGGCAGGCTTGCAGGTTGAGCAGGCAGTCTAAGGCACGAATGCTCGGCATAGTCCGCGAGCTTCCGAAGCGTTCATCTGACACCATAAAATTGCTAGTAATCAGTCGGAAATAAAGTCTACAGTCCAAAGAGTAAAGCCATGCCTTCCCCTGACGTCACTTTTGTGTTGTTGCCAGTACACATTTTCACTCTGAAAAAACACGGTGAGGACCAAAATTGTAGATTGACCCCGTAAGTGTGACGTCAGTGCTCCAAACAAACCGTTACTAGGGGCGTTGTTATGGCCGAATACGCGGGACTGGATTTTGCTCCGAAAGAACGATCAGTCAAAATTTGGACGTGGAATTTAAACGTCGAAAAATAATAGATAACGGAAGCCTAGATTTCACACTTACCACGACAGAAGCTTGCCGAAAATCGTCTGTTTCTGAAATTTCTCCGGCGGCAACTTCCGGTCTTCAATACGTCTCGAGATGCCTTTTGAAGACGACGAACGCGTGGCGGATGCACACGAAATGACTGGAGTATGCGGTCTGCAACACGTTGAATCGTTTGCACAATGATACCGTTTGGGTTTTGTATTCATTTGGAACGCAGCGGGCCTAAGAAAACTAATCAGTTTTATAAAAATGAATTGTATTTGCGTGCGATACAGCATACTGTCTGACGAAAATCACCGCGAGCATGAAGATCTGCTAAAAAATGCAGCGAGAAAAGCATCGGTTTAGAAGATGCTATCAAAGCAGCGTCTGGCCCTTTTTCTGATTTTGCAGTTGACGTGCATTGTAATGATAGAGCAATTATTTTGACTCTAACATGAGCGACCCCAAAACTTCGTTTTTCAGGCTGACAATATGTGTGTGCGTTTTGTACCTGCCTTGTAATCAACAAACTGAGAAACAAAAATCCTACTGGTTCTTCGTGTTTAAGTAAAGGCCCATTCACACTCTTCTGACCGAGTAAGACCGAGAGAGACCAGACCGGTTTTTAAGCCTCTTGCGATGTCTTAGGACCAGCTCCGCTGCAGCGCATCCGGTTCTAAGACATCGCAAGAGGCTCAAAAACCGGTCTGGTCTCTCTCGGTCTTACTCGGTCGGAAGAGTGTGAACGGGCCTTATGACCCCAAGTGTGGACGACTGAGAAGGAGTGCTTCTCCGTGCCTTACAAGATTCGAGTTTACTCTTTCCCCAATATAAAAGATAAGAGGGCCAGAATGAACTTGCCTAGTTTGTCTCGCCCTATCTGCCTAACGAACATTCTAGGTCGAATGTTCGAGATGCCGTGCATAGTAGATAAAGAGCCGAGCGCGGCTTTGTCGACTTGCAGCCAACTGTCGAGCCGACGCATCGTCGCTCTCTGCTGCCGCCGTCCACGCTCACTCTTTTTGTTGTTTCCAGGCACAAGTTCGCCGATTAAATCTTAACACTGGGGCTTGGCCACCCTCAGCATTCGGGAACGCTCTTGCTACGTCTCCTTCAATCTCCGTCGAGGGCGCACATCGGAAGCGTGAATTTATGGCGCGTGTTTGGGAGTAGAGTGACAGACACTGCCTGAGGACTGCGGGGTGTCACTAACAAATAAGGCGCCGAGGAAGTTGCTGGGTAAAGCGGCTTGACTCTGCAAGGGAAGACGCTATTGCGACAGGTATGTCAGTCTGGTCAGAGGAAGAGATTAGAGATTCCAATTTCGACGTGTGGCGCAACTCAATGGCTTCTGCTGTCTCTGTTTCACTTCAGATATTGTGATGCCTGGCATGACTCCTGGGTCCCCAAGTTATAAGAAATAACCTAAACCTTGGTGAAGGTATGCTTCAGCATACCTTATTACCAGTGTATATCCTCGAGCGAGGGACCGTCCAGACATTGATGTAGAAAATGGCATAGGAAGTCCATTTTTTATTGCAAAAAAATAAGTGGAAGCAAATTAGTATCTCATTTTTTTTCAATTTTTTCATGCAACATTAAAATTATAATCATAACATATTTTTATTTGAACACAGGGCTGTGCGGCTATCATACCTCTGATTGCATTACAAAACGAATAACCATTTCCTGAGATTCATAGACAAGTTGAATGGGAGAAACAGTTTATTCCCCGTACCAAAAAAATGTAATTAAAGCGAGCACAAAATATAGGTCTAAATAAGACAGAGCACACACGATGATAATGTATTTGTACGCTCGAAAATTGTACCCACAATTTCTAATAGTTCTATTTTTATTTGGACCCGCTTCGTCCCGCCAGATATGTTTGTTGAGAATTTCACCGAGACATTTGACATTTTATAGCAGCTCTAAACGGCATTAGCTTATAAGCCTATAGCGGGTATTCACTCGACGCCATATTTGAGGGCGATGTTTAGAGCGCATGCTCAGAACGAGCTCACGTTAATAGGCTGCTAAGGCCGGCAACGTGGATGGTGCAGAATGCACGTGACGAAAGAACTGTGGAAGCTCGCCGTCAGCACGCGCTCGGCAGTCGAGAATTCATTTATTCATTCATTCATTCATTCATTCATTCATTCATTCACTCATTCATTCATTTCCTATGGCATACAGTCGCCGGAGGCATGGACAAAAAGCCGACAGTTTTCGGCTTGACGAGGTTTACGATTCCCACTTCATTGGCAGACAGCAGAAAAAATGAAAGCCGTTTACAGCTCCCTGTAACACCGAATTAGAGCGCAGCTCTTGAGGAGGAAGAGGGAAGGGTACTGAGGAAAGGTAGATCCCTCCTCCCTTCTCCCCACCTCCTCATCCTGCCTGCTACTCCTCCCTCCGAGTGGCGTCGGCGTAACCGTGAGCCCACGTGACCCTTGTGACCTCACGGTTACGCCGACGGCGACGGCGACGCCGACGCCGCTCAAGCCGAAAATGGGCGCCTAAGAGCTGCGCTCTAAGAAAAAAAGATCTAAAATAAATAAAAAAGGAAGCTATGGCCGCCAGTGAATACCCTCAATAGCGAGAGAGCCTGAATATCGTAGTGTTTATTTTCTTCGACGTGAATATGGCTGCGTTTGTCATATTGTTGTTTAGGAGTGATTACTAATAAATTGAAACCCATCAACACATTGTGTTATACATATATATATATAGAGAGAGAGAGGGAGAGAGATTGATTGTTCTTCATTATAATATCAGAAATGTTGTCCCGAAAAGAAGTACGGTGCTGTCCTGTGCATAACATGTGTCATTTTTTTTTTTTTTTTTGTCAATATCTGTTGAGTTGCCGATAGTGAGAAAATACAACGGCCCTGGATCTTGGCTGCAATTTGCTCCCCTTGTCGGTGTCTTGCCGTAAAATATACGTTCCGCAAACAGGCATCCCAAAGGTTTTCATTGGATGGCACCCTGTAATATCGGATACCTGGATTTTTTGTCATACTTCATTTCCAACATGGCACGCTACAGTTTTTAGGGTTGCTTGTTCGCAATTTCCGTTCAAACCCAGCAACTGCTCAAATGACTGTATCGAACGACCGAGATTCAGGCTGCTCGCACCAGCGCTGATAGACGCCGGGAAGCGGTAAAACGTCTACATTTTGGCCGCGTTCAACGCTTCCACCACGTTTTCGGCTTTCGCGGTTTCGCCGATATGCAGCGCCCCCAGTATACGTCACGGAAAACGGAAGAACTACTGCCCCTAGAGAAACGCTATTTTGTTCGTGGGAGAAATAGGCAGGCCGCTCGTCGGGGAGCGGCGATCGAGGCTCTGTGCTCTTGTGCCCGAGTCCCACTAGAGCGACAAACAGAAACAAACGACAGCGACAAGCGTCAAACCAGAGTTTTTCGCGATTTGACAGGCTTTGTAGAATGAAGGAAGCTATGCTCAAACACGAGTATCATGCACGCGAGGGTATCTTTGGCAGGCTTGTCATCACTCGTGCTTATACTTCACGAGCACCGACTAAACGCCTGTGCCGAATGTACCATCGCGAGCATGCTGCATGGGTCGGAGGCTTGTCGCTGTCGTTTTGTTTTTGTTCGTCGCTCTAGTGGGACTCGGGCATTACGCTCTTGAAAAGGACGTCCCGCGGAGCACAGAGAGCTACGCATTTACTGCTTCACTTAGAAGCTGAGAACGGTAGTTCGTCTCAGCAAGGGGACCCCAGCAGGCGCTCAGAGCACTTGGGCGTGTTTTGGCTGCGCGTGCACGCTCCAAAAGATTGAAAATGATTCCTGACATTACCTTCAAAAACTCTAACTTAGAAACTCTGTATTGGTAAAGTAAAAAAAAAAAAAAAAGATTTCTAAAAGCCGATTTGGAAGTTTTTTTGTGATCCACGCCAGTGCAGCGACGTCAAAGATTGAGTCGTCCATGCAGCTCGAGTTTCTCTCACGCCTCCAAACCGTCCCGACCCGAAGTGTCGTAATCGCACGTCGTCCCGCTATCAACCGCTCTTCTCTATGCGTGCCGCCTATCGCTGTGAGCAGACGAGGCTTCATTTTCGAGTTCGCAGTTCTTCTAGGGCCCTTTCAGCGATCTCAAACTTTTTTTTTTAAATGGTGTGAGCTCGAAGAGAAAGCGCAGTGGACTTTCGTGAGTGACGTGAGGGGCGACGTCGCTCCGGTTCTGCGTGAAAGGCTGCACCGGCGGAGTCCCAAGCGAAACCACAGTACACGCTCAGACACCAAACCCAGTTGTTCTGACCGTTTGACGATTTCTTTTACGAACTCTGAGAGGTCGTCGAGCACCTAAAAAAGAGAACTTTATTCGATTCCCCGACTAGCCGATCATCCTCACTGCTACATCCTCAGCCAGGGGGCGACATCGCTCCTGACTCCGATTTTCGTTATTTAAAAAAGAAGTGCCATAGTAAGTTCGCAATTGCGTAAAAAAAAAAAAAAAGAAACATGTTTTATAAATTTCGTTATTAAATATTATAAAAAAAATTTCGCTTACAAAGTTTCTAAATTTCATAATATATTACGTCACAAATAAAAAGAGACGGGGAGGACAGACACCAAAAATAAAAAGACGCCCGTGCGCTTGCAAAATAGTTTTTCGCGTTGTGGTATTTGTTTGCGTGTCTATGACTACAACTTGCATAGTTTTAGATAACAATACGACCTTTGGTGTGTCAGCGCCCCTTTAAAGACCTCTCCCTGTCGCTCGTGACCTGGTCGAATATATGCATATGCTTAGACGAAGATTCACGCTTCGTGTTTCTTACAAGCTGCAACAACCAGTGTTGCGCGAATACGCGAGACCGTGGGCGTGTGCCGCTATTTGCTTCCAAGGGCCACACGAGGCATGGGTCTTGTGCCTTGGCGCAGCTCACGCCACTCGAAAGACAAACACATAGAGGGCTTTTGGCTGTAAAGTAGTTAACATTTAAAACCGGCACGGATCATGGCCCTTTCAATTAGCTTAGCGAATCCATGATAACGGCAATCGCTTTTATCCTTTCGTGGCACTGGCGGACGCACGCTCGGCACTGATGCTACATGAATGCGTTCTGGCAGCGGTGCGGCTCGCCCATCGAGTTGTCTTCGGGGGAAGGCCAATGATTGGTGCTTCGACGGCAACGCGAAACAGTTCACGCGCGGAGAGATCTAAGAGAAGGGAAATTCTCCCCCTCTCGGACAGAGGGAACTCCCTCGAGGAACAGGCGAGGCAGCGAACGTTGGTGTTCACGCGCATCGGGAGCAGATTCGCCAATTCTTTGATGGTGCACACAGGTCTCAACTCCTCGCTGAGACCTGTGTGTGTTGACCACTTTTCTGTGTCTCGGTTTTTGAACATCTTAGAAGTTCACCAGCTTGCCTGCTTGTCTCTGTTACTTAATTTAAGTGCCCGTGAAACCCGGGTATAAGGGGTTCTGAGAAACTTTGGGAACGCTTTCTCTACCCCAGGCGTCTGCGACGAGTGGACCGACGCGCGAGCATCCACGGCCGCTCGACCGCGCCGCTTGTTTCGCTACCCGCACTCGGGCGAAGACCGGGACGCGGGAGGATGGCTGCGAGGGGGCGCCGTCTCGGTTCGCCCCGGCCCGCCGTCCCCCCGGGGCAGTGGGTCCCCCTCCGAGGAGACCCGCTCTCGGCGTTGTTAGCGGCCCTATCATTAGGGAGGGGGAGCCCCGCGTCAAACGGAAACGCTCGCCCTCCTCGCTGCCCCAAGACCACGCCAACGATAGGAACGAGGCCGCCCGTCATGGCCGACTGGGCCTCCGAAACGCTGGACCCCCGAAATATCTCTGGCTTTCGTTTCAGTACATTTTCTTATTTCTGCTTGAAACGATTCACGATGTCGGCCACAGAACGCCGCAACTTTCGACGAATCCGATAGCCAGAAAACTTTCACGCCAAATCAACTCCTTTAGTTTTTCGTTTCACTGGTAAGTGAAAGGAAACGAACTAAAGGTTGATTTGTCAGACGGTATACTATATAAATACAGTATAGCGTCTGCATCGTTGCATAGTTTTAAATAACAACAATAAATACGACCTTTGGGATGTCAGTGCCCTTTTAACGTGCACCACGCCTTAGCGCACGATGCTATTCTAGATGGAAACGGGCAGGCGTGGGAATCGAACCCATCTTTCCCGGATTCTTACCGCGAAATTTCATGATAATTGGCAGGCCATTTTAACAAAACAGAACGTTACAAGTGGACTAGGAACACTACGAGGTCCATGCCGAATAAAACATACCCTTAGGTTCAACGATAACCACAGACAACTGCAGACTGTTCCAACCTTGTATCGCTTTAGGGACAAATTTGTTCTTAATACCATGAGTTTGACGGCGGAATATCTTTACCTCGTAAACGTGTGATTCTTCGTTGCGACATGTAATGAGGCGGGTGATGATAGCTCTCCCTTTTAAAACTAATTTAACGAGGAAATTTGTTACTAAACAATTCGAGTCGAAGGACTTTCCTTCTGATGATCCCTCTATGTTAGGCAGTTATTTTGCCCTACATTCATACCTATATACTGCCCTATAAGAAATATGGCGCCTCTATTCTCGAGCATTCGAAGAAGCCAATCGCTGCACTCTGCGAAGGGAGCTCGGTCAATGAGGAGGTCATTTTGTGCTGCGATTCTAAGCGTGATGGCCAGTGTTTGAGGCTTTATTCTTAGGTCTAAACATAGCCCCATCCTTTGCCGAGCTTTCTCCGAAGACACCAGCGAGCTTCGAGTGCACCCAGCGAGAGCCGCACTCACACTGCGCAGTCATCATACCAAAGACATCGCTGCAGAAACGATGACAGACTACGAACTGGCCTCGGGCACGATCCAAGCATACCTTCTTGATACAGACGTTCCCCTTCGAACATGCACATACTTCGGAGCTGCATTTCAAGACATATAGTCTATGAACTAGCTCGCAATATGGATTCATTGAGCACATAGGAACCATGCAGTGACCTGTTGGAATACTTAAATGAAAATGTGGACAGAAGTTTATATGTTCTAGCTTTATTCGTAGACTTTAGTAGCGCCTTTGAAACAATACACCATAATATATTACTAGATAGATTAAACAGC
Source organism: Ixodes scapularis (assembly GCF_016920785.2). NCBI lineage: Eukaryota > Metazoa > Arthropoda > Arachnida > Ixodida > Ixodidae > Ixodes > Ixodes scapularis. The sequence goes on along the minus strand of NW_024609857.1, from coordinate 2,790,150 downwards.
ATTGGTGTTCTGGGAAAGATGCGTAGTTCTTCCAGAATCATCTTGATGAGTATTACAAAACAGTACGACTGGGCTCAAAATATAGCGGAGAAATCAAAGTTAAGCAGGAAGTATCCGCAAGGTACAGTACTCGGTCCACTACTTTTTAATTTATACGTTAATGACATAGGCCGGGTCAAATTAAAGAGTGAGCTCTTGCAATTTGCAAACAACACAGTAATTGTATATGCGCACAAAAATTACGAAGTAGGACGATACAAGAAGATATTTATAAATTAACAGAATTGTACCAACAAAATCAAGTTGTTGTAAACGTTCCTCAAACACTAGTATTATGCTTGAAAGACCCGTGGAAACAAATCTAACTAAATTTACAATAAAAATGCTCGAACAGAATTGAAATAATTGCTCATGCGTTCCGTTGAAATACGCTTATAATATCAAATACGTAGGGATGCACATAGTCACGCTTTTTTTTTTATCTGGATATTCATGTAGAACAAATTCGTAAAAATTAAGGATATTAGTGGTGCACATGTATCACAAACAAGATCCGGTCCCTCGATCTATTCGCGACTCCAGCAAAACGGACGCCACCAAGCGGGAAAACCGGGAACCCGCCGGTCCAGGTCGCTCCGCGCCCCTCCGCGTCTCCGGTGGCTTTCGCGGACACGTGTTGTCGGCGCGGTGGCGGACAATGTATATTGACGAATTGGTCCGAAAATTTCTTAAGTTTGCCTGAGAGTTCATTAGTGGGGTGAAGCCCTCGGTAGATTGTTTCCTTCCATCACGTGTTTGAAAGCCCGTTCGAAGCACACGGTCGCGTGCATGCTTTCGATTTCTTGGAGGGGGGGAATCACGGAAAAACGTTTTGATTTCTTGTCTGTCTCAAACCACATTAAAAGTGACGACTAGTTGGTAACTGATGAGTGGTTTCTTTGTAAAGATGTCGAACAGTGGACTGAGGACGGCAGACGAGGTATTTCACTGGAGGGAACACCAATGTTGCAGTCAAGTGAATGGGAAGGTTCGATAGCTGCTTTTTTTTTAGTTTGGTTGTATTCGGTTAGCTTCAAGTTTGAGCCACCCACGCCGGTCGGTGCGTTGGCTATTCATCTTGGCTGTTTTTCGCCGAAAAAGCCTCTGGGCCACGCTGAAAGAGTTTGGCTGATTTCGCAATTACTTGATTCAGGAAAACCTGCTCGCTGCAAATGATGAATGAGGGAAATTATTTGTTTTCAAAAGGTGGGGGACGAGTCTCGCAACGTTAGAAGCTGTCACGGCATTTTGATCTATCGCGCCTCCAATATTTGTAATATACCCCCATCGAAGCCAGCAGCAATATACGTCTGCATTCCTCAGGTTGATCGGCCACAAAAAATACTCATTTTCTCCGTTCAGGATTCGAAGCAAACTTCAATGCAGAGAGGTTCTGCGTGAATCTCCATTGAAGACTGTTCAGTTTGTCTCCGTGCTGCCGGCTAGAACCATTTGGCTAAGTTTAAGCCTCTCTGTCTGTCAAATATACTTTTGTTCAGCAGTTCGCCTAATAGGTAGTGAACTACGCTCATATTTCAACCCAAAGAATATACTAATATCGTTTTAGTGGGACCATTGTACATAATATAATACATAACCCGCTCGTCAAAATGACTTCTCGATTGCTACTAAAACCTGAATGGAAATACGAGTACCAGCTACTTAGTGGGGCGCCAGCGGGTTAACATGCTCTTTGGCTCAAGAAGCGCTTGCTTAATTTTCGTAATTTTCCTGCAGCCTGTGTTGTTGACCGAGCAGACGACTGGAGCTGTTTCTTAAAGGCGGACACGCACAAAAGCTCGATTTCGTAGACAGATAAGTCGCATGGTCGAGGCATGCGAGTTTGCTGAAAATTACTCTCGGTGGAACAACTCTGTCGTCATCGCCGCTTTCTTTAGATGGTCAAAACTGATTAGTATATTACCGTCTCTCCGGAGCCCATAGTTTCGGTTTCGAACGAAATCTCCGAAACGAAAGTTTGATATGAAAAGAACAAAAGAACACCGGGAAAAGAAAACTATGCTTTGCAAGTTTATGTGCACCGGCTACACTTAACCGCCTCAGTTCAAATACCTATAAAATTGGGCATTAAACATAAGAAAATCGGTTAAATAGAACGCGCCACCTATTCAGGCGGCCCGGCCGAGCCAACGCGACCTGGACTCAGCCGCCATGTTTGTTTGGTGGTGGCGCCCCCTACAGGTCGCTGGAGTCGCGAATACTAAGAATAAAATACAATTCACTGGGCAAGTCCAAGCTTCAATATAGAATAGCACTCAAGGGACACTGTTCCGAATATCTACAACTAGAAATAAAATCGACCCAATAAAAGGATAGCCAAAAATATAGGTTACCTAAGTGAAAAAACTATTCTCCAAAATGACATGCATAAAGACCTAGGAATGTTGAGTTTTAAAGACGACATAAAGCATAATATTATAATAAAGCTTTTTTTTTTTTCAAAAACAGACATAAAGTGGAAATTTACTGAATCATTTATTTATACAAAATATGGAGAGGCCACAATAAATTATTCTATACCCAAGGTTTTCACGAATTACCTGGAGAGTTACTCAATATAAAGTCGTCCAAAATAAAAAAAAAAAAAGCTAAAAACGTGGATATTTGAACAGACTAAAAAAATAACCCAAGAGAATTGGTTCGCTTCAATAGTAGCTGTAGTTAACGACGTGACATAAGTAATGCCAAAATCCGGCATATCTCATACGTTACAACTGTTTAATAAATTAGTGTCATAGACGGCAACTATATTTTTTTTCTGAAGGTCGAAACTATTTATTTTCCGATGGCGCGCCCTAGTGCAAATTTCATAATTCTCAAATAAAAATGCAGAGTCACGTGTCGCGTCCGACGCACAAGCCAATATTCGCGCTTATGCGGGATTTACATTTGAACTGTATTTTAAGAAGCAAATAAAGTTTGATTGATTAATTGATTGATTGGTTGATTGAGCAATTTTTGAGTGACGAATGTGACCGTCATACAGGAAAAGAGCACGCAGGAGACAGGGTGACTTTTGTGTGATATATTAGCAGTGTGATCCGGCGGCTTTAAGAGCGATAGGAGCAGGTTCCAGAATCTGCCAGCCGATCTACACGAACAAGGGACAGGCAATGAGCCCGCAAACAAGAGAGCTTCAGCACTTCCCTCCGTCAAAAAAGGGCATGAACGACTGGTAGAAAGCGCAGTAGGCGGTAAACATATTCTGCGCGAATCATCATACTTCTGCGAGATAATCAACACGCATGATCATTTGTTTCCCAAAGTCCCACGGCGTATAGGAGAGTGGCGAGCGATATTGGTTCTTTTTTTTTTTTTCCGACCCCACTAGAGGAGAGAGGTGGTGAAGTTCACGTTGAAAGGCACCGGCACCGTTGAAATTTAGGAATTCCTGCACCCCAAGTTGCGGGTCGCCAAAGTTGCGAATACCTGCTGCCCGAGCCCGTGTCTCCCGCTGCATGGAGCGGCAAGGGAGGTTCGATCAAGCTCGGTCCCGCGAGCGGCCCAAGTGGCGCTCCACTCTCTTTTTTTTTTTCCTGGAGCCCGAGCCCCCGGATTATCTCCCTAATCCCCTTCCCTCCCCGGACTGCGGGACGGATTAAATTACGACGGCGAAGGAGAGGGGGGCGCACCCCGAGAGACCGGCAGGGAGCGCCGAGAAATTGATCCGGGAACCCGAGCAAGAGCGGGGACCCCGAGGCGTCGCCGAAACCCGCCGGCTTCCATCCCTGCGCGCTGGGCCCTGCTGTGTTCTCTTCGGACGGCACCCCAGGCTGAAGGGACGAGGCGGCGAGCGGGGCTGCGCCTCGTCCTCGCAGCGGACAACGAGCAGCTTCGCTACTTCAGCTTCAACGGCATTCTTCGTCTCGCAAGCACGATGCAGTCAATACAGGAGGGACAATGCCACTAGCTCATTGGGGTTCATCCTGCTTTGGTCGGGGCAATTTTCTTCCTAAACCTTCTCTTAATTCCCGTTGCCTAGTCCGCAGGCACGCTTACGGAAGTTCCCGACTGCATAGTACACCCCACCGCACTCGAAACGTGCGTCATTGCCCGTGAGAAGGACGATGTTTCGACGGGAAAAAGATGTCCACCCGTTTGACCCTTGAACCAGCGTTACCGAGCGCGCACGCTCGTGTTCCGAGGAGCCTCGAGGGTGAGCAAAGAACGCGCCACACGCACCAACTCTCAAAGTGGCACCAGTCGAAGCTCTTTAGTTGAAAGGTCTTGCAGCGAGCTCACAGATGCACCAACGGGCGCACGACCTAAGGAGTTGAGTGAAAGATCACATTTATCGTTGTTTTCTTTGAATTTATATTAGCAGCACAATGTAATAAACATTTGCAGCGTTTACTTTTATACCTCACAAATGTTTGGGGCGAGGAGAGCATGAGAGAGGGGGTGGGTTTTCTCAAAGAAGATTAGTCTGCCTCCAGATAGGATCACCACCAAAAACGGCCGGTTCGGCACGTTAGATACCTGGGGTCATTAACCTGCTACATCACGCCGAAGCAGGGACAGAGTTCGTGAGGTTGTCTCGTGTTGACGCTGTCAACCTCATGGAGTCGCAAAAAAAGATTTGAAGTGTAGGCACTCTACGGCAGCTGCGCGAGCGCTCAGCCGTAATTCAAGTTGATTCTTTTTTTTTTTTTTTTTTTGTTTCATTTGATCATTGTGGTCGCGCGGCAGGTTACTCACTTCGGAGACATCCCGGTGAAGCTGTGACCAACGCAGGCTATGAGTGAATTCGTCATTGCACTTTTTAGTGGCTGTGGATCTTGGCGATACAACAAAACGTGACAATATAGTGGCAAAAATCTGGCGTGCGAGTAAAGCTTCTATACTTTGTGACGCTGAAAACACAAACACATTTGTAGTTGCGCTATTTAGGATTTACGCGCACAGAGTAACGTCGAACACTAAAAAGGCTACTACATAAGTTGGTTCTTTAAGCACATTCCAATGCACTAGTAGCTTGATATCAACTTTGTTCATTCTACCGAACGCGATGAAAGGTTTACAGGAACACCTTTAGTGAAAACGATTAGAAAAATGGTTGTAATATGCTGTACACACATCGATGACAACGTTAAGGAAAGCGTCTAGGACGACGTTCTAGAGGACGAGGTCAAGAACGAAGGCCCATAGGACGACCTCAAGGGCGACGTATAGGACGACGTGAAGGACGTCAGGTTACGTTAGCTTCAGCTACGGTCGCTCACGACTTTACGCGAACGGAGCTTACGCAACCGGCACTTACGTGCCCCGGTGCCCGGCGCTTACGAGCTTACGCGACCGGAGCTTGCGTTTCATCCACCGTCGCTTCAGCCACGGGTACCTCAGCCATTAGCGTTACGGCTTTGTCCATTCGGCCAAACGCGATGAAATGCGGTAGCCTTGTAGGAACATCGTTAGGAAAAACAATTAGGAGAGGCAATGGTTCAGTGATGAAATGGTTGTAATATTTCCGCGTGCATGATCTAGAAGATGCGCTTGTCCCCATTCATCTAGAAGATTTGCGTACACTCTTATCCCAAGCGTAAACGATAAGGAAGCCAGAATAATCTTGTGTGGTCAGTCTCGCCCTACCTCTTTCCCGAACATTCTCGGTCGAATATTCGAGGTGACGAGCAGAGTAGATAAAGAGACGCGAGCACCGTACTACCGATTCATTCGCTGATTCTCTCTCGCGATAGCCAGCTGCTACGCCTAAAGTTCCTAGTTAAGAGCTTCGTACAAGTAGCGACATTCTTTGAAGCGTCGACTGCGTGGCGGTGCAGGTTTGAGGAAGCGAATGGCGGCGCACAGCAGAGGTTTGAACTGAATACCGCCATTTTGTTCCAGCGCAATGTGCTTTGTCATTTGTATTGGTTGTCGCTGCATGTAAAAGAAGTACCAAAGAAGTATCAGTTACGCCGAGGGACCGTCGCTTGCTGCTGCCGCCGCCGACGCTCACTGCTGCTTTCTCGACGTCTTTTCTTCTCTTTTTCATTTCTGGCACAAGTTCGCCCCCCATTAAATCTTTAGTTCTTTCCATTTTCGCCTGCCTCATCGTCTGTCATTCGTGACAATATCGTACACACACCGAGGACGTCGTCGAGGACGACCCTCTAGAGGACGAGGTCAAGAACGACGTCCAGGACGGCCTCTAGGAAGATTTATAATATGAGCTCAAGAACGACGGCATCGAGGACGACCTCTTGGACGCCCTCAAGGACGACGTTTAGGACAACGTCGATGAAGGCATCCAGAATGACGTCGTCTCAGACGCCGTCCTAAAGGACGATATCAAGAACGACGTCTAGGGCGACCTCAATTATGACATCGAGGACGGCATCAAAGGCTACATCTAAGACGACCTCTAGGACGACGTTGAGGACGACCTCAAGGACGCCAGGTCACGTCAGCTTCAGCGACTGGCGCTTACAAGCTAACGCGACCGGTGCTTATGTCGGTTCACACTGGGGCGTTCACTCACCAGTGCTAGAAAACCTGAATGCTACACGGACAACGAAGTTGAGGTTTAACGAGAGCCTTCGGATATACAATATTATATCTTGGAGAAGGCAGGTTGTTTTACAAGAATACTCGAAACATTTTAACAGATCTCGTGCTCCTTCGTTCTTTTGGCGTTCACCTGGAGAATTGGTGGTTAAACGTTTCATCTACATTTCATGCAGCTGTGTTAAGGTGGTCTTTGTTTATTATTTTTATAAACCAGACGTTCTCTGGGACGTCAAAGACTGGAGCACCATCTGGTGGCGTTTGCCATAAAATGCGTCTATAGTGCTGTGGGCAATCATTGCAGGTGATACCACAGCTCCAACCACCTTCGCAGCGTGGATTGGAGCTTCAATATTTTGTTTTCTGTCCTTTTGGATAGGCGAGTTCGAGGATGTTGGCCTTTTTCTTTGAACGCGTTGCCTACATTGTAAAATATTTTGCACTATTTTATGGCAGGAGTTTCTGGCAATAAGTTGCCAAAATTCACTCCGTAATGTGCTTTACGGAATGTTTCATAATATTGATTACAGAGAACCCTCCGTGAGCCAGGTTACGGAGAGAACCTTTAGCAACATGTTGCCAGAGACTGTCTTCGTGATCAGATTCATGGAAGAACCCTCCGAAACATGGTTACAGAAGATCTCTCATTGACCCAAGCTACGGAGGGACCCTCTAGCAGCATGATTCACAAAAAAATCCCCTCCCAACCTGAGAATTTACTTCTCAGTCGTGTCTTGTTTCCTGTATGATACATGCATTAAGCAATCGTCATGGAAATCATGTAAGAAGAAATATCAGATCGTCGGTATTTAGCGTGAGGACTTTTATTGAAGATCTCAAGAAGACCGCTTTTTAAGTTATATGTCATTTCGTCTCAGCTCCTACAATAGGCTGTTTCGTGCTCTTGTCTGGAAGAAGAAAATTGCAGAGTATTTTATTAGTTGCACAATCCCAATCTCCAAATTTATTTGAATCAAGGAATGCACTTACAGAGATGGGGGTCTCAAAATTTTCAAGGAACACTCCTCGCGGAGTCCTAAGGTCACGTTTAAGAAATCTGCAATAATTTGTTCAGTTTATGTCTCCTCTGCTGTCTTCTCTGTCGTCCATGTCTTTTCTCTTGACACTGCTAGGCACGACTCACGAAGCCAGTTCGCGTTTTGCGTTCCGCCATGACTCTTGACGTAAAACCCATTACTTTGAGGGAAAAAAAACAAAAAAAACGTACACTACGTTTTTGGTAGATTTTTTTAGACCCGTGATGCACCGACTGTTCTAGCAGCGCACGCCGTGCCGGAGCAAGGTGCGGCCCATCCCCGGCGGGGCAGCCACTTCCGGCGGGCCTCCTCGGGGCTTCCAGCGGCCGACCGAAGCCTTTGTTTCGGAGTCCTCAGTTTTTCCCACGGCGGATGGCGGAACGGCGCTTGGCTGCATCGAACCCGTGGCCTTCCGGTCGCCGTGCGGTCACGCACGCCATGCACCACCGCCGTCGCAGGGGGCCGCAGCACGCTCGCCCGCAGGTATCTCACCGCTTAGCGTTGAGGTCCACACTGGTCGAGACGTCGAAACTGATAGCGCAACTTGGTTTTGGCAGATCCCCGGGCTTGGTCACCGGCTGCCAAACGCGCCGATCTACGCCCCGCAGTATACGCTGTTTGCACTGACATCACATTGACGACCATTGTAGTGGCCTTGCTGCTGCGCGCCTGCATGCCTTCTGTAGAATACATTAACCGCCGCCGAATTTGAATTTCTCCGCAAGAGCAATGACAACTAGCATGGGACGGTGAAGTCACGTGCAAGCCATATATAGAAGATCTACTGTACGCACCTCGCGATAGTAGTTTTGTCACAGCCTTATGTACTATACTGCACATTTAAACTAAACGATAGCCCGCCCTTTTGATAGCGAACAATCAGCCCGCAGCGATAACAAAAATTAAAACAATTGAGATCATGGTAAAACTAGACTGTCGACGTTCGGAAATGGCGAAAATTATAAACGTTCCTTTTGTTTGGCCATAAAAGGGCAATACCGACTCTATTTTCAGAAGCTGAAGGCACAAACCAAATTGCTACATGTCACCGTGAATAGTACAAATAATTAGTAATATAAATATTGTGTTTTTAATTGCCAACTTCGTTCTATATTTGGGTGCCTGTCGGTTTGAGAGATTACGATTTGTGGGACACAGTTACACAAACATACGCCAACGAACTTACGCACGAACCAACAAAAACCTGCGCGGAAGAAAGCGGCAGTTCGTGCGTGACACGCCTGATGCTGGATTTGAAACCCGTTGGTGTCCTCTCAATTTTATGACTCACCCGCGTTTTCATGCATAACAAAGTTTGGTGCTTCTAATTTAAATGTTAAAAAAAAATACAAAATACCAATTTTTTTTTTTATATATATCTGTTTTGAGCAGTATCGCACAGCTGAGTTGGTCATGCGTGTTCGGGGAGGACAAATCTCGTCAATGACTCACCAGCGATCTCGCGACAACTTTTTTTTATCGAGTTGTCATTCAACATATACTTCTGGATGTTGGGCTTCAATTATCTTTCTTGCAAAATTTACGTTCTTGTGACCTCATTTTTTCTGCTATTTTTTTTTCTTGTTCTTAAAAGGTCTGTGAAACGATATTAGGTAGGAATGTCTCTCACTCTACGCAAGCTTACTGGCATTAGTGGGACCCAAGTATGCTCGCACGCAACGCCACTGATAAAGAAGAATCTTTGTCGCCGCGAAATTTGAACAATAAAACGGACATTTTCTTTTAAACTCTCTATCATCATCATCACCGTGCCTTTATTTGTGGCAGTAAAGAATCCACGTGTTGTAATGTGGCACAGTGAAAAAATCTATTAATCTAGAAAACGTCCTCAGCTATAAATAGGTAAAAATGCTAATAACAATAAAACTAGCGTTCGACAAAATGAGAATGTAGCTAATGACGGAAAATTATCTCATCCAGATTTATTTTGAAATATACATAGCTGCCAAAAATACCAAAAGTTCATGTCCAAGGTTATTTGCAGACGTGTGCATTCTTGTTAATGGTGATGGCATGAATTGATTGTGAGGATAAAAGGTAAGAGCTCTCCTGTTAATACGAACCGGTACATTCAAATTCACTGTATAGAAAAGCGTCGAGTCTATGTCCCCGTGAACTACTATGTGCACAAATGCTACGTCGCGCGACAGCCTTCTGAGTTATAGACACTGTAGGCAAAATTTATCAAGCAGATGCTCATAGTTGTAAAAATGCCTTCGGCCAAGATACCTGTCGTAAACTATACGCACAAGGCGTCGCTGAACTTACTCTATTTTGACTCCGTCGCTCACACTTAGCGGATTCCACATTACAGATGCAAAAACTACTCTTCATCTTATAATTAAACGAAATTAATGGAGCAAGCTAGCATAGATGACAAAATTTCTAGTTAAACGAGTTGTCATTCCAGGGAGTCTAAATGTGGAACAAACAATGTGAGCGGCATGGCAGCCAAACGACAGAGCAGTGTCGAAGTACACTCCCAAATCACGAAGATCTGACACCCATGTATAATGCTCTAGAGCTCGTTCACACACCTGCAACTGAGTAGGACCGGCCTTGTCTCAATCGGTCTTACTCGGTTGCTAGTGTGTGAACGGGCCTCAACTATCAAGTAAATTTGGATATGACACAATTTCGCGTTTTTTACTAAGAGACACGACCTTAGTTTTTATTTTTTATTTTTATTAATAATTAAACAGTTTTCCCGACACCAGTCTAAAACATGCAATGCAATACGCTGAATAGGGCCGCACTCGTCAATCGAGCTAATAATCGGAAAGAGCTCGATATTATATTATCAGCGAATAACAACATGTCTGATTTTACCAATAAAGTGGGTATGTCTTTGCTGAAATTGAAGAATAAAAGTGGTCGCAAATTTAAGCCCTGTGGTACTCCTGACGACTGAGAGAAAGGGGTCAGAGTTATCACTTAAAATATTTACAGCACAGGAATGGCCAGACAGGTTTCTTTCGAGCCATTTCAAAAGCACAGGAGAAAACCCATTTCGTGAGAATTTTTGCAACAGCAAGACTTTAATTGCTTTTGCAGATAGGCTTTCGACCGCGTCCCTCACTATAAACTACTCCTTAAACTCAGATCATTTATAAGTAATGAACATATTTTGAAATGATTGGAAGCATATTTACGTAACATAAAGGAGTTTGTTAAAATACAGTATTCCCGCTCTTCTGCGTCAACAGTTCAATCCGGAGTTCCTCCGTTCCTCAAGGGTCTGTTCTTGCACCAGTGACGTCACAAAGGGGGGTCGCGGCGGGCTTCCGCTTTGGGGGCCGCTGACCCTTGTGACGCCACTGTCTTGCGCCCCTTCTTTTCTAATTTTTATAAACATTGTCATGGACAAATCATGTCAAATTCGTTTATTCGCTGACAATTTTATAGCCTATAAGCAAGTGAAAAGGCTCAGATGTCCAAGTAGTCCTAAACTAGGGTCTTTAAACGATTTCTGAATGGTGTGATGATAATGCCAATAATGCAAAGGTGCAAGCAGACATGTACACGTTACCCCAAAAAAGTAACTAAATGCCGTTACTCGTTACTCGCTCAAAAAGTAACTAAGTACGTTACTCGTTACCGATTCTGAGAAGGACCGCGTGAGTTACCTCAAAAGTAACCAGTTACTTTTCACATGGTTGAACCCCACAGGGTGAGAACCCCAAAGAATCCCTCTTTCCACCAACGTATCCTCTGACTAAACAACAAGGACAACGGACTCTGCGTCATGCGCTTCTCTTATCCTTGACCCCTCGCTTCCCGACCGTCAAACACACTGGTAACCCCAAGCCCAGTAACACACATACTAAAAGAAAAGAACGAGCCATCGTCCCCTCTACCCGAAAACCTACAGACATAAACCTCAAAGGTCAGAACTTTTCACAGCCTAAGAAAACGCCGAAGTTCGTTGTCCAACCCAAACGACGACTTATTAACTGCGTTCCCGTGACCTAATATTGTTAATGACTCTTTTATCAACCGCTTATGGTCATCTTTTTACCGCAACTCTACTGAAGCGGTGCTGCAGCAACAATGAAATCAGTTGCTATACTCTGTTTCATCTTAGGTTGAAGCGCAGCGGATGTTACGAGCCATCGGAGCCAATCGGAGGCCGTGTGAGTGTCACGTGACCTTATACAGGGGACACAGCGTCGCGCGGAAAGCGTATCACGGGCCACGTCCACAGAACGGGGTTGGCTGGCATAGCTCGCAGGCGTCCGCTGCGTCCGGACGTAAGGTGAAGCGGGGTATAGGCGGGTTCTTCTTTTATATAGGAAAGGCTGGTGACGTCACTCCCCACGTCGCAAGCTGCCGTCGCCGCGGCAGCTTGGGCAACAGTAATTTTCACCGGGAACGTATGCGGTGAGCGCTACGTGCTTCGCATTGTTTTCAGGAGTTCCTTATCATTCATTATATGGTTAGGATGCCTGTTTTGTGCTTGTCTTTATTGAAACGAATGTTGTGCTGTATGTTGAATGCGGGGTGTTTGTGCTTCTCGCTTTAATCTTCTGAAGTCTTTTTTTTCCATGAGAACGCCGACACGAAAATACATGCGGGGAGAAGGAACGTGCTTCGCATTGTTCGCAGGCGCCGTTATCATCCATTGGAAGGTTTGCACTTCACACGAGGGCTACGAATGACGTCAACCCCTTTCCAAGCAGCTGCAAACCTAATCTTTACCGGAACGCGTGGGAGGGTGTTCCTATTGTTCACACGCGCCTTATCATCCATCATGTGGTTTTGATGCTTGTTTTGTGGTTTTCTTTATTGAAACGGATACAGAGCTGTATGCTGTATGCCTGATTTCAAAAGAGATATTGTCGCGAAGTTTTGCTCGCGCGAGTTTTTTGTCTACAGCTTTACTTTGTTTTTGGCGTTCTTCGGGGGTTCACTCGTCTTTACGGCACGGCTCATGGCCTCTGCCGGGGTCGGGGGACTCCAAATGGGCGAGAACGGGAACGCTGTAACGCTACACTTATAGTTTACAGAACCCCGCGTTGGAAATGTTTTGTCCTGTGTATGTTTGCTTTTGGGATCTCTACTTCGGAGGTGGTTTTGCCCTGTGTATGTGTAACTTCTCTGTCTACATACGAACGTGCTTTCTGTTATTTATGGCTGCTCTTGTGAGCTTCGTTTGGAACGTGTTCTGTCTCGTATATGCGCTTGTTCTTGGAATGTTCGTAGTTGCTTTAGGTTCCGAGCCTTTGATGGGCTCTAAGAAAACCCCTCTTGATTGGTCCTTCCCAAACTTTCTGATTGGTGGACTGGAAGAGCCCAGAATGCTGGTGAACTGAATATAAGCGGCCACCGAAGGCGCTTGGCCCCCGACTGGCTGGCACGGGGACGCTCGGTCTTTTGACTGTGACAGACGTGTTCTTTTGAGTTCCGGAAACGTTCGATAGCTTATTCCGACCAAAGATCACCCCGGGCGGGGTGGTCTCATCGCTTCAGCTGTGCTGGAAGGCACCAGCATGGAAGGAATACCTCATCATCTACCGCTGCCGCAGTGGGCCAGCTTCCAAGAAACACGGCCAGGGATCCCGACAGCTCAAGTAAGCGCAGAGGACAGCTGGCCGCAAGGCACGCCTCCTCCACTGCCCTCGCATGCTTTCAGCATGATTGCATCAATTATTGAGCGACACCCACTATTCATCGGGGAACTGTACAGTTTCCTCGCCCAATTCGCGCCCCTACCGCCATCCCCTAACGGCACGCAACCTCAACAAGGTAACAGACAAGAAGAACAACCGTCACGCGGTGGCAATAGACAAAGCAGTGAAACAGCTCACACCCAGTCAGGAGCCGCAACGCCGAGCAACACCGGGAGGTGCCCAGAGACGCAGGATGGTGACACGCCGGTGCAAGATTGCGGCGTGCCACCCCGAGAATTCGAACGGGCGCAGATCGGAGAGATTAATCGAAACCTGGCGCGCGTGCCACTGACGCCGTCGGCGACGATGGACGCCGACGACACCGAGTGGCCGGTTCTGTCGCCGGGAAGGAAACGCCGACGTGGCTTCGAGACATCGGGCCACTCCAAACAAGTGGAGCTCGTGCAGCTCGCGCAACCACCAACGCAAACTGTCGTTTTGCGATCGGTCGGCAAAAAAGAAGTTGGCGCCTACACTGGAAAAGAGATCAAGGAGGCCATCGAACGCGCCGGCATTCAGACAACGGATCAGTACACCATCCGACGAAATGAAAAGGCCAACGCTATCAGCATCATGACAAAGGATCCTCTCTGCCTGGACAAACTCCTTAAGGTAACAGAGATTCGCAAAGGAGATGAGGTGCACCCGCTGCAGCCATACAAGGCCCTCTCCGGAAATCAGTGCCGAGGTATCATCTACTTGAAAGGAGAGGGAAACGACGTCGCCCCGGAATCGCTTGCAACGGACATTTGCAGCAGGACCAACACCATCGTGGCAGCCAGGCCCCTCGGACGCAAAGGAAACACCATCTTGGTAACGTTCGAGGGCAGGACCCTCCCTAGGAAAGTAAGCTACATGAATGAGGTCCTGAACGTAAACGAATACCGTCCGCGACCGTTGGTATGCTTCCAATGCCATGGACTCGGGCATAAGAAAGACGTCTGCCCGAAGAACATCACACGCTGTGGCTCGTGCGGATCCGTCCACGACGGCATGGAAGAGTGTTCGCAAACCCCTAAATGCATCAATTGTGGTGGAGCCCATCTGGGGACCAGCAACGACTGTCCGAAGAGGGCTATCCCACCCCGGAAACCGGCTAAGCGGACAGAGGCCTCACAACAGCGGGGCCAGGAGCCCGAGTCCAATGGAGCCGCGTCGACGCAACAGAACACCGGAATGTCCTACGCGGCAGCGGCAATGAGAACTCAACAGCCCACCGTCATACCGGCGTTTATGTCCCAAGAGTCGGAGGCGTTAAAGTACAATGTCCGATCCCTCAACGAGAGGCTTACGCAAGTGGAGACGCAGCTGGCCGGTATCACACAGGCGCTAAATAAGATTTTACAGACACTTAATGTTACATGCTAAACCAGCAAACGCTCTCAAGAACACTTGGGGGGTCACACCCTCACGGAAACATAACAAGCACTCTAACCCAATACCATGGATCCTTCAGTGGAACTGCGGCGGGTTGCAGCAGAAACTCCCCGAGCTCAAAGTTCGGCTACTGGAACTTAAAGATCGCGCCCCCGATGTTATTCTCCTCCAAGAGGCTAACGTTGGCAAACTTAAGATACGGGGATATAACACGTACATACACCCTAGCATTCAAAGAAAGTATAATAACTACGGTGTCGTGGCTACTTTAATAAAGAAAAAACATCCACAAACAGAAATAGATTCCGAGCTGGCGTGTTCAGACGAGCGAGAAGTCGTCTCTACACAGATCAAGCTCGGAGACACTATAATTGACATACACAACACTTACAGTAGGCCAACTGTGGGTCCGAATGACGCCGACTGGATTGACCGTCTTGTGGTCCGGGGAAGGCATACTATCCTGGCGGGGGACTTTAACGCCCGACATACGGCCTGGGGGTACCCGGACAAGAACGCTCGGGGAAAGAACATAAAGAAAGCCTGCGTAGGAGCACATCTCCAGCTCTGCAACAACCCTGAAACGCCCACTCGACTGGCGCAGTCCACCAACCAGAATGACACGTCTCCCGATCTGACGTGGGTCTCCCCAAGATTGCGGGTTCAATGGCACGTGCAGTCGGATCCCATGGGCAGCGATCACCTGCCCATCGTCATCAAACTTCACATCAGCACCACTCCGAGACGGCGGACAACCTTTACCAAGTGGGACACCTACCGCGCCGCAATGAGCCGCCGGGACGGTGTGCCTTTCGCGGAGCGCATCCAGTCCGCACTCAAAGAAGCCCGCACAGAGTACCAGGTGAAGGAAGACACGCCAACACCCGACCTCCACTTGGTCAAGCTATGGGACAAACGCCTCGCGGTTCTTGTCCGGTACCGGGCCAGGAGATCCCTCGGGAACAAAATTCGTTTGAACCACGCCACAGCCAAGGCAAAGAAATACACCATCGAGCTTTGCCGCACCACCTGGAGGGGGCTGTGCAACTCCTTCAACGACAAGACGGGCTACGCTAAAGTGTGGAGCGCCTACAGGGGAATGGCCGGAAAAACCAAAACCCGCAACACGGGGAGCAACCTTGCTCTCCGTCTCAACATCACGGAGGAACAACTGGCGGAAGAAGCTGGGGAACACTTCTTTCCTCAGCAGCCAATACCACCACCGCCCGAAATCTACAACCGGATGCCTATCCTGCAAGAACAACCGGCGGATGCACCGTTCACCTTGGCAGAACTCATCGACGCACTCAGCTCGGCGAGGGCGAAATCGGCACCTGGCCCAGATCAAGTCACCATAACAGCGCTCCGGAACCTTCCAAGTGGGGCTATGAAAGAACTCCTCGACACCTTCAACAAGGTCTGGATGGAAGGCGAACTACCAGCAGAATGGAAAAGATCAACAGTTATTCCCATCCCCAAGCCCGGCAAGACCCCAGATGCCATAGCCAACCTCAGACCCATATCCCTGACATCCAACCTATGCAAGGTTCTGGAGCGCATGGTCACTGCCCGCCTGCAATGGATCCTTGAGACTACGGGGGCCCTTCACCCCATGCAGACGGGCTTTCGACCGCACATGTCAACGCAGGACAGTCTGCTTATGATCTACCACGACCTCTACGAACGCCGCCTCTCCAAAAGTCAGCCTCGAACGCTCGTCACCATCGACTTGCGGAAAGCATTCGACTCCGTCCCGCACTCCACCTTGGTCGCTGCTGCTCAGAGGCGAGGCATACAGGGCCGCCCCTTAAACTTCATCAAGACCTTCCTTCAAGAACGCACATACCAGGTCTCAATTGGTAACACGAAAGGACGTTGGAGGCCCAACAACATCGGCGTACCTCAGGGGGCGGTCTTGTCACCGCTTCTCTTCAACCTCGCCATGACCGACCTCGCTCAAGCCCTGGAGGCCGTCCCGCAGGTCTGCTATACCATCTATGCGGACGATGTCACCTTGTGGACAACGACTGGAAATGCGACCGACCAGCAGCGCCACATGCAAAGTGCCCTGGACATAGTCACCACGTTCACCTGCAACTCCGGATTCGAACTTTCCAAAGACAAGACATTGTATATGGTCATCCCCGCCAAACGCAGGAGTTCCAGCACCGACATGCAGCTTTGCGTAGAAGGTACCCCCATCACACCAACAGATAATATCAAGGTTCTGGGCGTCCCCTTTAATAAGAACAGAAAGGCATCCACGTGGATTACGCAAGTCAAGAAACATTGGAAGGACGGCCTGAACCTCCTCAGAGCAATTACCAGCAAAGCTTGGGGAGCTCAAGAGGACCTACTACGCCATCTCATGCGCACGCTCCTTGTCTCCAAGGTGGTGTACGGCCTGAACTTCCTCCGCCTCACCCGGAAGCAAGAGGCCACACTCGTCACCATGAATCGAGCGGCGATGAGGATCGTCACGGGTCTCCCTCGCTTCACGCCGGTGGAGCAGCTCGAGTGCGTCGCGCAAATGAACACCATCCGAGATATTGCGGGCGAAATGCGCATCAGCCAAGCCCAGCGCCTGTCGCGGACCCCACAAGGAAGAATTATCCTAACCAAGAGTGGACGCGCCCGTCTCATCGAAGGACCACTGATGCCGACACCTCCGCCTCCGTGGGAGACGGAGGCGGTCGTCGTTGCCAAACCAATACCCAGAAACCAAGGGCACAACGCTCCGGGACGGCGAGTCACCCAGGCCTCTATCCATTTGGCTGAGGTCGGCGGGCTGGAAGGGCACGTAGAAGTGTTCTACACCGACGCGGCGCGCTCAGAGACCGGCCGCACGGCCATCGCCTGGCACTCCCCCACAAGACACGACACGCAGCAGCAGCTTACAGAAACCACCCGGAGCGTCTGCTCCGCGGAACTACGGGCGATCCTCATGGCGGTGAGGGCGGCCACTCAAAAGCGAACCAACGTCACGGAAACGCGAATTTACACGGATTCTCAAGAGGCGATCCGAGAATTACGCCGGACTGACACATGCAACCCTACTATTGCGGAAATTCGAGCAATGGTGCGCCAGGCGAAGGCGCATCAAACCATCAGCGTTACGTGGCTCCCAGGCCACGAAGGCATCCCGGGGAACGAGCGGGCGAATGGGGCCGCGAGGGCAGCGCTACAAGCAAGATCGCTCTCACAAGGCCCGGTTCCCTCGTCTGTTCAGCGGGATGTGCCCCAGGACGACTTCGATCTCTCGGAGGTGAAGCGCACAGAGAAAACCGCACGCAAGGCGCGCCTCGCCGCGCTTCTACCGCCCAACCCTCATCCGATCCCGCGCGGCTTTCCACGGTGGGAGCGGGTGGCACTAAACCGGCTACAAACAAGAACTATGATGACACCAGTATGGCTGGCAAGGTTACACCACCCAGCGGATCCACAAGACATCGGCCCCGATCCAAACTGCACACAGTGCGGCGTCCCGGCCACCTGCTCCCATCTTGTGTGGGAGTGTGCTGGATACGCGCAAGCGCGGGAGGCCGCGATCTACGACCTCCCAGGAACCTTGCGCCCCCGCTCCTTTTTGGAGTGGACTCATCCGAACACTACCGTGAACGCGGAACAGAAACTCATTTATGCATCACTCATCGACTTCCTCCGATCCTCCGGGGTCGGTAGGTTCATCTAATCATCATCACCCATCACTTCCTCCCCCCTCCCCCCCGCCCCCTCCCTTATCCCCCTGCCTACCTTGAGGCCCTCCAGCCAGAAGGCAGATATTCAATAAACGTATTAACCAACCAACGCTTGGCCCCCGGATACCATGCCGTGAAGATCATCCTGCCTCTGGAGACCAACCTTCACGTCCGACCCCCCTTCGGCTGTGGAGCCGTCCGCCCGCTAGCTCGCAAACTTGGTCCCCCTTACGGCTGTGGAGGAGTTCGGCTCGCCCGCCTTTGTGTGGAACTGTGTTTGTCGAGTTTGGCTGTGGTCGGGGCCCCCGCTGAGGGTGTGTGTGGTCAGGGAGGACGGCAGGGAAAGTTTCCAGAGGTTAGAATTATTTTCCCCCCAAAAGTTTAATCTCAAATTATATAATGTTCAAAGTGATGTAAAAGAGTCTTTGTCTAGATCTCTTAAATAAACAGAGTTGTTTGTTAAAACCGGTATCGTTCATCGACGGAGAAAAGAGAAGTCCTAATTTTCTTCGTTACAATATGCTGTTTTGCCCTCAATCGTTCGCCGGGAGTTTTTTGCTCACAACGCCAATGACACAAAATTTTCTTGGCTGGTAGAGGTATACAGCTTCGCTGTAAAAACAACTAATTTCTATAAACAAGCGTGTACTTATCATAAGCCAAAAGTATTTCAATCAGCGCATTTCATACGAGCACATTGCACACAGTTTCCATCACGGTGGCCGGCAAAGTTGCTCAGGTTGGTTCCTGCAGTACTCGGAGGGGTTACGAGGGGTGGCGCTGTCGCACGCTCTATATAGCTGTAGAAAACTCCCAATGCTTCTAGATTCAAAAGCAAAGAGCATAGGAAACGCCGCTGTCTAGCCCGGCCGCCCAAGGGGCTCCGGTAAAGACCCTCCTGATAGCGCTGCACGCAATGAGTATACTGTTTGGTGGTTCGACGTTCGAGCGTCGAGCGGACGGAGCGTGCTCGGCCTGCCACGGGCGTCGGAGGCTTCACAGGTGCCCTGCGTTCCCAGGCGTCCTCCGTCGGACGGTATCCGGGGCAACGCGTCCGCCACGCTCTTCCCGCACCCCTTGCCGAGGATGACGCGCCGCTGCCGCCCTTGTTGCCATCCGACGGAGCGCGTTTCCCTTCTCGGGGTCCGCTCCAGCCTCGCTCGGCTGTGCACACCGCCGCCGCCGCTGCTGCTGCTTCGGTGGCGGACTGATTATGTTAGCAGCAGCCGGCGACCGCCTGCGCATCCGCCCCTCAAAGTGGAAAAAAAAAAGAGGGAGCGTAATGATAATTAGACGCACCCATATAACTTGGCCCCGCATGTACGTTGGCGCCCTCAGCGACACGAACCATATCGCGCCCGGCACGTGCGGGTCGCCAAGGGGAGATGGCGAGCCGACGGCTGAAGAATGGCAGGCGCTTCACCGATGCGCCGCAGAGTCGTCGAAGGATCTGGTGTACTGCGCCCAAGCCGCCGCACGGTGAGCCGGGCCAGGCACGACCGCGATTCTTTGAGTGTTCAAGCAGTCCGACGTGCCAATATCTCGGCCATTTTGCTGCCCGATTTATATGTAGGTTTGCGTGTATGTAACCCCCGTGTCATTCGTGTGTAAGCCGGTTTAAATATTGTGTAAAAATCTCCGGCACGTCTCTGACGCCTTGTCGAAAGAACACCCACTGGAAGGAACCAAATAATCCCATCAGATGGACCCATTTCACTTCATGCGATTAGTGTAGCTCGAAAATGAGGCCAATGACGGTGGCTAAACAGGACGCAAAACGTTAAAATATATTCGCAAATTTCTACGTAACATTTCGTATCCTTCCGAGAAGAAAAAAAAAAGCTACCAGTCTTTGCTGCGTTTATTACGTTCATTAGTAAGCTTTACGCCAATATGATGAGTTAATTTTCTCTCCTCTCTCTCTCTCTTGCTGGTGTCGTTGAGAGAGGCTGAAGATCTTCGTTGTCGGGTTGCCGCCGATGTGATGATGGCAACCCCCGATTCCGCCTTTGGCCAACAGAGATGTAGTCGCAGAGGGACACCCAGGTGAAGGTTACGAATATATATATATGATTTATTTACATATATAGTTACGGACTGGGTTACAGATCTTAGGAGCTACGCGAGACCTCTCGGAGTCCTGGTGGCGTCTTGCCCCCTCCGATGCTCAGCGTAAAACTGCCTTCCTCTTTCCCGCGCGCCCCCAAAATTCCAGGGATCGTCCCCACTTTCCCGGGCGTCTGGTCAGCATCGCTTGTCACCTCGCCGGGTCGCTCCGCACCCCCCGCCGTGTCGTTCCGACCCGGCGGTTCTTCTCGCCGACTCCCCACATTTCCAACCCTGGTGCCCGAGATTCGGGTTACTTCGGAATTCGTTAATTGCCGTCGCGTCCGGGACTCGTAAACCATTGCGGGCCCCCTGTTTTCTTTTGAGCCCGTCACCAAAAAAACCATACAAGAATATATATACAGAACACAGTTTCCCCGAAAGTCCTGGGACCTAACATCTCCCCCCCAACTGTGTTGCTCGGGCTGCAAGAACGAGCAACACACCAAAACAAAAACACAAAGTCTCAGGACCTAGACGCGAAGTGTTCACCGTGCAGCCTGGAACGGCGATTAGCTCTAACCTTCCCGTATTACAAAATGAAGCTCTACCCTTCCGGTACATTCGTAGTAAAAGCAAACACGGAAACACAAACACACACAAAAAAAAAACATGCATTAGCACTAGCACATAATATTATACGGTTAGCACGACTCATATGGGAGGCCCCAGAGATCACTCCACCGAACGTCATGTCAGCCCGGAGCCACACCTCAAGGCCCGCCGTCTCTAGGTCGCAACTCCAAGCCTAGACAACGCGTCCGCACACTGGTTAATATGCGATATAGTTATCTCGTAGCGCTGGAGCGCAAGGGACCATCGCGTGAGACGCGCGTTGCTCGGGGATGTGAGGGTGAGGTACTTCAGTGGATTGTGATCCTGAATTACATGACGCTGCATAGCCTTGAAAGCCCCATTCCACCTCTCAACTAGACCGTTGCTCTGGGGGTGATCTGGAGTCGAGAATCGCATCTCCACCCCCAGCCGCTCTGTTAGCAGTCGCGTCAGTTTTGCCACAAAGTTTGTGCCCTGATCCGAGCAGATTAGTTGTGGCGTTCCGAATCTGGCGAACACACCCACCAATGCGTCACATGTTGCTTGCGCCGTCAATGATCTCAGACAGACTACCTCGGCCCACCTCGTATACAGGTCGACTATGCAAAGCGCGTACCGGTGACCCCTTGCCGAAGGAGGGTCAAGCGGCCCGATACAATCTATGAAGATTGTTTGAAATGGTAGCTCAGGCCGCAAGAGCGGTGTGATCGGCACTCTATCCAGTACGTTTGCCCTCGACTGTACCTGGCACGCATGGAACGACTGGCAGTGTTTCCTGACATCTTGAGCCATCGTTGGCCAAAAGAACGCGCCCTTTATTCTCTTCTTGGTCTTCTTCTGCGAAAAGTGCCCTCCCCCCGGGGAGTCATGCGCCAGCTCGAGCACCTTTTCGCGCCTGGACGCCGGCAACACAACCTGCTCACAAGGTCGGTCATCAACGTCATCTTTGTGATACAGGAGCCCCTCGCGCACAACCATGCCGTGTGTCCCGTTCTCAGCCTCCTTCCAGGCATCCCTGAGTGATTCGTCGTTGAGCTGCTCTTTGCGGAATTCTGTTACGCTTTTACCCTCTCCTGCATCAGCCGGACTCGCCACGAACTGCACCTCGGCCTGAATTTCGTTCTCCTCAAAGTCTACTGGCTCACACCCGAGCCCCTCGGGCAGGTCGGGGCCCAGATCACCGGCTTCAGCTTCAAACTCGGCTTTCGCCCTGAGGAGTTCATCGTACACGTCGGGTGTTATGAGCGCGTCAATTCCCTCAGCCAGCTCCTCTGTTACCGCGCACAGGGTTATAACCTGTGGTCCGGTGTCGTACTCGTCACAGTCGGCCCGCAGCGGCACGTACATCAAGTCAGCTGTTATTGACTGACCGAAGGCTCCGCGGAGAACAATGGGTCCCGAAGTTTCAAGGCTCCCACTTTGGATCACACTTCGCCTGATCACCGTGATATCCGCCCCCGAATCCAACCTCCCCTGGAATTTGTTATGCTCGGATACCAACGGGACCAATTGGACTCGTGACCCAATAGGAGTGTTTGTCGCGATGTCCCTCTCGTTTGCCACCACCCTCCGCAGCTGTTCCTTACGATCGCGCCCTACACCAGCAACGGTACCGCCTTTAGGAATCTTATCCTCAGGCTTCGGGCAGTTGGCCCTAATGTGCCCCAACTTCCCACATCCGAAGCAGCTTCTTTTCTCTGTACCCGAAGCCACGCCTTTATCTTTCAGACTCGGTTTATTCCTCTCGCAATTTGGGAAAGGTGGCCCCTGTTTAGCCCTCGATTCCTTCTGCGTTCGTTCATAGTTTACCGCAAGTTTGGCCACTTCTGCGGGCGGTAACCATTTTCCTTTTTCGCTCAGGTCGACATATGCTCTCGTGTCTCGGTGCATCATGCGCTTTAGCTGATCAGCTACCAGCAGCTGCCTCAGCATCTCCAGAGATGTCACCTCGGTACTTTTCAAATAATATCCAAGAAAATCGCCCAGCCGAGATGCGAACTGTCCCCAGGATTCTTTTTGGTCCTTTCTAGTTTTGTAAAACAGCTCCCTATACTCCGCTGGAGCAAGCTGAAGCTCCTCAAGCATCGCTCCTTTTAAGTCGTCGTACGACGGCATCGCGTCAGCAGCGATTCGGTTTGCGACCGATCTCATTCTCTCCGTGAGGAAGGGGAGGATCATTGCGCCCCTGATGCTTTCCGGCACGTGAAGGCTATTGAACATACTCTCCACCCCGGAGAACCACGAAGGCACCAACGGTTCGGACTCTGGCATGTTGGACAATACGCCCCTTACAATCCGCGAGTACTTAAGTACCTCGTCCCCCTCCGTTCGGGCAGCGCTGGCTCCCGACGTGGTGTCCTGCGCCCTGGCAAGTCTAGCCACTTCCAGCTCTAGTTTTAGCTTTTCTATCTCCATCTCCATTAGTTCCTTTCGGAGCTGCAAAGCGTTACTGTCCATATCGGACTCCCCTTCTGCCCCCAATTCACTACTGCTTTCAGACGACTGGCCTTTCTTGGTGTTTGCTCGCGTACCCAACATGACGCCCAGAGGAGAACAACAAAGGGACCTCCCACCTGGTTGTCGTGTCCGCCACGATCACGGGCCGCTGTTAGTCCCGGATAGCTGCACCAGGCTTGGCCGCTGCCGACTTGTGGCACTGTGCAGATCAGATGTCTTGAGGAGCAGCGTCTGCAGCAATCCCCAGCTGCTTTCCCGTCACACCTGCGGCGACGGTCGAACGTCTCTTTTCCGGCGAGCTTCCACGGCTCCTCGTCGCACCTGCGGCGACAGCCGGACAGTCA
The DNA here is from genome assembly GCF_016920785.2 of Ixodes scapularis. Taxonomy (NCBI): domain Eukaryota; kingdom Metazoa; phylum Arthropoda; class Arachnida; order Ixodida; family Ixodidae; genus Ixodes; species Ixodes scapularis. The sequence continues at coordinate 2,766,322 of NW_024609857.1, read as the reverse complement.
ACGTTCTCCGATGGTCTCGTCGACCTTGCGTCGCAGTTCCACGACGATTGGATGCTTGTTTCCGTATCCGTCAAGCTCTTCCAGCTCGCTGTCGCACCACCGGCGACAGACGGACAGTCAGCACTTTCCGACGCTCTCGTTGGCCTCCTTCGCAACCCTGGCGACAGCCTGACGTCTTGTGTCCGGCGAGCTCCTGCGGCTCCTGATCACACCTGCGGTGACTGCCGGGCACTCCACGTCGTCTGGTGTTCTTGACCCCACGCGGCACTCACGGCGACGGTCGGACGTTGAGGTGTCTGCTCCCAAGGAGCTCCTGCGGCCCACTGTCACGCCTTCGGCGACAGCCAGACACTCGACGTCCTTCTAGGGTCGCAGCTTCACTTCGTCACTCCAACGGCGACGAGTCCCAGTCATTCGTCATCTTCACCTGCAAAGCTCTTGGTGTCCCTTGTGATGAAGGCAGCGTTCTCATCCGAAGGGCGGTGGCGGAATCCTGCCGACTGCGCCAGTTAATTTTCTCTCCTCTCTCTCTCTCTTGCTGGTGTCGTTGAGAGAGGCTGAAGATCTTCGTTGTCGGGTTGCCGCCGATGTGATGATGGCAACCCCCGATTCCGCCTTTGGCCAACAGAGATGTAGTCGCAGAGGGACACCCAGGTGAAGGTTACGAATATATATATATGATTTATTTACATATATAGTTACGGACTGGGTTACAGATCTTAGGAGCTACGCGAGACCTCTCGGAGTCCTGGTGGCGTCTTGCCCCCTCCGATGCTCAGCGTAAAACTGCCTTCCTCTTTCCCGCGCGCCCCCAAAATTCCAGGGATCGTCCCCACTTTCCCGGGCGTCTGGTCAGCATCGCTTGTCACCTCGCCGGGTCGCTCCGCACCCCCCCGCCGTGTCGTTCCGACCCGGCGGTTCTTCTCGCCGACTCCCCACATTTCCAACCCTGGTGCCCGAGATTCGGGTTACTTCGGAATTCGTTAATTGCCGTCGCGTCCGGGACTCGTAAACCATTGCGGGCCCCCTGTTTTCTTTTGAGCCCGTCACCAAAAAAACCATACAAGAATATATATACAGAACACAGTTTCCCCGAAAGTCCTGGGACCTAACATGATGACTGTAATTATCTGTCGCAACCCGAGATAAGTACGAATCAGATACCCCACACAACAGTTCGTGCTTCCAGGAACATCCCAACAACGAAGCTGATGCCCCGGAGCCACGGAGCACGCAAGGTAACACCATAGAGCAGTGGTCGGCAACCAGCGAACCGCGGGCCGGATCCGGCCCGCGAGGTAGTATCATGCGGCCCTCAGCCCCCGGTAACCCCCCCTCCCCCCTACGCAGTCAGCTAAAGGAAAAAAAAAATAATGTTGACTAATTCGCTGCACGTCTGCGAGCGGACGTTTTCACGAATGAAGTGCATAAAATCCAACTTCCGCTCACGAATGACTGACGAGAACCTCCACAGTGTTTTGCGACTCGCAGTTCGCAGCTTGAATGTGGATGTCCGTAGTTTGGCGAGCGCAGTTCAACACCAGAAGTCTCACTGAGAGGAGTCTTTAGGTTTTCGTGGAAATGGCATATCTCATGTTGTTAGTCGTGAAATAAAGAAACTGTTCATTTTCGATTTATGTACGTCAATGTAAGTTTGTGAAAGTGCTTTTTTTTTTTTAATTTTAACTACTCGCTCCCCCCACCCGCTGCTTGCCGTCCGGCCCGTACCGCCTTGGCTTCGCGGCGACTCGGCCCGCTTCGCCAAAAGGTTGCCGACCACTGCCATAAAGGATCGTGGGAGGCAGGCACGTAGCCAGGGGGGAGGCCCATGGGGCCTGGCCCCCCCCCCCCCCCCGCCCCCCCGAAATCTTCCTTTTTACGGGGACCTCCTCTCCCCCCTCCCCCTCATACAGCATTTTGTCATGGGCGGCCCCCCCCCCCCCCCCCCCGAAACAAAATCCTGGCTACGTGCCTGGTGGGAGGACATGTTAATGCCTGGTGTCGAACTATTAAAGTTCGCACTAGGAGTACTTCTATCTGTGCGAGCCCTGCGCCGTTTCCCACGAGCGACATCTATACTTCATTTCGAAACACAGGACCACTGGAAATAATCTCCCGCAACCTTGAGCCGCGAACGCTCACTCGGTGTATGCACTATTTCCATGTTTACAGATGTCGAGCCCAGCGTGCGAATTCCACAGCCCAGCGCGTGCAGGTTGGTCGCTTAGGAAAGGGAAGTAAACACGGGCCAGACGCACCAACGCTTATAATAGACCTTTCCAAAAAAAGGCTCGTGGCCGGTTCCATTTTGGGTGTTGGTGCGTAGGGTGCGTGATTCTTTCGCTTTTGGAAGCGACGAACATGAGGGTGCTTCGCTGTGGAGTTCGCACGCTAGGCTGAAGACTCGCAAATATTGGAATGGCGTATAACACCGCCCAAAAGGAAAAAAAGAAAACAAAAGAAAGCAACAGTGCCTAGTTTTGCGCCATGAAGTACAATGGCATAGCCTCTGTTAAGAATGGAACCTTCGGCGACCTTCTTCCGAGTTTCAACGCTGCGGAAACGAGTCAAGACGAGTCCGGGACCGTCGCCCGCTTGTCGGGGCCTGCGCGAAACGAGTCCCGACGAGTCCGGGACCGTCGCCTGCGTGACGGGGCCTGCGGCAACAAGTCTCAACGCGCCCGTGACGTTGGCGGGACGTGTGTGTGTGCGTGGTGGTTGGTGCGCTCGGGAAAGGGAGAGAGGCATGGCCTAACTGCGGAGAACTTTGGCTACGTCGCACTGGACGGCGGACTTTGCTGCGTCGCACTTGACGGCGGGTTGCTGCATCGCACTGGCTGCCCTGGCGGGGAGTGAGGGAGAAACGGACCCTTTATAAGGCGGAGCGCGAGGCTGCTCCGTTGTTCTCTCGGATTTGACGACTGTATCGCTGCCATGTAATTAAACCGTTCGTTACGTTACCAAGTCTCCCACCTCCACTGAACCCCTGGGTTCTTCACTTCGGGGAATGGACGTCGTCTCGAGCCAGGAAGCTTCCGGACGTGCGGCCTAAACCCCGCCTCGAACACCTCCTATGTCGGGTGTTTCTCGAAACGCCGACCAAATGGTTCCTGGAAAAAGTACGCAGCGCGAGCAAAGAAAACGTCTTTCATAATAATAATTATTGGGGTTGTGTGGATATTTAGATAGCGTGTAGTTGGTCAACCATTTCAAAGTTGCGACGAGTCAGTCGCTGAGATGAGCGATTTATCCAGTGCAAAAAAAAAAAACGTGTTTCACAGGTAGCCAATTAAGGCTGCTATTCGTTTACACTCCACTCAGGCAAGCTCATTCTGCGAATTTTCGATACCCAAAGTGTTCTCTTTTTGGCCACCTACGCACAAGCTCTGAATTCGATTCACTAAGTAACCAATCGGTCCTTTCCAAAGGCCAACGATTCATTTGGCTCGCGCGGTATGTAGGTGGAATTCCAGGCGCCTTCCTTTAAGCCGAGGTAACACAGGCAATAGATCGTAGAAAAGACGCTCTGTGCACACTGTCCGTGGTGTGTTTCTTCCTCGTAGGACGGTAACATTTATGATGCAGAAACTGTCTGCAGACATGTTGCGAAGCAAACAGGCTTGGAACGTGCGCCTGAGGCGTGTCCGGAGATCGTTCTCTCATCGTGTCTGCGGAGAAGAGGCCGTGTCTTTCGGACGACGTGTGCGGCAGTGCGACTGCAGCGTTAGGAAACGGAGCCTTCGCTGCCTTCGCTACTTTGGGTGCTTCGCAGCGAGCAGCTTTGCTTGCCGCAGAGAAAGGCCGGTTACCCAGACACGCGAGTAGGTTCTCAGTCTTTCCTCGGTCGCTGGGCTCACACTGGAAACGAGTGTCATTGCTTGTCCAGGACTCGTGTCCTCGTTGACTGGGGGGATCGGTGGCCGAGCGGTCTAGCGCACACCAGCTCGGAGCACGTGGACCGAAAGCTCGCGCTGCAGAACCCAGAGATCCTGTGCTCAATCCGCACCCCTGCCCGCTTTGGTCTGGATGAGCATCGTACCGGCGTGCGGTCGTGTATCACTACTGCGTGGTGCACGTTAAAGACCCCGGGTTAGCGGTTGTGCCGCACTGGCTAAATTGCTCATCTACAGCTGGGAGACTCGTCGGCCGTTGAGGCAGACCAAGTTCTAGGCTGTATAAATATACACACAACCCAATTTCCTCGTTGACTGGACACGCGTCTCAACGCAATGCTCGAGCAGCGCTCGTGCGACGGCCTTCCGTTGCGAGGGCGCGTTGCTGGGAACCGGCCATACAACACCGTTAAAAATGTAAAAACAAAACGCTCACTACAATCGGGAGGGGAGGCACTCACTTGATCGAATGACGTATTAGCGAACGCCCACGTTTCATCGAACGACACTTTAGCGAATAGTCGGACGCCGCGAAGCGGCGTTTTCGGGTGGGCCAAGTGAGTTCATATTTTTGTAATGAGTTGCCGCAGACTGTCGCCGCGAAGCGGCGTAAAGCGCAGCGCGACGGATGGGTTAACGCGCGCCCCCGTTATTCGCTAAAACGACCATTCGCTCAAATGTCGCCGTTCGCTAAAATGTCATTCGCTCTTGTGATATGGACCCAATCGGGAGAGCGGCGAGATGACGTTTATTATTCTGCAGTTATTCGGTACGTAATTTAAAAACGCTTCAGGGCATTATTTTTTTCATAGTAATTTGCAAGGTCGTGCTCGAGTTCCTGAAGCGGCGGTCACACTGCGGTTGCACATACATCATGCTGATGACAAAATGCGGATACGTCTGAAGCAAACTGACTTCATCCATGCTTGGAGCGGGTCTGCAGACAGTCTTTGTATGACCAAGGGGTCGTGTTAAGGCCTCCAACTCTAGTCTGTTGGATGTACGAGTGGCGTGAGCGAGCCCAGCTTTGCTCGGCCGAGATTCGGAGCGGTCTCTCTCGGGGAAACGTCGGCGGAGGATGGACGGGTGCGGAAGAGGACGGCGAGCGAGGACCGACGAGGACAGCCGAGTCGCGGGGGTCGTCGGAGCAGCGGAGGAGGAGGCGGGTTCTCGACGCCGAACTGGGAGAAGGGACGAAGGAATTCGCTCCCCGCTCCCGGGAGGGGTTGCACGCCAGTCTGCCCCGCAGCCGAGAGCGGAAAACGGGCGGAGAAGGCCGCATTCCTCGCACATTCCGCAGCCCGTCGGGAGCGGAGGGTCGCCCCCCGTCCGGACGAACCCGTTGTTCTCTTCCCGCCCGTCGTAAATAATATATTTACTAATAAAGTCGACAGCGGCGGCGGCGGATCCCACGCGAAGGAGCGCGGGCGAGCCGGCAAGCGTCGGGCGACGGCGACGTCGGGCCCGGCCGCGTTCCCGGTCCGCCGTCGAATTAGCGTCGTCTTTTGTTTCCGAAGCGGGCATCGATCGACGCGCGACCAGGCTGCCAGGGGCCTGGGTGCGGGCACGAGCGAACCCCCAAGCCGGCCGAGCGCCGAGTAAAGCTGCGAGTTCTCGATAAAACGAGCGCAACGACTAGCTAAACCTTTCCACGACAAAACTCGGTTGCAAAAGGAAACGCGCCACTCGTCCTGCGTCGCAGAAACGGAGCTATTAGCGACATGCGCGATCAAAAGCGTCGCTCCGCAGCTTTCCTGATCATTCCTGGCTTCCTACGGTTGACCAAACCACGAGCATATGATCAGACACACTCAACTTCGAGGGTGCTAGTTTCAGAATGGGATGGCTCCTAGCTTCCGCTCTACTTTGAAACACATTATGGAACTTGTCGTGGAAACTCATGATATGTAGCCAGGGTGACGTCACGACGAGGTGCATTCTGGTCGTGACGTCACGGATGCAAGCCATAGCAGGGCGCCACCAACCGAAACATCGCGGCGCTCCGCGTTCACCTTTAGGCTGAGACTGCAGCCGAGGCTACAAGCGCGAGCTGGGAACGAGCGCTCGCGCTAGAAAGGCGCGTCTCCAAGCGCCAAACAAGGAGCGCGAGTCATCTCGCGCTTGTTGGCTCGATGAACCGAATGGAACTTAGCTCGGCATACATCGTTCTTTCCGGTTCGCAAGGAAGCTACGAAGTCGATACTTCGTAACCTCGAAAAGCAACGATCAAAACATGACGGCGTTGTCCAGCGCGTTACGTACAAGTCTGTCTCAGCGAGTCCGACTGTAGGAAAGCTGCGTCGCTCGGGGCGCAGCGACGAGGGAGACCCGCGTGTCGTCCCGCTCCGCGACGAGCAGCGCTGCAGCGAGGAGCCGTCGCCAAAGTTCAAAGACCCCCGTCCCCGAGGCGGCCCCGCCGTCGGAGGTCCGGAAGGACTCCCCCGGCTTCGGATGCGCGGCCCAATTAAAAAAGGGGGACCCGAAAGAGAAAGGGACCTTCCCTTCTCCGCACGTTTTTACGCGCGGCCCTTTAACGAGCGGCCCGCTCGGCGACCGAGGCTGCGACAGCGACGGCACCACGCCGAGGCATCCCTTTTCCCCCAACAAAAGCCCCAGTTTTTGTGTTTTATTTCTTTTTTAGGTTTCTTGACGAGGTATTTATACGAGCCTAGAGATATTTACCCAAATACAATTTACGACGACCCAACTGCCGGGAAAAAAATGTTTCTGACCCGGGACTCGGGACAACTTTTCAGCACGGCCGTCGGCTCGGGGCCGACTCGCTTCCCTTCTTGGTCAGACGCGATGACGACTCATAACTCGGAGTATTCGTGAGGTTCTCTCTGAAGCCCCATCTCCTCCGTGACCAAAACTTACTTGGATGGCGTCCTGGCAGGCTCCAGGATGTTTCATCAAACTCAGTTTCATCGAACTGCCAAAGGCCGTGTCATAAAAAAACATTTAGCACTATTTTTATATATAGGGCGCGCTATTAAAATATGTGGGTGCCTTTGTACAAGCGGGTCTTTTTCCGAGTGTTGAGAACCATTCATTTTATCGTTCGTTATTTTTTGTGCTCGTGGAAGCACTGGGGCCTCCCAGCGAAAGCCTGTAGCTTCGTCCTATTGTCCTATAGATGAAGAGCGTTCTCATCTGTCACATTCACACTAGGAATCCTTTTTAAAGCACTAAACAAAAAGAGGTTGGACAACTTTACAGCGATTTATGGTGGAAGGCCTGACACTAGAGGAGACGATGGAGTCTTTAAAACCTTAGTGTGGAAGCGTTGGAATCTTTATACAGGCATGTATCAACTTGCAAACCAGACAAACCATTGTCAACTATCCGAGCAGAAAACGACACGACACAGAACATGAATAACATGATAGACCGAACGCTCAGAAACAGGAAAGGACGTGGGGTACAAGGTAGAAAAACGTTCCATCATGCAATAATGAGGGAATTTAAAATGTCACGCTTGATCATTCTTTCGTAGTTGAAGTTGCGTCATTGGCGTGATGCCTGCCAAGCGTTTGTCTGCATTTACGAAGCAGAATGGGGGGAAGCGTATTCCTTGAATTGCGGGTTTCAGCCAGTCAAAATAGAGATTTCGGTTGAGCAAATTAATTTATTTCGAGCGAACGATCCATTCACACGGCGTCCGATGAAACGCTTTCGATGAAAGAGCGTTCGATGAAATGTCCGGTCCCAATCCTGACTCGATATTAGGGAGTTTTAGGGAACCGTTTTTGCGCAGCCGATGAAGTACGATGAGCCCTCCGCGGTAAGAACTGCGCATGCGCGACCAAAGAACGCTCGCATATGCGCACTTTGTACCCCTATCGCTCCGTATCGGATGTGCGTTCCACCTTACGATGAACCGGAGCAGACGACCCCGCTCTTCCAATCGAGTGCTCCAGGCGTAGCCAGTGGCTTCAGGCTTCGCAGGTCGCTCCTCCGGAAACACCGTGTCAATGTCCCAGGTGTGGACGTAAACACGGTTCATCGTTGGTTTTTGTGGGGGGCTCCATGGTAAAGGAAAACAAAACGCATTGCACGAAAAGCTTTTTTTATTTTTTTTTCGTGTTTTTTCAAAGGCCCCCTAGAAGACATTAAGGGAACACGCCTGGAAAGAGGGCTTCGTAATCCCTCTTTCTAAAATCATGCACCTCAACGAATATTTTAAACTACAGACCGACATCATTGCTCTCCCCATTTTCGAAGGTTTTTCAAAACTTTGTCCATAAGCATTTGACCAGTTCTGTACCAACTTGTTTTTGAGTGGGGGGGGGCAAACCAGAACAGACCAGACCAGACCTCTCCCCCCCCCCCCCCCCCCCCCCCCGGCCCGGGGGGCGGTGCCCTTGGTACCCCTTGGACGCCGCCGGCCAGAGTTTCCCCTGCCCAGTGGCGGCTGTTCCAGGGGGGGGGGGGGGCAAAACACATGCCTTGCCCCCCCCCCCCCCGCTTTGATAGCTGGAAAGGCAAGCGCCCCCCTTGCCCCCCCCCCCCCCCCCCCGGTTGGTACGCTCATCCATTTGACATATTCTTTAAAGCACGGAACACCCGATGAACACCATGATTTCATTCTCTTAAAACATTTTTCCAATGGTGTTTTTAAGAGTCTTTTTTCGAGAGGAAATTTACGAAGTGTACTTTCATTGTGGCCAGGGATTCGATAGTGTAAATCATAAGCTACTGTTACAAAAACGTTCTATGTTTGGCCTCAGTGATGAGTATTGTTCTTGTTTGAAAGTTATCTTTCTGCAAGAGAAAACTGTGCCAAATTCAAAAATGCTGTTTTTTTTGTTGTTGTTTTTTTTTTCTTTTTTTTTTTTCCTATTTTGTGTATTCTAGGGTTCCAATTTTGACTCTCTTTTTAATATATTTGTCAAAGATATCCAAGACGTCATTCGTCATTCGAGTCTCTTGGAGTTCGCAGATGATCTCAAGATCTATGAAAATATTTGGACATTAAATGATTATGCTTTACTGCATCAAGATATTAAAGCCATCTGTCAATGGTGTAAAGACAATGGGCTTCACCTCAACCCTGGAAAAACAAAGGTAACATCTTTCACGCGTAAGTCTAATCCAAACCATTTTGTGTACCACTTAGAAAATTCGTTGATTACTCACGTTATGATTGCGAAAGATCTTGGAGTGATGCTTGACTCTAGACTTAACTTTAAATCGGACGCGTCGTTCGTTCCGAGCTCGTGCTTTCGTCTTCTCGGCACAATTTTAAGATTTAGTAGGTGTTTTTCGACTGTTTTCATTTTCTTCGTGGTTTATCGGAGCATAACTCTTCCATAACATGACTTCTGCTTTGTGATCAGGAATAGCCTCAGTGCTACAGCTTCCAGAAATGTGGAACGTGTACAGAACGAATTTGCCAGAATTTATCATTTCAGGTTTCCTTTACGTGGCTCTAACCTTACAAACTTGCAACAAGAGGATGTTCGCGCGACCTTGTACTCTCGTTTAAATGCATAAATTCATACTACAATATTAGTTCTCTGGTCTCATCTGTTAACTGTCATATACATGGCAGAAATGTTCGTCATAATCGCACATTCCATGTCAATAATACTGATTTCACGTCACTCTCAGGCCGACTGCAAAACTATTTCAATCATCTGCAATCAGATGACATTGACGTTTTCAACCCTGACTTACCTCAGTTTAAGAAGTGCTTGTTTCCTGTGCTCAAATAACGTTTATGCTTTATAACTAATAAGTTCTTATGTTGTTCTGCAGCACAGCTGTATACACCGTTTAACATTACTCGCCCACCGGGCACCGCTGGGCGAGTAGTCACGTGATTCGGTCCCAGCGTTGGATTGAATGCGATAACTCGCTAGCGTTCTGTGCGGTTTATCATAAGGTGGAACGAAGTATACCAGCCAGGGAAATTTTCGTGTCGTTGGCGTTGTAAGCAAAAAAAACTCCCGGCGAACAATTGAAGGCAAAACAGCATTATCTTCTTTGAAATCGCGCATGCAGCATGCAGTTCAGTATCCGTTTCAATAAAGAAAACCACAAAACAAGCATCAAAACCAGATGATGGATGATAAGGCGCGTGTGACTAATAAGAACACTCTCCCACGCGTTCTGGTAAGGATTAGGTTTGGAGCTGCTTCGAAAGGGGTTGACGTCTTTTGAAGCCCTCGTGTGAAGTGCGAACCGCATAATGGCTGATAATGGTGCCTGCTGCCGCGGCAACGGCAGCTTCTGACAGCTTCTGACGTGGGGAGTGACGTCACTAGCCTTTCGTGTATAAAAGAAGAACCCGCCTATACCCCGCTTCACCTTACGTCCGGACGCAGCGGATGCTACGAGCTATCTTAGCCAATCCCGTTCTGTGGACGTGGCCCGTGATACGCTTTCCGCGCGTCGCTGTGGCCCCTCTCTGAGGTCACGTGACACTCACACGGCCTCCGATTGGCTCCGATGGCTCGTAACATCCGCTGCGCTTCAACCTAAGATGAAACGGAGTATATGGCTACTGATTTGATTGTTGCTGCAGCACCGGGATGAATAGGTCACGCATCGTTCGGACTCCCAAGGAGTAGCGTGAATACTTGGAGCGGCAAAGGGGAAAGAAACGGCAATACGACCAGCGACGGCTTGCTGCGACCGGCGGCGGCATTTCGTATAGTGCCATAGGCAATCGCTGCAGGTGACACCACCGCTTCACTGAATAACCACCTTTACAGCGTGGATTGGAGCCCCAACTTTTTGTGTGTTGTTTTTAAAGAAGTGTTTGAAATTATTAAACCTTTCTTGCTTGTATTTTTATGTAATCTCCGTTGTTACTAACGGGTGCTTATGCCGTTATTTGGCACTGAAAATAAACAAATACAAATACATAAGGTTCGGTTATACAAATATGGTACAACACTATTCAGGTGAGTGCGAATACATATAGCACATTTCTACATAACAACACTTATAAAAACAAAAATGTAACTATACGCGTTATTACGTCGAGGAAAAAATGAGGTTTTGAGCATTATTCGTGCGCACTGCGAAGTAGTTCTTACAAGATTTGGTTGTCGAACAAAGAAGCGATGTTTTTCGGTTTTGAAACGTGTGCGTCTTGATAAGATAACAAAAGGCTAATCTAAGATGCGTACATTTTAATTCAACGCACGAAAGGAGAAACTAATAGCGTTCCGCGAGGAACCGGACTTTTTTTTTACTACGATATTTAGGTGAACACGAGTATAGGGAAACATTCGAAAACAATACACACATTACTGAGATTTTACCTTCTGGTTTAACACAAAAAAACTGCCAGTTTCGAGCGGAAAACATAGGGGTTTTCGAGTGATACGATGGAATATAGGCAGTGTTGTACACGTTCCTCAAAAAAAGGAACGACAGCTCGTTCCTCGTTCCTTCTGATTTTTGGAACGCGTTGCCGTTACAAGTTCCATCTGTGAAAAAGGAACTCGTTCCCGTTACAGTTGAAAAAATGGAACGTATCGTTACATATATACGCTACATTTGTATTTTGCTGATTTATCATATTTGGCGAGATCAAGCAAAGTTTTCTCTTTTTTTTTATCTATCCCATCAAATGGGAATATACGAATTTATATGTCGTGATGGAAGGGCACCAGGAGAAGAAAACAAGCGGAATCAAGGTTTTATTTGTTGATAAATTCAAGTTGAAAAATCGCAGCTTTTAACCATATTCATGTTTGTGGTGAACGATTAAGATGAGCCAAATCTACTGTTACCCCACATTGCACGAGCGTTTTGCAAGAACCTCACACGTTTAAATCTAACAAAGACCCCTTTTCGAACTTTAAAACAGTTGCTCCTCGATATTGCTGTCCGCAAGATGAACAAGTGAAGGGGAGGGTGTGCTTTTGGAAGCTCAGTCCTGAAAACTACGAGTAGTTCTTTGTGAAGGTTTGATTCGCTCTTCAGTTTGAAGGTGGGGGACAAAGGGAGAAGGAATAAAGGTTAATTTTTGCGTATCGTTTAAGTGACCAATATTCGGGATACAAGGGTGCGTTCGATGTCTGGTAACCTGTGATTTGTTGTAACTGTAGGTCTCTTTATGAAAGTTCAGGAATGGCTGTAGTCGGCTTTAGATTTCTGGGTGTATGAGGATTCGTGGAAGCAAAGAGAGTAGCTGAGTTTGAAACGTCCCTCTTTGTATCTTTTCGTGCGACTAAAAGTTTTGCTTTCTGTACCGCAGTCTCGGGCACTCAAAAAAGAATCATTCATGTCCACTAGCTCTCCTGCAAATGACTGTTACCAAGCGAGCACCACACAATATAAATCCGAAGATAAGTAACCAAAGAGTTAACGAGTTATAACGATATTGTCGTAAAGATTTAGTTTTTTATACATCAAATATTTCCTTCGTAAAAATAAAATACAAATTACCCCACTGAACGATGAAAGGAACGCCGTTACTCTTTTCGTTCCAGTAAAAATGTAACGCGTTCCCGTTCCAGTTCCAGGGATGCAAAATAGAACGGCGGCGTTCCTCCGTTCCTCCAAGAAGGAACGCGTTCCAGGAACGCCGTTCCTTGGAACGCCGTTCCGTGCAACACTGAATATAGGGCAGGTATTTCCGGAAATTCGAGCATCCAGGGCAGTGGCCTGCCTTACACATCCGTTGATGCCCTGGGATGGAACGTCCCCGAAACGCCAACAGACGGAGGTAGCACTGCCATGCTCTTGAGCGAAACGGGAAGCCCTGCGGTGGAGACCGCGGCGCTCCCGGCCCCCTTCGAAGAAACCCCGCGCGGACGGATGAAAAACAAGAGCCTGCAGCCGAAGCCCCCGAGAGCTGCGATTCGAGCCGTTCCGAAACAGCGTCGTTGAGAGAAGAAAAGAGCCGCGGGTCGGTCGCCTTTGTTCCGAGCACGTGGTTCGTGGACCCACCCGGCTCCTCGACCCCGGCTCTGACGAAACGTTCGGCGTCGCTCCCAGCGCTCGTTGAGGTTTGCGAAGCCCTCCAGGGACACCGCCATGTGCGGCCAAGGCGAAGGGATATTCCTAGTTTCGGAGTCCGGTGGGCTTCTCCGTATGGCATCGCCCGATCCCGCTTCTCATCCGTCTTTGGCAAACGTTCTCGCGGTGCACCCGTAAAGGTGTACCGCGAGAACATTCAGGGGAGACCTGCGCTGTGATGTGTTCGGGACTCCACTCGTTAAAAGGAAGCTGAGGATATTTTGTATCTGAGTAAAAACACATAAATCGTCTTCATCTGGCCTGCGGGATCGCGAATATCAAGATTATTTTTTCATTTGGTGCATGGAGGTCGCAGAAAATAATTTTCAAGGTACCGACGGAGCGTCACGTCTTAAAGGGATGCTGAACCGAAATTTTGGGTGGAAATTCTTGGCCGCAATGGCATACATAGCATGTCCTTTACTTCTAAATGACGTTGTTTTGAGCGAGAAGGCGTATAAAATTGAATAAACACGAAAAATACAATTTTACGCGACCCCTGGTGAGCGTCGTGGAAAGCTCGCCTCGTGACGTGTGCATTCTCATTCGCCTCAAAAGACAGACGGAGCCAAGCCAAGCCAGGCGCTAAGCCGGGTGGCGTTTGTTATTGTTAGTACCAGCCGCATTGAGTGAGAACAGCCGCCGAGCGAAAAATCAAGGCCAACGAACGAGGAGAATGCGCGGAGGCACCAGGGGCGCTGGGGGCGCCGAGAATGCGCACGTCAGTTCCGCTACACCTGCTCTCAGAAGGACTCGCTCGCGCCGGCGGCTTCCGGCCGAGGATTCACTCTTAATTCAAAGAAATGCAATAATTCGGGCCCCATCCGTCTGATTGAATATCGTTTTTAGGTACAGTACCATCCCGTGAAGCCCGCTCAGGCAATAATTATGAGATTTCAAATATCGGTTCAGCATCCCTTTAAAGGGACACTGACACCCCCCAAAATTTTTTTTTAATTTTTTGCCAGGCGCTTCATTATGGTGTCGGAGGACTACCCAATTAATATTTTGCAACAGAGTAGCGTATTTTTTTTAATAAAGCCAAAAGACGCAACTGCTCGAAACCGAAACCGAAACCCGACGGAGGTCGGAGAGGTGGAGAGAAGAGAGTGAGTGGCGGAAGTCACTTGGCTACACGCGACCGTGTGTTTTTTTTGTTGTTTTTTTTCTCCTTCCCGTAGCAGACGACATGCGGCGTACCGGAACTGTTCACCGAGCGATTCTTTTGCAGTTATGTATGTTCCGCTCGTTGTTCTGTACTCCAAGATGAGTTGTTTTGTACATTGAGGAGTTGGAGATGAGTAGTGAGTGCCCATGGTGAATTTTGATCGGCTCCGAAAAGAATACACCCAAGATGTTGCGTGAAGAGCTGGCTCACATGCCCTGCGTCCGAAACAGAAGTGGCATTGTGCGACAGAGTTTCCGAAAGATCAAAGGGATCGGGACCAATGGCTGGCTGCAATTCCTGTAGACCATTTACGGGCACCTCGGAAAGCGGACGCTACCTGATTTATATGCTCCTTGCATTTTGTGGAAAGTGATTACATTGAGTTCGCAGGTGTCAAAAAGGAAATCCCGTACCATTTAATTCAGCGACTTGTCGTCCACAACATTTGTTTTTTTTATTTTTTTGTTTCTTCAGTGATAATTGTTTAAAAAGAAAAAGAAATGTAGACATCAAAAAATATTTAAAAAAAAGAAAAAGGTTTCACGGGGGATCGAACCCAGTCCTACCGCATGTGAAGCGGACGTCTTTCCCACTGAGCTACTGGGGCATACCGAAACTGGGCAATCTCTTTCCTTAGTAATAATTCAGCCGATAAACTGTAAGTTGGAAAGTTTGCTGTCGATTTTCCTCTAGCAAAAGCACTCCCGGGTCGAAGTCGGGATGCACCGCGCATTGGCGACATTCTCACGTAGTAAAGAAATCGTACGCGTGCATACTCAACTCGAAGTAGACACGTCGTGCTTGACGTTTGCGCGAGCGATGTCTTCAGCCACGAGAAGGGAGCGACGGCTCGGCGACGTCTTCGTGCAAATCGGCTTGGTGATCGGGCGTGTCGTACGGGATGAATACCAATTCTTTTGATCAGTCCCAAATTTCTCTTTTAAAGGCAGACAAAATTCGCCGGTACCGCGAACGACAGTTCTGAAATAGAGGTCCCACGCCCGTCGTCCGCTGCCATCGCCGTCCATGCGAGTCCCACGATACGCGAAACGACGCACGCACAGATTGCTTCCGGTTGTCTGTGGAACTTTTTTTTCAATCAACGTATTTGCAACTTTTTAGAAGCCACAAAAAATGGGTTTCATATTTTTTTCTATTTTTAATATTGAGTGTGTGCCTTCAGTGACCTACGACTTTGATTAAATTTGGTGGTCGCATCGATACCTTAGAAAACGGCCCGTGACCGCGGAAAAGAGAGTGAGCGAGACTCGGACCGGCCAGTTCTTGATCGGCGGTTTTCGGGCGGAAAGAAACCGAATTTCGAGCCGCAAATTCTGTTCTGGGTAGTTGAGCTCTCATATGTCACGTACAACTAAAAACCTCGGCGAGCATAAATACCCTGTCAGTGTCCCTTTAAGGTTTTTCGTGTTTTCTTGAGTTTAGGTACACCTTCGGGGAAAACGAACGTGATATTCAGATTCTCGGGGTGGAAATGCCCTAATATTCACCTCTAACTCGTTTTTTTTTTTGTTTTTTTTTTTTTTTTTCAAAGTACTTTTTTTTTTTTTTTTTTTTTTTTTTCATCTTTTTTTCATCAGCTTGGACAATAAGAAGAGCGACCGTTACCGTACATTCCAGTGGCGGTGCAATTTCACCCGTAAAGGAGGTACGCAACATTTTGCCTGTGTGATATCGAACTTACGTTTAGGCCCCAGAACTGGAAGCGCCATCTCACTTTGGCTAAGCAAAATAAAGAAAGGCCAGTGATTGGCGTTTCTCGTGCACTGTAAAGCCGTGGTAACAATGCTTACACATCATACAAAAGACAGTCTGCTAACAGATTCGAATGCAAGTCTCCACCAGATACATGCAAGTCTCCACCCAAACAAATGAGTAAACTCAGTCTGAAACCGAGACTTGGTGGGCTACTGCCGTTCTCACCGAGCTGCCTTCCAGAGCAGCGATCGGTGAGGAAGCACATATAACCATTGAGGCACAAAATGCTAGGAGCAGTGCTCCAAATTTTCACGTTTCCCATTCTACTAATGTGTACAAAAGATGCTTGCAAAAGGAGCAAGGTTTGCGGGGAGTTCTGAAGAACAAAATAAAACTTCCGGCCGGGGGATGCAGTGTGTTCGTGCTTAAGAACCTTCCGCCATATTCAATTAGTCACCTCAACCAAAATAAATCCTAGCAATAAAGGGCCGAGCTTGTCTTCTAAAATCATGTTGCTTGTATGTCGAGACAGCCTCGATGCAAGTACGCCCCAACGGCTGTCTCTTACTGTAGGTAACAAATTTAGCCAGTGCAGTACATGTAAACGCTAACCTGGGGTATTTAACGTGCTCCGCGAGGTAGTGAATCAGCATGTGTTTTACTTCAGTGCGCAGAGGCTTCCCAAATCAAGCGCTTGGTCGAAGACGGTATTCGCAATTGATGCAGAGCCTCGTCCACAAAGAGAATCCGGGAGAAATAGCCAAACACGGTTAATTCGACTCCGTTCTAAGTCGCATCGCATGACTGTTCCGCTCTACGCCGTTTTTAATGCGGTTCAATAATGCACGTGCACATTTCACGAGGAAAAAACTGCGAAGAAACATTGGAGGTTTCTTCATAGCTTACACGCGCGATTGCTCGTTTGTTCGTCTCATTTTCAGGAGAAAAAAAAATGGGGAAGAAGGAACGCATAACATTCGAAGACACAACGCGCAGCAAAGCCTGGCGCAGTGGCGGCCATCCAGAGATGTAAAAGACGGACACGCCGAGAAGGAAAAGCGCCTGAGCAAAACGAGGGAAGGGGAGCGGAGAAGATAGCCCTCGGTTGAGAAAGAAAAACATAAAAAAGAACCCAAGCGGAGAGAAGAAAAGCAGTGGAACGGCAAAGAAGGCCCTTGCAGCGCGTTCGCTGCAGAAGGGAAGAAAACAAAACAAAAAACAAAAAAACCGTCAAAATAGGGAATAGAGGGAAGACCGAAAGGAAAGCTCCCCGGCGCGCCGCCACCGCCGCCGGGCGCGGGAGAAGAAAACACGAAAAACGGATGCGAATGTCGCTTTTTGGGCTGTGCTTTCTTGCTTGGCGCCCTTCCCCAGGCTCCCTGCCTTGGCGGGAAGCCGGCTCCCCCTTGGCAGCGCGCAGCACACATGGAAGAAGCATAAACAGGAACGCTGCTGCGGAGAAAGAACTTCCCACAGAGGGAGGGAAGGGGCCTGCCACGTGACCCCCGACTGCAATGTGACGTCAGATTCATTAGACTTTCCCCTCGCTGCGCACCGCTTTTGATGATATTCGCCTCTTGCGCTTCTTTGTGCTGCTCGCATTTTCGCGGAGGGGAGATTTTTCTCCCTCGCTCGGCGGCCTGTCTAAACACGGAGCCCGCCGCGTATTGGGCGCACGGGGGACGCTCTCTCGGCTGCCGCTGTTGTGGTCGTCTCGCCGGGATGTTTGTGTCGCTCTTATCTCAGCGTGGGCCATCCGAGTGGAATGGACGTCGAGGCCTTGCAGCGGCGCGCACGCAGCGCGCTGTTTGCGAGCGCTCCAACGGCGCGCGGAGTCCGCGTACTGCGGGCGCGTCCACGCTAGGCGGCTTCGTTTGCGATATCGCCTCGCTGGGCTGAATGAAGCCCCCCTCCCTCTCGCTCGCTGCCGGCCGTTCGATCAGTGCCAGAACTGACGCAAGAGATATCCTCCCGAGGAGAGAGGCGAGGGCGTCCGCTGCCAATATTTAATCCGGTTTTGGCCCGCGTCATCGGTCCGCACGGCGGAGCGCCCACGACGTCTTTCGGGGGGGACGTGTCGTTACCGGCATTAGTCCAAACTGGGGCGCGAGCCCCAAGATGGCTGCCGACATGAATGGGAGAGAGCGACGCCCGGGTTCCTCGAACGCTGCCGAAGCGGTGATGGTGGTCGGCGCATTCGGGCTGCGAAAGAAAAGTGCGTTCACATGTTGGACGTCGGCCCAAGCTGAGGGAAAAATAACTAACCCTGTTCCACGAACGGCAATTTTGACGTTGACGTTGCGAAACCAATTTGGCGAAGGTTCCATGTCAGCCCGCTCTGAGCTACAAAACACACGGGAACAGGCCGACTCGCCACAATACCACTCGTCGCCGGAGACCTTGCCACAGGACAACTGGTCACACCGGCGCTCTAGATCTAGGCCATTTCGTCATAGAAACACTCGACACAGGCGGCCGCTCGTCCACGGAACACTGGTCGCAAAGTCGTGGTTGTTTTGGTGGTCAACCTTGCTTTACACGAACGAACAGCAAGCCCTGATTTTATACTACCTCTTTTTACCATTAAAAGGGATTTGGACCAGACTTAGAAATACGCTCAGTACGCTCGAATTTGGTAAAACTACGTTCGAGAGGGCTTAAATGAATATTTTAAGATAACGAAAGAGGGATACTACAACGTAATTTCGGCGCTTATTCCATGGTCTATACGTGTTCAAGGGAGCAGTACCACATTAGGCATCTCGATCTCTTGTTGAAAAAAAAAAAACACGAAAGGGAATATTGAAACGAATGAAAGGATTAGCAAGTGGCGCCCCTGGTGGATATCGCTAAAGTCTCGTTTACAATGTCCATTTAGAAACATTGACAGATAGTGCCAATGCCTGTCTCGCCTAGAACTGTAGCCTCACTGGTGCCCCATGGGCAGTGTGCGCGTGAACTGAGCTTTGGCAAGCTTGTACTTCCGAGCTCTTAGCCGCACGAGCGAAGACGTGGCGGCGGCCAGGTGCCCTGCTTGCACTCGTCTTGTCGACGTCAGCCTCGCCACAGCTTTGGTCGCCCCGAGCACGGTGGTCCCGAGACAGGCTACGTCATGATTGCGCCGGATGTCACGTGCTCTCCTCTTGATGCTCTCCGTGCTTTTGCCAGGGTTGGCCGTTTAAAGAAAAAATAGAGTCGTCTGGCTCAAAATAACAACGTGCAATTGTCATTTACGTATATTGTGGATCATATTCTGCCTATTTCTGAACATGACGGGTATATTTCACATTTCGCTGAAATATCCCTTTAAAACTAAACAACATTCAACGTGGGGCTTCGATGCTGTCTTACCAGGAAATTTCGCACCATTGCACCGAGAGATTTCGTAGACAGCTGTCAGTGACAAGCGTGGCTGCATTTCTTAAAGTGACTCTAGCAGAAAATACAGCTTTATGATTTATTGGGTATGTAGAGATAAGAACTACTGCAAGGCAAACAATAACATTTCCCGAGTCAGTTAGTATTGTGGCCGTTTTTGGCCCCAAAGCTTATCTCGTGTATCAAACAGACCCCTCTACTGATATATGTCAAAACATATAAAAATAACCGCAAGCTTTTTTTTTTTTTTTTTTTTAGGTTGGTGAGTGCATGCTTACTTCCTTTATCTAGTTTTCTCACTCGTTTTCTCAGCTTTATTTGCTAGGCTATATTTTTTTTTAAGCTAAAGAGATTAAAGCGATCTTCTGCATTGGACGTTTTTGTCATTCAGAATCGTTTACGCCAGTGGTCGGCAACCTTTTGGCGAAGCGGGCCGAGTCGCGGCGAGCCTAGGCGGAGCGGGCCGGACGGCAAGCAGCGGGGGAAAGGGGGGGGGGGGGGGGGGGGGGAGTTAAAGTTAAAAAAATCACTTGCACGAACTTACATTGACGTACATAAATTGAAAATGAACAGTTTTTTCATTTCACGACAAACAACATGAGATACGACATTTACCCGAAAACGTAGAGACTCCTCTCAGTGAGACTTTTGGTGTTGAACTGCGCTCTCCAAAGTACGAACATCGACATTCAAGCTGCTAACTGCGGGTCGCAAAACATTCTGGGGGTTCTCGTCAGTCATTCGTGAGCGGAAGTTGGATTTTATGCACTTTATTCGTGAAAAAGTCTGCTCGCAGACGGGCAGCGAATTGGTCAACTTTACTTTTTTTTTCTTTAGCTGACTGCGTAGGGGGGAGGGGGGGTTACCGGGAGGCTGAGGGCCGTATGATACCACCTCGCGGGCCGGATCCGGCCCGCGGGTCGCTGGTTGCCGACCACTGGTTTACGCGATCAGCACACCTGAGAATATTCCATGAATTGATTTATCTACCCTGAGACATTCGTATAATCTGCATTTCTAGAATAGACAGATGTTCTATGATTTGCTAACCTTTAAATATGGAATACCTAACATCCTCAAGGTTCCTTATGCCAGTTCCGAAGACTGCTAATACAATATTGATTTATTTAAAAAATAGTAATAGCCACACGCTGTTCCGTGTGCTACGAATGTCACTGGAGCGAGCGAGCAGATTAAAAGACGCTTGTCGCGCGAAGAATGCGACACGTTTTTGGCCAAAGCTCCACACCAAGGATGTCGATTTTGTTTCGCTCTGTATAAATTAACCTATGGTAACGAGCATGCGTATTTATTCTCTGCTTTATTTTACTCGATGTGAGATTTCCGAGAACAGGGTGCCATCATCATTATTTCGCATGCAACTCAGGTCGCGGATGGCAAGAGCGTTCCACTGGAAATGGAGAACTCCCTGGATCGATACCTGGACCAGGCTATTTTTTTCGGTCGCACCCCAGTCACCTAGCTATTTTTGGAGATTTGTGTTTGTCCTTTGTCCTCCTCTACAGGGATTATTGTCGTTATTCTTGTCCAGCTCGCTTGCACCTTTGCGATAATAACATTATCATGGTAATTCATTGTTTCAGATCTTGACTAATCTTATTACGATATCGAAGTAAATTAATTTCTTTACGGCAAAGCATTACAGGGCACTTTGTATCTAATATTAAGTCGTAGTATGGGTGCTCCGCGCGAAGAGTATTCTGGTACTACGAAAACTCCTCGTACGAGATGCCCTGTGACGACCTACCGAGCAAGGTGACTTATGACCAGCTGGCCTGTGACGACTAGGCTTATAGCGAGTTATCCTAAGCCACTACCTCCTCTATACTCACAATGCTTGGCAGTTCAACGACGGAGCCATAGAGTGCCCGGTCGCAGATTTGGAGCGCGAGGGTCTGGTAGCACAGAGCATCAAAGAGCCATTTCTCGGGGATCTGGACGTCAGCGCGCAGCTTTTACAGCAGCGAGGACCCGAAACACACTTGTTCGCTCGGGAGAAGTGTGTTTGGGTGTCCCGCCGTAGCGGGGCGCCAGTCACGTGGCTCTCCTCTCATCCGTTGTCTGCCGCTCCACCTTTTCCATTTCGGCGGTCGCTTTTCGTGGCGACCTGCCAGGCTTTGTCAGTATATAGGAGGAGGCTATGCCCAAGCCCATAGTACGCTATTAACCGGACGAGTCGAGGCAGCAACGCCATCGGGGCAATTGGGGAAGGGATCCAACCGTCACGCCCCTAGCGGTTGAGATGTAAACCCCTGGAGACAATAACAACGTGAATTACTTGTTTGTGTTTCTGACGCGGCGCTCGGCTGACGTATAGCCGATCGCTGCGTCGGTGTGGCACCGCATTCGCAATGGCAGTTGTTCCGCGTTCGCAAGGCGGTTGCGAAGGCGGTCGGTTAAAGCAGCCTTGAGGAGCTTTCCGTGACAGCCTAATAATGGCGATGACTCAGGGTGCGGGCGTTGAGCATCCTAGAAATTCCTTAATCACGAACATGCCCGGCCGATTTTCCTATTAAAAAAGCAAACAATGATGGCAACACGCCGAGCTCACCTTAGGCGATGGGAGGAGCGTGTTCCGACAGCCAGGACGACATGTGACCAATGAAAACGCGACATTTCATGGAGATTCCAAACGCTCTTATTACAAAATATGTATGTTTTTGTAGATGATAAGAGCAAATAAGGGTATGAGACAAATGTTAATTTCTCGCGGAGAGGGAGGAAGATCGGTGGCCGAGTGGTCTAGCGCAAACCAGCTCGGAGCACGTGGAGCGAAAGCTCGCGCTGCAGAACCCAGGGATCCTGGGTTCAATTCTCACCCCTGCCCGTTTCGATCTGGATGAGCATCGTACCGGCGTGCGGTCGTGTATCATTGCTGTGTGGTGCACGTTAAAGACCCCAGGCTAGCGGTTGTACCGCACTGGCTAAATTGCTCATCTACAGAGAGTGACTCGTCGCAACTTTAAAATGGCTGACCAACGACTCGCTGTATAAATACCCACACAACCCAATTATTATTATTATTTATAAAACAGCGCACTATGTTTGTTTGTTTTTTCGTCTTCCGACGGAAGTGATATGTCCGGTCGTCTGCTGGTCTCTTCTCGAGCGTGGACTCGCTGGTCTGAGTCATCATCGTTAGCAAGTGTTCGACAAGTGTTTCGTGTCTCGTAAAAAGAAACAGTCTGATTGGTTAGAGGCTCAGATGACGAAATTTCCCTATGAAACTGTGGGCAGAGACATGCAAACCGAGCGCGCCGCCCCCGCCGGACCTGACAAAACATTGACGTTTGGTTTCCATGCTGTTTCGTCTGAAGACAGGACGAGTCCGTCGATGTTCTCTTTTGGCGTGAAACCGATTGGCCTTGCCTCATTTTAATAATGGTGCCTTTTTGTACCGGCAACGAAGCTCGGTTATATTTGTTAGTGTGTGCGATGTACATGATTGAGAAATGTTTTACGAGTATCTGCCACTGGCCAAAGACGCTTCGCAATGGATTGTGCTACCGCGTCGTCGAGAGCGCAGTGGCGAGGCCGACGAGGCTGCGACGGCAACGTTTGTGTGCTGCGGGGCCGTGCTCCTTTCACCATTTACCTTTATGCAAACAAAGCTGTGTAGGTGTCGTGTTGTTGCCGCATCGGTTTTGTATTCTGACGAAACCAGTGACAGCGTTGCGTTCGTCTCGGCAGTGCACGTACTACGCCGTGTTGGCACATCGAGATCGCTGTGGACCGTGCACTCGGATTCACACTCGTGCTAATTTCTGCCACTTCTGCAAATGAGTTACAGGCAATCCAGCGTTACGGGCATGGTACGTGTAATTCTCTGTCTTTAATGCTTTGTTTATAGGTGATTTAGCTGCAGGCATAGAGCATATCAAAATTACGTTGTCCAACTTCTTTTTTTTTTTTTGCAGTACTCTTAATAATGGCAGTAATATTACGTATGTTTGCTAGACATACACGTATCCGAGAACGAACATGGCTTTTGTACAGCTACGCATAAAAAATGAGTTCAGCTCCACGTTTGAAATGTCCTAATGGATTTATGACGTGCTACTGGTGGTGCTTTTACCGTACCTTTTAACTTTCGGTTCAGTCGTGAAAATTAGCTGTTGTGGAATAGGTCATTTTAAGCTCAGTTTGTTGCTGAGAAATCTCGCTAACTCGTACGATCGTGGCGCACGCTTGCTCGATATACCGCAATTTTAGGGCCTCCACAGTGCTGTACATCTATTTTCCTCTTGGTGTTCTCAGTGCTTGCAGCACGCCAGCAACATTGAGAATATATGTCTGGTAAAAGTTCTACATGGCACAGTATCGTGAGACTGTGAATGTAGCATGAAAACCATCCGTGAACATGATGGTCCCGGCTCAGGGTTTCAGCTTGAACTACCTACACAACACTGTTTGATTAGAGTGTTCTAATTAATGTAGCAAGTTATGAGAGTGATGCCCCTTGTTGGAATCCATTCCAAGTCTCGGACCGGTGTCGTGCAAAGGATCTTACTGTTGGCGTGTCGCATTCCCCAAAAACAGCAACCCCCACCATGCTGAGATGTCAGTTATACAGACGTCTGCTGTCCTCCGAGCCTGTCGGACTGGCACGTTCTGACACTTGACGAGTTTAGCAAGAGTGCATGCACTTCGACAGGCTGCTGTGGTGTAGCAGTGGCGACAACACTAGCCAGGAGACCTGCCGTCTGCTACGCCTGAAATAAATTAGAGAACTTTGTAATAAAAGAATGTGCAACATTGGTATACTTATAACAATGTTGAATATTGTTTTATTACAAAATGGTTGTTAATTGTTTTGCTTTACTTGCAAGTAGCTTTCCTCTCCAAAGATCAGGTGAAGGTTTCTTAGTTTCATTCCTTTCACATAGTGTAGCACCTAAGTTCATCAAATGTGTTCACTTTGAGGTGAATAGTGTGAAGAAGTCGTTGGCTCAATAGGGTTTAGAGCTCCAGACGGCCCATGAATGATGACCACCAACTGGAACTTGAATGGTTGGTGACCTTTTGTCTCCTTGTCACGCTGGCTGAGCAATTAGGCAGGTTAAAATAACTCTAAGACATAGGAATTATTAGCTTACACAGTGTAGAAAAATTTAACTTGTTTGATCATGTTTCAAGTAACAGACGTGATCATGCGTACATCCCTGATAGAGTAGTCAGCACGTTATACCAAGAATGAATGGAGATTGACACAGCTCGTACTAGCAAACCCAATTCTAGTTAGTTTCCAAACAAGGTGACTCAAATGCTTGTGGAGAATGTAGCAATGTCATTACCCCTTTGACGGTCGTCGTCGTACATGCACGGCGGTGATTACATATTTAAAGTGCCCGCTTAAAGGCAAAACTGCGGAGACCGCAGGAGGTTTTGCTATTTGTTATGTCTTCTCTGTACTATAAACCTTATATTCGCACGTTGTTTCACGCTGCTGGGCTATTTATAGTTTTCAAATTAGACAAATACGTATTCGAGGCAAGTTTCTACCTCATAGCCTCAGTCGCTCAATTTTGACGGGCCATTAATTGTAGCTTGTAGCTTTACTTTGAAACACTCAAAAATAAGCGGCTCAACGTATCAAGTTGAAACTTGCCCCGAATACGTATTTTGCTAGTCACATTTAAAACTTACCTCAAGTACGTATTTTACTAGTCCCATTGACACATTAACTTTTCACAGTCTCTACTTCAAGTACAATAAAAGTATAATATAAACAACTGACCCATTTAGAAGCATAGGCTTTTTTGTATTTGAAATTGGGACCTAAATTTTTAATGCGTAAATCCGACCAGCAAAATACTTATTCGAGGCAAGCGTCTACTTTTAGCTTCTGTTAAATGAGCGCTCTGACTCCTGTTGGCTCTTCTAAGCGATGTACTTCGTCATCTTTAACGGCTGAGTGTTGGGAAATGTCGTTCCCCCTACGTGTGATAGGGAAAACGCTACGTGTTGCCACACAGAGGCGAAGGGTTCGAGGGAATGCAAGAACGCCACAGTGTAAACAACTGAACCGGCCGCAACGGAGTCCATCACCATGGCGTCGGCCTCCCAATGTGATTGGGCTCGTTCAGCGGATTTTCGCTGTTGTCAGAGTTTTTTAAAGGGGCCTATTACAAAGCTCGGTTCTCTCAACTGGCGCTGCGCAACGGTTGTGCCTATCTTCAAAGCTGGGAATAAATTATAACTACAAATTATAGACTGATTTTCTTAACAAGCACTAGTAATATAATAGAGAATGTCGTATCAAAATCATTATACGACTATTTAAAAAGCAATAATCTTCTCTAGATCAATCAACATGGCTTCTGACGATGGTTCCCCACAGTTACTCAGCTAAGTGAATGCATTTACGACTTTTCCAGACGTACCGATAAGGGGGGACAGACCGACACAATGTTTTTATTTATGTCAAAAATCTTTGATCGAATTCCACATGGTAATCATATTAATAAATATAAGGTGATCAGGGTCGGTTTAGAATTGGTTAGTTGGGTAACAGCCTATCTGGCGGAAAGAACACAATTTGCCGAGATAAATAGCAACGCCCAACGTTACTTACACACTCAGTTGGGAAACTCACCGTTAAAACCTGGCCCGCTAGCGTCCACCGAGACCGAGCTAAATACGACAACAGCGCCACTCTTCATCATTTGCCTGTAGTGTGGTCACCTTGAGCTTTTAGAATGCATGTTTTTACGTAAAAACCAACGGAAAAGAAACTTTTTTGTGGTAACGTTTATTGGAGTTTAGTACAAAATGAAGGGTGCGTGAAAATCTTCAGTTTGCAAGGTTTTGCAGCACAATTCAAATTGTTTTTATACAACGATGCCTTCCACGTGCAGTTCCTCGAGTGGCCGCTGCGGGAAAAATGGCGGCGTTCCGATCGCCATTAGCTCGGTTCTCGAGTACGGATCGGTGCCACTTTTTCAAAGCAGTCTCTATGGCAGTTTCCCAACTGAGTGGTTCTAGTAACGTTTGCAACGCCTCTGATATTTTGGCAGTATCGTCGGACGTGCCTCAGGGCTCCGTTTTAGGCCCGTTGTTATTTTTATTATACACAAATGACATAGCAGAAAACATGCACGGTTCCATCACACTGCGGTTACTTGCGGATGACTGTCTCATCGGCACGAATGTAAAAAACTCGGGAGGATCAAGTTCACATAGAAAGCGCACTTCACAATATCGGGTTGAGGTAGCAAAAATAGGGAATGACAATTAAAAATAAAAAAACTGTACTACCGCAGCTTAAAAATAAAGTTATCTTGCGTATACACAATGAATGGATCCCTTGAAATATGTGGTTAGTTACAAATACCTAGGCGTAACAATTGAAAATAATCTAAAATGGGGAAAGCACGTCTATAACATCTGCTATTCTGCAAGACGTACACTAGGATATCTGAAACGTAATTTCAAATTTGCAACCACAAGTGCTATGTTAGTGGTTTATAACTCTGTCGTACAACCGGTACTATAATATACAAACGTAATATTGGACCCATTCAGAAAAAAAATATATATACGGAAGCTAGAAAATGTTCAAAGACTTGCATGCCGCTATATACTCTCCAGGTTAAAAGAACTGACTCTGGTAGTGATATGTTAAATCAGCTTAACCTTGTGCCTCTTTCTGATAGGCGTAGGAACGGTAGACTTAAGTACAATTTCACGTTGTATCGTGGTCTATATAATATTGAAAATGCAAGGTACCTGAAGCCTCGAATAATTCGTGTATCAAGAAATAGTCCATGCAAAATGATCGAACCCCATCAAACGAACTAACACATTTCATTATTCACTGTTCTAACAAACAAGAAAAAAAATGAAAACGTCTTTCCCATGTTATAAATTTTCGTCTCCCTCCCTTGTATAGTTTACAAATATTTTTAGATCCCCCCCCCCCCCCCCCTTGCCCCCGTCCCGACGTCACCGATCACAGTGCGTTGTAGGTGGTTCGCGTCAATATGGGGTATCCATTGGGCGCCATATTTGAGGATGCTGTTTAGAGCGCATGCTCAGAACGAGCTCACATTAATAGGCTGCTAAGACAGGCCATCCTGATGGTGTGGAATGCACGTCGCAAAAGAACTGTGGAAGCTCACCCGTCGCGCACACAGCTATGGCCGCCAATGCATACTCCCTATTGTCTGTTTGTCTCCTCCTCCGTGTGAATCCGCTCGGGAGATAGACGGATAGTCGTAGAAGCGTATAAATTTGGGCGAGTTGGTGATGCAAAAAAACAAACAAATTAGTCGTTAGTTGTTTATACAGCAGGAGTTTAGTCTGCCAGAACATGGCGACATTGTTACCCACTGTAGATGGGCAATTTAGCCAGTGCGGTACAACCGCTAGCCTGGGGTCTTTAACGTGCATCACGCAGTGGTGATACACGACCGCACGCCGGTACGATGCTCATCCAGATCGAAACGGGCAGGGGTTGGGATTGAACCCAGGACTCGCGCTGCAGAACCCCTGGGTTCTGCAGCGCGAGCTTTCGCTCCACGTGCTCCGAGCTGGTGTGCGCTAGCCCACTCGGCCACCGCGACCCTTTGGTGATGCATCCAAACGAGAGAACAGCGCAAAATGACGACGGACCAGAAGAAGACACCGAAGAAGACTTCCTATTGTCCGTCGTCATTTTGCGCTGTTTTCTCGTTTCGAGAGATAGACGATCCGCGGACGTGTCGCCACGGGATCAATCGGTCCGCAGAGCAGTCCGTCGTGTGAACCTACCGTGAGCCTCAACTGCGGAACCTGTCGTCCGTCGCGACGTAAACCTTCCCAAAACTCTGTGTGGTGACGGGGAGTCTTTCATGTCCTCACTTGTCGGTCTAAAAAAAAAAAATAAGGAGGGAAACTTCCTCCCTAAAAGGGCGCACAGGAATGTACCCTGTTATACTCGAGTTTTCTACCCTGTTAGAATAACGAAAATTCGCGCCGGTCTTGTGCGAATTAAGGAATGTATTTCCCTCTTACGCAGCATATCATTCTGATTCATATTTGCCCGACTGACGAAATCTTACCCGCCTACAAAGAAGGAACTTACCTTTTTTTTAGTTATTGTCTTAAGAACGCCCACAAAGACGGGCGAACCTTGAGCGCCACGTATATTGTAGTGCAGCACAAGAGCAGAAGAAAAAAAGAAAAGAGAGACGAGGCACACAATAAGCGTTAATTATTATTTATTGTACCAAGTACATACATCATTTTCAGCCACAATTTTCGGGAACAGAGACGTGACAGCTTCTCTGAGCACTAGGCGATACCAGAACTCTTTCTTATATTACGAATGCACATTTACAACGTACCTGGCGCGTTCAAGATCACCCCAGCTGGTTGCAAAAACTTGAAAAACAACATCGGGCTGTTCTTTCTTAGGTAGCACCGGGTAAGCACTAAGAATGCAGCGACGCATAAATGGATTCTTCTCTTTTAAAACGCCAACGTAAAAAAAAAACAAAAAAACATATATTATTGCCAATTTGAAAGCACCCTCGATGTGATGCTATTTATTATATTGCATTACATTGCGTTTATATGCTGTTCCCTCCTGCTTGAACTTTACAGAGTTTTCAGTATTGGTAAATACAAATAAATACATTAATATCACCCTGCCGATCGCGTCCACTCGTTTTGTTTACATCACTGACGTCACACTCCCACAGCGCACGTTGTTAGCGTCGTCAATCTACGCAAACATTCTGCGCACCGTTTTATTTTTTTTATTTTTTTTTTATTTTTTTTTTTTTTTTTACAGGGACAGTTGTTAGTGGCCTGTTCTCCGGTCTTTCGATGGCGTGAGCGTAGACACCGTCAGTTTCCCTGCTAAATTTAGCGGTAAATTTGACGTTACGGACGTATGCACCAATTCAGGTTCCCCGCTAAATTTAGCCGAAAAATTGACGTCACGTGACCTATGCACCAATTCAGTTTCCCCGCTAAATTTGGCGGGAAAACACATCACGACCTTAAAACCATCTATTCATCTACAACGTATCGAAGCTAAATCAACGCAACATCATTTCAATATCAGATCACCGTATGACGCACGATGCATCGCAAGGTGAATCGATCGTCATCATATCGTCGAATGAGATATCTAAAGGCATCACGGCGTGCGATCGTCGAGCCACTTTTTGGCGTTCACTGTTCTTTACGTGCTTGGTTTAAAGACAGCGTCTGCTTTCGTTCGTGGTTGAATCTGTGCAACGACGTAATAATCCGCAGGTCGTATCACCATCGAAGTGATACCCCGAAAAAATGTTCGACCGCCACCGCCAAGCTGTTTCGCTGGTCACCGTTTGCTTCTCTGTTGGCTTTCTTGTTGTTAGCTGAAGGCTGCGTACTAAAACGAATTAAGCCTTCAAAGCAGTATGTATTCGTAGTCGCGGTCACGTGGTAAGCCACACAAGCAATGATTGCCTCCTTTCACAATGCTGGTCGTTAGAAGAAATATGCTGGTCGTTTGAGGAAGCAAAAAAAGAACGTAATATAATTTTTACACAAAATGAAAATGAAGTTAACCTTTTGAAGATAATATGTGATGCTGATTTTTCTATACGTCGGTTACTAACCCTAGCCGTCTCTCTCCCAATCACTCATGTATGTTCAAGTGGTGATCTGGGATAAACAATTCCCCCACCGCTACTGCATGCGAAGGAGACCCATCACGGCTGAAGATGTGATCATGTCTCCTACCTGGGGCGGAAACCTGAAACTCACACGAAGTACCAATGCACGCGAAATTGTGCCGTCTATGTGACTGCCCCAGATGAGCACACTCCGTTTTGACGAACCCGTCTCATTAGCTAAAGCAAAACAGCGAGAAAAAAAAAAAAAAAGAACTAATGAAGAGGCAGTGGTTTGTGTGTCTTGTCATGTTCTGTACGGTAGGGACAAGGTGACTTTGGCGCTCATATCGGCGCACGACGCACACTTTCGCGGGGCTGCGCCTCTGTCGGGTTCGTTTCTTTTCGAACGCTGGCCAGATTTGCCCGTGTCTGCCCCCAGTCGCGGCAGCACGAGGCCGTCGTCGACGATGCGAGCAAACAAACCGGGCGAGTAGTCCAAACAAAGCGCGCTGCGGGTCGCGCAGAGCCGAGAACCTCTCCTCTTTCTGCACGCGGGAATTCTCCCCTCACTGCCTCGGGAGCTGCTGTCTCCCTACTGCGGGCAGAACCGACGCGGAACGTGACCGTTACTTGCTGCCTCTGACCGTACTGGGACAGACTGCGCACGGGATCGAAGGGTTACAACCACCAGACGTCTGAAATGGCGATCTTGTTCGTGACTTCCCAACCATCGGCACGGAGCTCTTCCGAGCACGTCCTCGGCGTGGTAGGAGTGTGTTCCGCCATAGCCTCCTCTATATTCACAAAGCCTGGCAGTTCGACGACGGAGCCATAGAGTGCCCGGTCGCAGATTTGGAGCGCGAGGATCTGGTAGCACAGAGCATCAAAGAACGATTTCTCGGGGAACCTGGACGTCAGCGCGCATTTTTTGCAGCGGCGAAGACCCGAAACACAATTGTTCGCTCGGGAGAAGTGTGTTTCGGCGCTTCGCCGCAGCGGGGTGCCAGTCACGTGGCTCTCCTCTCATCCGTCGTCTGCCGCTCCACATTTCCATTTTTTTTTTTTTTTGCGGCCGCTGCTCGTGGCGATATGCCAGGCTTTGTCAGTATAGAGGAGGCTATGGTTCTGCCGCAGAGAGCCTCGTCATAATGCCTTGGAACACGCAGGCGGGCGCGCCAAGGTTTCAGAAAGACGCCATATCCGAGCACGTTGTTTTACAGCGCACGCTTAGAAGGATTTCCCGCTTGTCCTCTGCCATGCACGACATCTTGATGCGTGGAACGTCCGTTGCGGAAGCGTTGTGCAAGCTCGTTGTCGGTACAGCCACAAAGCGCCCCACTTCAGTGTCTACAAAACACCGGGGAACGGGCCACGTATACTACAGCTGACGCTGTAAAATGGCGCGACGATCACACGACGTGATGCGTTTAGACAGCGACAGCTGTGCTGCTTATTGGACGATATGACGATGACGATGCATTTACATTGCGCCCATCGTGCGTCATAAGGTGATCTGATATTGAAATGACGTCGCGTTGGTTTAGCGTCGATACGTTGTGGATGAATAATTGATTTTAAGGTCGTGATGTGTTTTCCCGCCAAATTTAGCGGGGAAACTTAATTGGTGCATAGGTCACGTGACATCAATTTTCCCGCTAACTTTAGCGGGGGAACTGAATTGGTGCATAGGTCACGTGACAAACTTTTCCGCTAAACTTAGCGGGGAACCTGAATTTGCCTGTAGGACCCGTGACGTCAGGTCACGCGACATTAATTTTCCCGCCGAATTTCGCGGGGAAATTGATATGGCGCATAGTTCACGTGACATATTAGTTTCAGCTAAATTTAGCGGGGAACCTGAATTTGTCTGTAGGTTCCGTGACGTCATGTCACGTGACATAAATTTTACCGCCGCATTTGACTGGAAAACTGAAATGGTGCATTGGTCACGTGACGTTAATTCTGCCGCCAAATGTAGCGGGGAAACTTTCGATTTACCCTCACGCCGTCGAAAAACCGCGAGGAACGGGCGACTATACAACTGTCGTTTTAAAACACAAACTACAGTCGCTTTCACATCAAGAAACAAATCAAGTTTTACGCATTATTCGAGCGCTGCACGAAGTACTTCTCACGAGATTTTGTCGTGACAGAGGAAGGAACATTTCTTTTGGCGTTTGAAATGTGCACGTCTTGGTAAAATAACGGCGAACTAATCTAAAATTCACCCAGATATGCCTGAATCACCCACTTAAAGGAGTCAATCAGTACTGCTTTGGGATAAGTCTGACTTTTTTACTACGGTTCTTGAGATGAATGCGATTGATTAATTGAAACCGTTTTTATTCTTTAAAGGGACACTGACAGGGTAATTACGCTCGACAAGGTTTTTATTTTAACATGACCTGTAAGAGTCCAACTACCCAGAACAGAATTTGCGGCTCGAAATTCGTTTTCTTTCCACCCGAAAACAGCCGGTCGAGAATCGGCCGGTTTCAGTCGCGCTCATTCTCTTTTCCATGGTCATGTGGCGTCCAAACTATGTGTACCAAATATATTCAAAGTCGTGGGTCATTTAAGGCACACATTCAATATCAAAAATACAAGAGAATATGAACCCTATTTTTGTGGCCTCCAACAAGCTGCAAATGCGGTGATAAAAAAGAAATTGTTGCACAGATCACAGGAAGTAAATGTACGCGTTCTTCTCAATATGGCGATGTACCGCGGGCTGGACGACGCTGTCTGTGGTGGCGCACTATACGGACCAACGTTGCGACGGTCGAGGGGCCGACTTGGGAACTGTCGTTCGTGTACACGGCCAATCGATCTTCAAGCACAGAACAGCGAGCGGAAGGGATAGAAGTGCGAAACAATCGCACGTCAAATGGTTCGCGCAAATTCGTCGTCGTCGTAGTCGTCTGCCTCACATACCAGAGAAACAGAGAAAAAATGGCAAACGCGGTCGGGTCGCAGGGACGTTTAAAAGCGTACACACCACCTGGTTGTTCCTTACACATTTGGGAAACACCAGATCGCAGACAGGAGGCTTCCGTTAAAATCTACCAGCTACCGCCACCATTCTGTTGCGTTTGACTCGCCAAAAAAGAACAGAAAGATGGAAAGAAACAAGCAGACAAACCAGTTGGCTGCATGTTTGGTCATTTTGCCAGACCCCAGGCTAGCTAGCGGTTGTACTGCACTGGCTAAATTGCTCATCTACAGCTGGGAGACTCGTCCCAACCTTAATGGCTAACCAACTACACGCTGTATAAACACTCTAAAAAAAGGGGGTGTAGACGTTACACCCCTTGTCACATATACGACACCCCAAAACTTCAGTTGGACGTACAGCGCGCTGACGTCGAACTGAATGCCCCAACTTTTGCAAGAGGGTTGATGCCGGGGAAATCTAACATATTAAACAGCTAAAATACGTATTAAAGTCTACAGGGAAAAAACACACAGGTTTTGCAGTTGAGCCTAGAAAACCCCGGTAACTTTTTTTGCAATAAGCCACACTTACATTAACTGTTTTAATGAGTTGTACTACTCGGCTATGAAGCCGCTCGTGAAATTTGGTAGCGTCGGTACAACGTCAGTGCGCTGTACATCCAACTAAAGTTTTGGGGTGTCGTATATGTGACAAGGGGTGTAACGCCTACACCCCCTTTTTTTTAAAGTGAATATCCTCACAACACCCCCCCCCCCCCCCCCCCCCCAAACGCGTTTCAATGCGGTAGCTTCATAGGGTGTGCGGGACTCTTAGCTCGGGTGGAGCAGGGTGACTACTGTACTATAGTCGGATGCAACCTAAGAACAATCTTTTAGCTCCACCCACAAGCGCATTGCGCCCACCTGAAGTGCCTCCGCCGTCGAGAAAGTAGTTCGCTAGCAACGTTGATTTTTCTTCCTCCAGGAAACCTGTCTTAAACTACTACAATATCTATTTAATTCATTCAGGACATTTAAACAAGTTAGAATACGTTTTTGTCAACGAAATAGCTGTTTAGTAAAGAAAGAAAGTCATGTGCAATGTACCGTCTTCCCAATTCATTTTCTGTCCAAGATACTGTCTAACATACCGTCTAACATACCTCTCAGCAGTGCTAAGCCTCGCGCCCGCTTCGAACTTTTCGTTGGCGATAGCGTCGCTGGATTCTCACGTTGTCGCGCAAAAACTGCTACAAACGCAAGCCGATACCATTAAGATTTCGTGGCGTAACCTCGGGCACGTAAAACACGGTGCAAAAAAGCAGAATAATTGTCACGAGAAACTAGCGTCGCGTTGCTAAGGCCAGCAGCCATGTTGAGCTTTTTTTTTTTTTTCAAAAGGATCGCGATTGGTCCACGGAATCGTGACGTCATGAAAACGATTGGCTGGCGTTTCTCGGCGTAGGATTACATTTTCCTCTGAGAGGTATTTCCGGTTTTTTCTTAGCTTGCAACCGACTATAGCTGGCTACCCCTTGGGCGGTTGGTGCTTTTAGTTCAGGTGGTGCCTAGGGCAGGGTTTTGTATGGAAACAGATGACGTCACAGCATTGTCCCCGTGACGCTTCGCGCGTTTCCCTTCAGCACCACCCGGATACAAAGCCCTTGCGCTGAATTTTTTGGGTCACCAAAAGAGGGGAAGCGCAATGTTCCGCCCTTTGCACTCCCCCTCGTTCCGCGCGTTCTTTCTAGACCACCTCTCCTCTTTTTGTTGCCCTTTGTACCCCTCTCCGCTCCGCTCGCTTTCTCACACCACCTGCTTCTGCTCCTCCCGCTCCTGCGTGCTGGGTTCGTAGCTCAGTCAACAGCGCACTCGGCTTCCACGCCGGTGACCGAGGTTGGACCCGTGGCACCGGTCGCCGTCTTTTTCAAGATCGTTCAGCGGTTACGGACTGGCCTGCTTACGCATTTCCTGCATCCAAGGCTCCTCCCAGGTTGATCAACAATATAAAACTACCGCTTTAAAAAAAAATTAAGCGGGTTTGTCGGTGTACGAAGAGCTCATCCTTGCTTGCGTAACGACGACCATCTCCTCCGCGTAGCGCATCCGCGTCCTCTTCGCGGCAGCGATAATAACGTTGGCCGATCCCCGCTTCTGATTGTCCCCTCTCGCTTCGCTTCTTCGCCTCCGATTAGCCTCCGAGAGCAAGCGCGCGTGTGTGTGCGTGCGAGGTATATAGTAGTCCCTGCGACAGCGGGGCACAGACGACTCGCGTTCCCCGGAAAGCATTCACCGGCAAAGCCCCCCGAGTTTCTCCCTTCTCCTTTCGAAATTCTACCCTCGTTGTTCTACGCGTAAAAAACGCGCACGTTCCTCGCAATGTGGCCGCGCTCGTATCGCTGGTCCCGCAGATTGGAGAGCTCGCAGAGCCGTGGCGATGGCCCGACGTGCGTTCTCGGCTGAGACCGAGCGGGGAGCAGAGCCAGGCGGCCAAAGAAAAACACCAGAGCCGCTTGAGCCTTTGGGACCGACGCCGAGCGTCCGCGTTTACAGGAAGCCGCACTCGAGTCCAGTCTGTGTCTGTACTCCCCGTGTCGTACGGGCTTGGGTTCTCCAGCTGAGAACGACAAGGATGCAGTTGTCCCGGCTCCAACGCGAGCTTTCGACTATACTTTTAATAACGCTTGGCCGTCTCGTGGGCCTCGAGCGTGCACCACAGCCCAAGCACGGCGGAAGGCAACCAGCGCCTGGTGGGTGTTCGAAAGACACGCGCTGCCGTTCTCACCTTTTGCTCATTTTGGCCGTCCGCTCTTTCCCTTTCTCTCGCGGAGGTATTCACTGGACGCCATATTTGAGGGCGATGCTTAGAGCGAATGCTCAGAACGAGCTCACAATAGTAGCCTGCTAAGACCGGCAACCTTGACGGTGCTAAATACACGCTCCAAGAGGACTGCGGAAGCTCGCCGTCAGCACGCGCTCAGCAGCAGCCCACACGGATATGGCCGCCGAAACTGTACGCCATATTTGAAGGCGACGTTTAGAGCGCATGTCCGGAACGAGCTCACATTAATAGCCTGCTAAGACCGGCAATCTTCATGGTGCGGGATGCACGTTGCAAAAGAACGCTTTCAGCACGCGCTCATCAGTGGCGCGCACAGCTATGGCCGCCAGTGAATACTCCCTTATTGCGAGCATGGCGCCCCGACAGGTACCCCATGCACGCAAACACGTGCAGCTTCCGCGCGAACAGTGCTTTGGCAAGCTCGATGCTGCACGGGCTTGTCCGAGCAGACACGTGGCAGCGACCAGACTCCTTGCTTGCAATCGTCTATTCACAATGAGAAGTTTCGGTACCGCCGCCTGGTGGAAGTTTTTCACAACCCAGAGTGAGGATACTTTGACTTCCTCTGCTGGTGCAAGCACGTGCAATGCCAAGCTTCTATGCACTATCAAAATGAAAACATAACCCCGGGGGCAGCACGTGCACTACCCACAGTGAGGAAAACAGAAGCGCCTCTAGCGAGCTTAAATTCTCACCGGGAATACACGAACTCAGCTCTGTTATGTCACGGCGCGGTGGTGGCACGTCGGGTGCTTTTCTGGTCTGGGGCTGTGGGTGGAAGTCGCCTAACCTGCCTTCTCGTCACAACGCCGCGACTGTGGTTCTACCAAAAAAGTCGGGAAAAGTCTGAAGGTTGGTTTTCATGTGTTTTCTCCCTTACCGTTCGTCCGAGAACGTGGATAGGGGCCGTGAAAAAGTAAATCCAGACGCCGTCGGACCACGATTGCTTCTGCGGGAGGCACTTTGGGTTGAATTCACGGAAAATTGTGCCATTAGGGAATTTTAGTCGACCGTTTTCAAAGGCCCGCTACCGCTACGAGCGCGCGCTTCAGAGCATGCATCGAAGTGGCAGCCCGAGCTCCCGCTACGATTAGCGTGGCCTGAAAACACGATCTACTAAAACTCTCTATTGACAACAAGAAACGAGTAGATTGTATATTCTTGGATTTCTGTAAAGCGTTTGACAGGGTGCCACATCATTTGTTATTGAATAAGCTTACATTAATAGGAATCAATGAAAGTATTATAAATTGGGTTGCTGAGTATTTATCTGGGCGAGAACAAAGTGTTGTACTAAATGGTCAAAAATCTTCACCTGTACTTGTAACCGTGGGGGTGCCTCAGGGAAGTGTACTGAGGCCCTTGTTATTTCTTATATTAATTAACGACAATTGCGAGGGAATACAGTCAAATATCAAGTTATTTGCGGATGATTGTGTATAGTACAGAGTTATTGAAAATGACACAGACGTGTGTATGATGCAAAAAAAAAAAAAAATTGGGAATGTTAGAACGATGGTGCGATTATTGGGAATGGGCTTGAGTATAAGAAAGTGCAAATACAAATGTTTTATTGGATCTATTCTTAGCACGGCTACATACAAGATACAAAAATTATTAACTAGAGCAGGTAGATAAACACAGGTATCCGGGAGTTAATTTTTTGAATAATTTCGATAGGAATGACCCAATAGATGATCATCGAAACTTCGGTTCGAAAAAAGTTCGCGGAATCCCTATTTCAAACGTTTCTGCTTGTTGCAATCTGCTCGTTCAAACGAAAGCGACCAAGCGTTGACCCGATAATTGCGATAAGAAGTAAGTGCAGGCCTCAAAAGGCTTTTAAGTTTTAAGGTTTGTTGCGGTAAGTAGGCTCGATGTAACAGTATAGAAATGTAGATGTTGATCATTGTTGGCGGTGGCCTCCACCGACTCGTTATGCCTGATTCACTTGGTCCGATTCTGCTTGCGATTTTCAGTATTGACGTCAGCTCTCTCAGCTAAGGCTCACGCTTCTTCAGCCATAGCGACTTCATTACCGAAAATAGTGAGCAGAATCTGATCAAGCGACTCAATCTTCAACGTCCATTCTGCGGCGTCCACGCGGAATGAATCGCCGCATGTCACCTTACTCACGCGACGGTTTGCGGTCTAACGAGCCTCATTAATTTCGCTGGGACCGCAAAAGCAGTCCGACATTGACCAGGAAGATGTACAATCAACAATTCGAAAGCGAAAAAGAGGACGGGGACTCACACCGACGCCGACAACATCGCATTTCAGTGGTCAGCTTATGGGCAACGGCGAGTTTCTTGCCCACACTCCAAGCCGCATGCGCGCGGCACCGGTGGCGTCTGCAAGGGGCGCTCCGGTCTTTTTGTAAACATGAGTTAATCTATAGACCAGAAAACGGCTCCTGGCCGGTTCCATTTTCAGTGTTCGTGCGTATGGCGCGTGATTTGCTCGCTTTCCGGAGTGATAAACATGCGCGTGGTGGGCTGAGGAGGTCGTATACGCTGGGCCTGCGGACTCGTAAATATTGGGACGGTGTGTAGTAGGCTCGTTCGATTTACCAGGACCTCCTGTAGCGGTGCAGAAAAGTGTAGGGCGGTGTACTTCCGGTCGTATCTTATTACGCATACCGGAAGTGCGCTGCTCTATACTTCTCTTTATCGGTGCGGGAGGTGCGGGCAAATCGAACGAGCCACCGTAAGGGTTCGCACTTCGCAGAGCGGCGTTCTTCGCTGGGGCGATCCGCAGTCCCTGCCACAGCGGCCATGGCCGCTCCGAGCTCGTGCTGCTCGAGCTGCGGTCTCAGGACGGTCCGTGCCGCGACCGAGCCCGGCCGCTCCGAATGTCCGTGCGCGCTGAATTCGGTCGACCGGCTTCCAGTTTCCTCGTCGGGGAAGAATGATGCCACCTTCCCCGACTTCCTCCATCCGGGGCCCAGCTATGGCAACGTTCAGGGTCTTTTTTTTTTTTTTCCTTTATTACTTTTGGCGCAGTGCGTCTACCCACCTAACGAACAAAACACAAGCTCAAAAAAACAAAACAGAACAAAAAAACGCTCGGCGGGTAGTACGATGCATTGGAAAGATGGCCGCATCCGACCGCGCGCCGACCAATCACCGCCTAGAACGGGCCGTTCACGAGAGAAGTACGCGGTGAGCGCGAATCCGCGATGCTAATATAGCATACAAAAGACAGCGTGCAGACCTACAAGAACGCCGACACCCAGAAGTATCGAAAGCTCGTGAACGTCGACAGGATGTCAGCGACCTTCTCCCGCACGCTTAGGCAGTCCCCGTGTCCTGTGCAATATCCTTCCCAAGTGGTTTGTTTACGCATCAACTCACTGTTCGGAGACGAGTCGCGGCCGCTGCCTTGTCGTGACGCCAGAGGCATCAGTCGACGTCCAAAGAAACTCATTAGCGCTCAGTACAAGTGGACCCTTGTGCCCCTTCTTCCGTGAAAAGACTGTAAGGGCCCAGGCGAGCTGGTGGTAGCTAATCGTGTCGTCACACACCTGACACTGTGGTGCAGAAAAAACAAAAATACTTTTATTCGGTTCCTTTTCTGTACCACAGACTCGGGTGTTAAACGACATAATTCCTCTTCTGGTCGTGTCGGTCTAATTGCTCTTCTGATCCCTACTTTTCAACTTCAGTACAGCTACCAAGGTGCACAAAGGTACCCGGATCTATTGGTTCCCAGAGAAATGGCTGCTTTCACGGTCGTTGCATCCCGTGGTGAAATTAGCTACGCTCATATAGGGAAACTCTGCAGGGGCACAACAGGTGCCATTAAGTCGCTCCCGAATCTATAGATAGATTGCGGTTCGCAACTCATGTGGTGCACCAGGATCGCGGTTGATACACGTGCTTGTGAGACGTAATGATCGAGGTACAAAATCAGCTTTTAAAAAAAGAAAAAAGAGGAAAACAAAATCTTTGGCTGCAGCAAAAGTTATTTTACGTTCTGCGAACGTTTGCCATTGAGTGGACATTTGTATAAGCCTGGATGCGGTACTTTGGAGCATAAATAACCGCCAGTACCGCGCAATAGCGTCCCGTGCAAGGCAGCATGCCTGTGCAGCGTCAGGCTTGACTTTGGCAGCGCGTCGGCCGAGTGCCGATGCTCCCTACGCGCAGTGTCGTGGCCCGCGAGGCTCCAGACCAGGCAGGGCGCCCTCCGCGAGACGAATCGTTAGCGTGCAATATTAATCGGGCCGCAGAGGCGGACCAGCGCCCATGATTCATCGAAGCATCGAGCGGCCGGACACTGCCGGCTCGCACGCGAGTCCGCCGCAACGAGGCCCGGGACCACGGCGTCCGGGGCTTCGGCCGCGCGGGCGTTGCGACGAGACAGACGTGCCGTTGGATGAAGGGAAGCACTTGCACGCATGCCTGCCGCCCCCCCCCCCCCCCCTAAAAAAAAAAAGAAAAAAAAAAGGCCTTAGCCAGGGGGGCTGGCATCTGGATATGCGAGCGTCAGTGCACACACTATTTTCGACACGGAAGCCAGACTTGCCTAGACATAACTCAATCCTGAGACGGATCAAAACTGACACGCACACACAGTCTCTATCACATCATTGAGTAGTGTTAGAGGTGCGTGTGTGTGTGTCGTTTTTGCTTCGTGCTGTCTCGGGGACGAGGTTGAGTTAAAGGGGTCATGAAACGCTTTTCCAACTTTTTCCTCTTTTGGCTTTCCTCCTCAACTCATAAATCGCGCATTCCACCAAACAGTTCAAGAAGACGAAAAGAAGGGAGGCCCCCCTCACTCGGAATCTGGATTATGTGCCCGGAGAGAGCCATTGTCCCCCTAGAAGATTAGCCCGTCGCTCAAAATTCAGACAAAAGTTGCTTTCCCCAACCCGTTCACCCCGAAGCTGACAGTGCTGTGGAAGCTACGTGCTCGTTGGGCCAGCCACACTTGCCGCGTGAGCGTGGCAAATATGGCTGCAGAGAATGAGGTCAGGTGATGAAAGGGAGGCGGCTGATTGGTCCGGCAAGCGCGTAGCTTCCAGCACAATGTCAGCTTAGGGGTGAAGGGAATAAGTGAGGTTCGGTTTCTCGTGACGTCAGTTTGGACCCAATGACGCGCTTTTGGAACCGCGGATGTATCACAGTGAAAAGGCAGAGAGCTTACGAAGGGGAGGAGGTACGAAATAGTCCGCTGTGTTTTCAAATTTTCGCACTGAAAGCCAGGCTTTTGACTTCCTATCTTTTTTCTTTTGTCCCACTGAACGATGTGCTATTAGTAAAATCCCAATCTAAAATGATTTATCCCAACCCAAAAATCGTTTCATGGGCCCTTTAAGTCTAGTAATCTCCACAAGTTCCTTTGCGCCCTGACTTTCTTTCCAGAGTTCCCTAGTGGAGATTTCCACGCTGTAAATTCCCTCGTGCAGCTCTTTGGTATCGAGCCATTCAAAAAATTTATCGCGTGGAAATTAAATGAATTTACAGTTTCATTTGCAACATGATTAAATTTTAGCTCCAGTAACTTCAACCATGGGAGGCTATGCTTCAACACATTTCGGGCGCAACTTTTAAACTTTTCACACTTTTCACATGAAACGACTTTTCTACTTTCGTTAATAGTACTTAGAATCACTCCCTAACGTTAATAACTGAATAAACTTGCATCGTTTTTCATTCTATTCAAAAGCAGTCGCCTAAAAAATATCGAGAACTATGAGCATTGTTAATGCCCTCAACTCGGATCCAGAACAAGCGGCCACGTGATTTGGGGCATATATCCCATGCCGTCAACGTTAATCATTAACACGCGTTGGAGTTGGCAAAGTAGAAAACGCGTGCTGAGCTCCAGGCATTGTTGTTGTTGTTGTTGAAAACTTTACTGGACGTAACAGGAAAGATTGGGAAGGGAAGGGGGAGTTAAAGAGATAGAGAGTGAGTGTATGCCCTCATTCCAGGGCTCCAATTGCGGTTTGGGCATGCAGCGCGCGGGTCACCAGCAGCTTTTGCACATCGATGACTTCACTCTGCAGCCCCGCTTCCCACTCTTGAGTAGAAGGCTCCATCAGTGGAGCCAGTCCAGGGATCTTCTTACACTTCCAAGTAATGTGATGCACGTCCGCCCAGGGGTCACCACAGAAGGGGCAGGCTCCCGTAGTGTACCGGTCGGGGTACCACTGGTGCAACTTGGCGGGGGTCACAAGAGTGCCCGTCTGGAGCCTTCTCCAAGTCCATTCTTCTTCCTTTCCAAGCCCCCCGCACGGGCTCGGGAATACGCGCCTGTCGAGTTTCTTCATTTTGAGTGCCTCGTTAAACGAGAGGTCCGTGTCCACTTGACCACCCGACTGGGACGAGTCCCGGAGAATACAGCCTCGGGCCGCAGCATTTGCTGCCTCATTCCCAGTGTTCCCCACGTGGCCAGGGGACCAGATCAGATGCACCCCCTGCACTTCCGTCTTACGTAGTATTCTATCAGCGACTGCGCACACCATCCCGCGAGCGAAATTTCCACATGCTTTCTGGGAGTCAGAGATGACAGTCGCCCTGGGGTTGCAAACAACCGCCAACGCAATCGCCGCTTCCTCAGCCTGCCCAGCCGACTCTACTCTGACCGAAGCTAATCTTAACACCCGACCCTGGGCGTTAGCCACTGCGATTGTGGCAACTCCGTTTACTGGGCCGCCACAGTCAACATATAGCGTTCCCTCTCTGTGATCCCATGTCTTAGACAGGGCCTCAGATCTGGCCTTTCTTCTGCCGTCGTCCTTTCCTGGTTGCATATTCCTCGGGATACGACTCACCACTATTTTCTTCCGTATTTCTGCTGACAGCTCGTAGTCGGGGACAGTACCCGTATGCTTTCCTCCCGGAACCGCCATCCCGAGTTTGTCCATGAGCCACGCCCCGTTCTTCGTGGACCCCAACCTCTTTAGCTGAGCCACGAGATGTGCTTCGTGAAGCTCATCTATCGTGTTGTGGACCCCTAACTTTAGTAATTTGTCGGTCGCTGTCCTCTCGGGAAGCCCTAGCGCACTTTTGTAAGCTCTTCTTATCAAAACATCAATTTTTTGCCGTTCCGCTTTACTCAAGACCAAGTACGGTGTGGCGTAAGTGATTCTGGAGATAATAAAGGCCTGAACGAGTTGCATTGCTTCTTTCTCTTTTATGCCCCTCCTACGATTTCTTATCCTTCGAAGCATGCCACAGACCTGGGTGGTCATGGTGTCAAGTTTATCGATAGTCGACTTGTTGCCCCTGCCTTGTCGAATGAGCTGGCCGAGGATACGAATCTCCGTGGGTTTAGAGACCCGTTTCCCGCTCACCCAAACCTCAATCTGTTCCGACACACGTTCATAAGGGTTCCTCAAGACAAGTAATTCGGACTTCTCCGGTGCACACTTTAGACCGCACTCCTCAGCGTAGTCTTCTACAATTTTGGCAGCCGCCTGTAGTCTTTCTTCAATCTCCGCGTCGTTTCCCTCCCGACACCACAGGGTAATGTCGTCGGCGTAGATGGCGTGTTCCACACCGGGAACCACCCCCAGCGCCTCCGGCAAACCCCGCAGAGCCAGATTGAAAAGAAGCGGAGATAAAACAGCCCCTTGAGGCGTCCCCTTTGAGCCGAGCTCGAAGCTATTGGATTTCATGCTCCCTAAGGTTAGAGTAGCCTTCCTGTCCGTTAAGAAACTCCGTACGTATTCGAACGTTCTCTGTCCGCAGTGGATCTCGTTCAGGCCTCTGAGTACGCTGGCATGCGAAACGTTATCAAAAGCCCCCTTTAAATCAAGAGCGAGAATACACCGTGTTTGTCCCCTGGAAGGGTTCTCCAAAAGATCTTTGTATATCCACAGGAGGATGTCCTGTGTTGAGGTACGAGGTCTAAACCCAAATTGAGTATGGGGCATGAGATTTTCCTTCTCCAAGTACCTCATGAGCCTAGTGTTTAGTACCCTCTCAAAAGCTTTACCCACGCATGAGGTAAGTGAGATGGGTCTAAGATTTTCTAGATTTAAGTTCTTTTTGGGCTTGGGAATAAAGCGAATGTCAGCGGTTTTCCAGCAAGCTGGCGTCACCCCCCTAGCCCAGTAGTGCTCGTTAAAATGATTAACTAGCTTCCCGAGTTCGCCTTCTTCCAAGTTATAAAGGAGTTTTGCCGTGATGGTGTCGGGCCCCGGCGCGGTGCCCTTTTTCATGGCCCCGAGCTCGTACTCGAATTCTGCCACCGATACCGGCCTATCCAGTTCGGAGTTTTCGCGTCCTAGATATTCTAGAGTTTCCTCCGCGCGTTCAAGACACAAATATCTGCGCGCGAGTTGGTCCATGATTTGCTCTGTATCGTTGGGTAACTCGTATATGAGTTCAGCTATTCTACTGTCCGTAACCGACTTAGTCTTAGTTGGATCTATGAGTGCCCTAAGGAGACGCCAGGACCGTGCCGTACCGAGGCTGCCGCGTATAGAGTCACAAATCCCATACCAGTTGTTCCTAGCGAGATCGACCGCATGGTCCTCCGCGTCCTTAGTTAGTTCTTGGATCTTAGTACGAATCTTCTTGTTGTGTCGCTGACGTTTCCACCTCTTGGTCAGACCACGCCGGGCCTCCCAAAGGTGGAGGAGTCTTGCATCCACAGCCGGGGTCTTCTTCGAAAGCTCAACCTCCGTGACAAAAGGGCGCAGGCTCGTGGTCACGTCCGCAGCCCACTCCTCAATGTCCGCCAGGTGCACTTCTGTCTTTTCTCTTTTCTTCCTCCATTTGTCCCAGTCCGTGATCTTTGCGGTTCCAGTTTTTCTCTTGTATCCTGCCTCTCTTAGTGTCGTTTCAAGGATACAGTGGTCGCTTCCAAGTTGTTCTGCCAGGTTCTTCCAGTCGGCGCTCCCCACGTTCTTCACCAGCGTGAGGTCCGGGCACGTATCTCTGCACGTGCTAGTCCCCGTCCTGGTAGGCTGGTCAGGTTCCGTGAGGAGCGTGAGGCGTTCCTGGTTGATTCCTTCGAAAAGTTTGCGTCCTTTCGGCGTGACGTATTTGTAACCCCATCCCGGGTGCGGGGCATTAAAGTCCCCCGCGATGACGAGAGGTTCCTTGCCGGCCGCCCTCACCGCGTTTCTCAGGAGAGTTCTGTAGTCAACCTTGTGAAGCTTGGGGTTCCCGTACAGATTCACTATGTGGACACCCCGGTCCCCCTTCTTCACCGGGACGATCACCACATACCCACACTCCACTCCGCCCCCGTCCAGGTGCCTCTCCGTGGCCGCGAATGTCCTGTGGACGAGGGTCGAGAAGTATTGGGTTCCGCCGACCGTCCGGTAGTCCTTAATCTTTACGGGCTTCTTTCCAGGTTCCTGCAGAAGTATTACCGCAGGGGGATCGGTTTCAAGCGACAACCGAAGGCTGAGACTGGCCTGCTTCCGACCTATCCCCCTGCAGTTCCATTGCCATATTTTCAGATATGATTGTTTTAGACGACACATGGTTATTCGTGTCTTCTACTGATTCC
Organism: Ixodes scapularis; assembly: GCF_016920785.2. Lineage (NCBI taxonomy): Eukaryota > Metazoa > Arthropoda > Arachnida > Ixodida > Ixodidae > Ixodes > Ixodes scapularis. Next base: position 2,721,325 of record NW_024609857.1, on the reverse strand, counting down.
ACTTCACGTCGTGCATCAGTCGGCGATCTTCTCTTCGCCCCTAGCTCCTGGAGCAGGGAACTTCTTTTTCGTTCCAAGAATGTCGATTTTTTCCCGCTTGACCCAAGTTGCTTGAGCATGGACTCCCGGTTTCGCTCCAACGCTACCACTTTGTTGGAAAGCTGCGTGATTTGTTCCATTAAGAGCTGCGTGGCAGACTGCACCGCCTGTTTCACCGCAGCCTCCACGATTTCTCGAAATTGGTCCGTAGTGATCCCGGGGGTCCCAGAGCAAATGCTCTTCATTTCCACATCTTCCACTCCTTTACTCGGGGCATCCTGCCTGAGGACTTGTGTATGCTGGCTACTCCCGCTTGACCTCGGTGGCGGGTTATTCTTGGTCACATTGATATGGTTATCATTTTTCTGCAGCTCGGGCCATTTCTCCTGGTCCCCCAGGTCCAAGTTCTTCCCGTCCCGCGACATAGATCTTTGATTCCAATTTTGCTTCTTCCCGCCTTTACGACTTTTCCTCTTCCTTTTCTTTTCGGAAAGAGGCGCCGGGCGTGACGAGTTTCTCTTGCAGCTTGCTGATCTGCTGCGAGAGCGAGCACGCGGCCTTGAGCCACTCCGCTCCTTCGACAGCCAGCGCACCTGCTGTTCTCCGTTGCGGTGCCTCGAGCGGCTCCGTCCGGTTCTCTCAATTTGTCTCTTCTCCTTGAAAAACTTCTCAGGACAGTGACTGTCGTATGTTTTGTGCGCCCCTCCGCACAGTGCGCACTTCGGGACACATGGGTGTCCCTCCATCGCTTGCGGGGCCCCGCACATCGCACACGCGTAACCCGTCGGTTTGCTGCACACATCCGTCCGATGGCCGGCCTCTCCGCAGTTAAGGCAGGCTGCCTTTGTCTTCTTGTATAGAAAGCAGGGCGTTTCCAGCCAGTTGAAAGTGACCGTGAACGGAACTTTGGTCCCGGCGAAAGTGATGAGCGCCGATTTGGACCTTCCGAGCCTCCTAGCGTCGAGTATTTCGTGTCCTGGGGCCCTGATTTTCTCTCTGATCTGTGCATTGGACAGCTCCGGCCGAACCCCGTGAATGACGCCACGGCATGCCTCTTCCCTCGGGGAGACGTGGTAGGCCTCAACGTCGAGTTGTCCGGACGGGAATATCAAACTTCTAAGCTTCGCCAACGCTTCGGCTTCGTCCCATATGTCCGTGCAGATCATAATGGTGTTTTGCTCTTCTAGCAACCGGACGATTGAATTCTCCGCAAGACACCTCGGGAGCGAGTTCTGCACCGCTTCGCCGATCTGGTCCCGGCAGCTTTTCAAGTCGACCGCCGTCTTCCGTGGCTTCACAATGATCTTGTGCTTGAATTCCTTGAGGCTGGGAAGCCGAAACGGTCTCTTCGTCTCTTTCTTCTTGACCTCCGTTGCTCTACCGGTAGGTCCTCGGTCTTCCTTCCGCTGGTCATGGACTTCTTTCTTCTGGGTCTTCTTTCTATGCAGAACTTGTACCCAGCTATTGCCGGGTAGCGTGCCTACTTGCTCCTCCGAGGCGGTTTTCTGAATTCCATCCGTATAAAGGGGCCGCGCCGCTGGATTTATGGAGTCAAAAGCCACCTTGTCCGGATCGTATCCGGTCCTGGGGCTGAGCACGAGAGCTTCCGTCGATATTACTTCCATCTTGCGTTTTCCACCGCCGCCGCGGCGGTTCCACGTGGTGACGCTTAGCTGGTTAGGGCCAGTAGGGCGGCCGCACCGAGCGAACTCGGCTCATCGCCCTAGTCGAGTAAGGCCCAACGAGGCTTAGCGAGGTTCCTCGTGGGTTCAAAACAAAATGCCTCTAAAATCAAAATATTCCGCTCACCAGCTTGAGGAAGGTATCCACGTGAACTGGGTCACTAACGCTGTCTATCCAAGACTTCTTCTCGCTCGGAAATCAAGAATTTCAGCACGAAACATCGGTTTTTCGCGGAGCCTTGATGAGCATGCGTCCGCTCGCCGCAACCTTCTTCTTCTTCCCTCTCCAGGCATTGTTAGAGTTCGGCTATTCTCATCACCGCAGTGGTTGGACACGAGCCTCTGCCCGAGTGTCCGCCGAGGCATTGATTGTTACGAGCAGAAGTGGAGTGCTCACGCAGTTCTCGTGTCCAATCCATGAACCGCGCTCGACTGTCGTCAGGTGGGTGGTTTCGACTCCACAATTACGTCATCAAGCTCTGCGAAGGCAAGACTGAAAGAAATAGACCTCTTTTATCTTCACAATTTCCCCGCGACAAAGAAGCTTCTGAATCAGTGGCGGTATGTGTGAATATCCTTGTGTTAGACTAGGACCGGTACGCCTCTGCAAAGTCATGAACATTCGCGATCCCAATGCCATCTGTTGGTTCAGAATCACACTGACCAAGGGTGGGGTTGCACCTTAATTAAGCCGCAGTCACACTTGGCATACATGCATCATACAGAAGACAATCTGTTCGCTGCTGACGTGCGTAATTATCTGAGGACGCTCCAGAAGCATGTTCGAAGGCATACTTGGAACATGTCTGCAGACAGTTTTTGTACGACCAGTATGACAGGACCACCATAAAAGGCAGGCCTTGTCTTCTGACTGTCTTTTCTATGATGCATTAGCAGTTTGAGTGCGGCTTTATGCACACAAGAAGGAACAGGGTCACGAATGTGCAGTGCGGTGCCAAGGCGCTTTAACAACGAGCTCTGCGAGCCGCGGCCTAGATGTCTAGCTAGAGTCAGGACCCGAGGGCTTCATGCACAGAAAGAAGCGCAGCCACGGTCCCGAAGGACGGCAGGGAACGGGAGACACCTCGAGACAGGGAATGACCAGCGCTGCCCCTGAGCGGGGGAAAACAAAGCGCATAACGGCACGAAAAGCCGCGAACAACAAATAGACGAGAGAACGGCAGGAGGCGGGGAAGCTGGAAGAGCGGAGGCGGCACAGCACCGGCGAACGAACCAGAAGCAGTGGGGACGAAACAAGAGCGAGCGAAGAATCCACACACAAAAGCCGGGGAATTATGAAAGACACTCGCGACCGAGAGAAAGAGAAAAAGGGGAAAAGAAAACCCACCGAGAGACGGGGCGGAAAAAAGAAGAAAGTTTAAGCTCTCCTTTCCCAAGCGCGCACCTCGCCGAAACAAATAACGCCAGGAGCGAGGACTGCCCGAACCAACAGACCAACACGACGCCCGGAGAACCGCCCGAACGCGAGGGCGAAGGAAGGGGCGAAACCGTGCAGCCGAGGGGCGCCGAAAATAAGCAGTCCGAAAAGAAGCGGCGGAGGGGGCAGAAAAAGCAAAAATGGCGAACTCCAGAGAAAGAAGATAAACGGGTAGAGAAAATCAACAAGAAGGAACGAAAGAATCGCGCGGAGGAACGGTGGTGAAGAGGAGAGGAGCCAAGTAGAGCCACATAGAAAAAAATGAACGGGAAGCAGAAATAAAACGACGCGCAAGAAGAAAGCCTTCGCGAAAAAGAGAGAAAAGACAGGGTGGGCGAGGGAGGCGTGGGCTAAAGAAAGAAAAGGAAAGTAAATCAGAGAAAGCCAAGAGCGGAAGAGCGGGTACGAAACGCAAGAAAGAAATGGCGAGAGGAGAATCCGCCCCTTCCCTGCACAGCGGCGGGAGCCTCGTCAGCACTCCGGAGCTTTTCTCCTCGGCTGACGGCTCTCCTTCTGAGCCGCGCCGTAGCACGTGCATGCGATGTCAACAGTGCAGTCGTGCAACGCCTTGTTTTTCTTCTTCCTTCGTGAACTCCAGTACGCCGGAAGAAGTTCGGTGCCATTTGTATCGAGAAGGATTAATTAATCAAAAAACCTTTCAGGGAAGAAATCTTGCCTGCATTGTAATCGTCTGGATGGTCGAATCGCCCGTGTATCAACGGTTGCGAATCACATGGCGAGCCATAAAAACCGAATTCATAGTAATAACCGTGGATTCATGTCCTAGTCCCGTCGAAAGCCGTTAGAAAAGAAAAGAAAAAAAGTCCATGAATATGTTTTTCACGGCGATGAGATATGGACCCTTCATCCATATCACAGGCCTTGTAGCATACATATAAGACATTTATGCCTAAAGGCAACCCCCTACGTAATAATAAAAAAAAATCTAGGCCCAACTATTGGTTTTCTTTTAACGAGTGCTACCAACGCGAATGACTATCGTGCTCCAACGGTCGTACAGTCTCCCTTCTGGCAAGTCGTGTGCAGTCTGCGACTGGATACTCATGGGGCCGTGGCGCCGATTACAATCCACATGGGTCGAGGTGGATCAAAGCAGGCCGGTGAATACCCCAGTCGCCGGTCTGCCCTGTCGTTTTGTCGAAACTCGTTTTGGGGAATTACGTTTCGTGGGCAACTTTCGTTGACACACGTTCCGTTGACACGGACCTTCCATCGACACTCGTTACGCGATTTTAACGCTGTAGGGACATTTTGTCACGCGTGTATCACTGGGGTACGCGTTAACCCCTCCCCCCTCCCCCCCCTGGCCTGCGTTCACGCCGCTTCGTGGCGACAGAAAGGCACTCACTTGATCGAATGACGTTTTAGCGAACACCTACGTTTCACCGAACGACACTTTAGCGAATAGTCGGACTCCGCGAAGCGGCGTTTTCGCGTGGGCCAAATGGGCTCACATTTTTGTAATGAGCCGCCACAGACTGGTCGCCGCGAAGCGGCGTAAGTGGAGTGCGGAGGATGGGTTAACGCGCGTCCCCGTTATTCGCTAAAACGCCGGTTCGCTCAAATGTCGCTGTTTGCTAAAACGTCATTCGCTCATGTGATATGGACCCGTGGCGACAGTATGCGGCAGCTCATTCCAAAAATGTTAACCCACCTGACCGACCCGTAAACGCCGCTTCGCGGCGACAGTCTCATGCAGCTTATTACAGAAAAAAAGCTAATCCGCGCTCTCGGTGAAACGATTTGTCGATGAAACAATCTGTCGATGAAACATCGCGTGTCAACGAAAGGATCTGTCGATGAGACGTCGTTCGATGAACTGATTGCCACCGCCGTGACTGGCGTCCGGAGTTCATCGCAGTGCCATATAGTCAGGGACCTCTGAAAGTGAATGGCAGCAGCTCGGCCGAACGGACATTACGCCGAACAGAGTTTTAACAAATAATCCTGTTGTTGTCCGTATTTCGCAAGAACTCGCTAAATCGAGAGAAACAAATCACAAATTAGCTTTGAAATTTCAATAACACTACACACTAAAAATTTCAACACCCATGTTCGTGTTAAAAGGGTGTTTTTCCGAGCTCACACCCTTCCTACACCATTTTTACATGATTTTTGAATATTCAAGGGTGTACGGAAAGGCCTACACCCTTCGTACATCCTTTTTACACCCTACGGCTACCGAAATCGTGTTAAGAGGGTGTTGCGGTGGTACACCCATGATTTCCGAATCGTCGAACTCGGAAACCGCCGAATTGCAGACATACGCGCCGACAGCAGAAGTCAAGAAGCAGCCTGCTCAATTTAGAGGATTTCGTGAAGTTCAAGTAAGCACAATGGGCAGCTGACATCCAAGCCAAGCCAACGCTCAAGTTGTTTTCAAGCCAGATGAATGCCGGCGTTGTGTACAAGCTCCTTGGTTGTTTACGTGCAAGCGACCACGAAAATAGCATCGGTTACTCACGCACTTCTGCTCAGAATGGTGAGACCACATCGGTTCTATTATGATACATTCCGTCTTATCCTGAGATGTACTAAAGCGAAGGCTAGACGTGCGAGACGGTTCGGGCTCACAGCTTTACTGTGAGCCTGTACCGTAAAGGTCGGTTCCGACACTTGCGTTTGAGTGTGTTTGTCTGCGTTGCGTTTAGAACCGAAAACGAGTCACCGGCACATCTGTGCTTCGTATGAAGCGTGGATTCCAATTCAAAGAATCATCTTGGCACGCGATATAAGCAGCAGGGATGTCCTGGTTTCTCGCAGCCGCAACGCGGTCAAACGCAACTGTTTGAACCAGGCTTTACGTGGTTGTCCTGGGCTTGTCCCTCGCGCTTTATTCTTTCGATTTTAAGTATTCATTTTCAACTCGCTCGCTTTTACCAGTACTAGTAGATACTCAGGCTGCACGAGGGTTCGTGCAGTGCGACCATCTAGCGATGCTATGAGCTTGTGCTCGAGCCTTGGCTTTAATGCATCTTAGTGGGGAAGGCAATCATCGGGGATATATGACACACGATGATGCCAAGTCTGTTCACGGCGGACTCTCGTGCTGTTCTGATTGGAGGAGAAGGGGCGTGTAAAAAATTGGCAAATGGAACATGGTTAGCGACAGCGCAAATATATGTTGGAAAAAGTTCAGAACGTTGAAGTGCAGCAGCCTGAAACTTTGGAGTTAAGCAATTAGAGAATCATTTGAAGACATCTTTAGAGGTTCAGCCTTCTCTCCCCCCACACCAATATCGAAGGCTGCTAGGATATTGGTTCAGGCTAAGCCCTCTGCCTTTCAGTCAGCGAACTCGAGCCGTTCCACCTGACCTTGTTATTTCATAACAGATATGTTAGAAAATGGAATGCAGATTTTCTTTACACGGCCAAAACATAACGTGTTATCAAATAATACCTGCCATATTCATATTCTACATTTACAGACCGGGGCTGCCCCGCCTGTGGAGGGTGAAGATGCGAGCAGCCTCGAAGCCCACCAACAGTGGCTGTGTGCTGAGAGCGAAAGCTGGTGCCTGACGAAGGCCAGATTGATCTTCGAATGGATGCGACTGCCTGCAAATGGCTACATGCGTTGATATTGATGGGCATATAGACTGCACAGAATGCTTATCCCTACCTGATGGATGCTAGGAGGGTATGCATTTCATATTTTTTTACTGATCTCTACAACAATTGCTAAATTGCGCTTCCCCGCTCCGTGATTGCGGCTGCCGGACGACCATCTTGGGACACGGAAAATTAACCTTTTGGAGCGTTGCAGAGGCTGGCCGGCAGCGTGCTGCAGACATGTTTTTTGCTTGTTTGTCGTCATTGGGAGCGTTAAAGTGGCCCTGCAATAACTTTTTGACTGGTTTTTAATTTGGACCGAACCTGAGCGCACTGAACGTAGTAATTTAAAGAAACTTTTCTCAAATTTCGCTTTATTTTAAAAGTTATAGGCAAATTAGACTTATAAAAACAAGCAAAAAATAACATCCTTCATGACGTCGTAGGTCCTGGTTCGAGTGGCCATGAAGTAGTGAGCTCATCGAGCGCTCACGGCTGCCGCACTCAGTGTCGACGGCTCGAGAGGGTGCCACTAAAGCACGTGTTGACTAGGCTGTATGAAGTGGGCGGCCAGGGCAGCTCGCATTGCATTTGCCGCGCGATTAAAGACTAATTCGGCATAACACTTCATTGGCCACAAACGACGGTAAACACGGGGTAAAGATCAGTTCAGAACGGGAGCCACCTCGCTGCCATACCGCCAAAGGGTCAAATCGCCAGCCAAGCCCGCGCCGAAAGCCTTGGGAACGCTCGGAACTGGTCGGATCCTCGAGCCGGTATACGACCGCAGCGCCACCGCGTACATCCGGGACCTTTCTAAGCCCATTGTTCGTCGGAGCCTCATCCCACTACGCCTTTCTAGTACAGTAAAACCTCGTTATAACAAAACGGGATATAACAAACTAATGGATATAACAAAGCAATCATAATTCCCCTTGCTTGCTAATAGTGGGAAGAAATGAACATTGGCTATAACAAACTAATGGTTATAACGAAATAATTATGACCGCTCCTTCAACTTTGTTATAACGAGGTTTTACTGTATGCGCCGTTTTTTTCACCGCTTGGTGGCGGGTATGTCGAAGGGTCTTTTCTTGTTTCCGTACTTTTTAAACTGCATTTGTTTCTTTTCTGATCTAAAATACTGAACAAAAACTACTTTCATACATAATTGAAACGGTTCGCGACACTTATATTTTGTATCTCGACTAAAAAGCTTTTAGCGGCTCTGACCAGTAGTAAGCCCAGGACCAAAGACGTCACATTTTGCGCGCTTTCGGCAATGCGGGTCGCCCTCGTAGGTGGAGGAGGTTTCCGCGCCGTCCGGTTAAAATATGACTCACTGATATTTAGTTATTCTCTCCGTGCCCGCTGGCTTACCCGAACCCAAAGAGACGTGGAAACCGCAAAAGAGGTAGACGCTTAAGTATGATTGCAGCTCCCCTTTAAGTCCACACTCCTTTACTCCTACTCTGACGCTCCGAGTTTCATACTCCAGGCACAGCAACTAAACGGCGCATGGTGTACAGGAGCGCGACACACCGAATCTATTGACAAGCCGCACAAGCTCCTTCCCACCGCACGGTTATGACGAACCTGGCATCCCGTGGATACCGGTGGGAGAAGCCAAAATTATTTTGGTGGTAAATTAATTAAAGCCAGTGTAGAGCGGCAGGGTACAAAGTAAAAGACACGGCGACATTATGAAGTTTCTACGAACGTTTAAGTATTTCTGAGAGGTTTGGAGACTCGCTTCGAGCACGTGCGGGGAAAGGCACCTTGGCTGATCTATTTATTGACCGTGCAAGCTGTTTATATTTGAATTAAAGACAACATTCTTGAACCCGTTTGTCGACGCACGAAACCCTCACACTTGCCAGATATTTCGTGGTTCCGTATTGCAGCGAGACGGAATGCGATGGAAGCTGTTGATGTGCTATGCCGATACCGGAACACTGTCGTTCAATAGATAGCACGTCAATTCGTTTCAGGCGAGACATGAACATGATGTTTCGGCTTTCCATTCGAAGTATCTTGATTCTCTGGGCAAAGCATCCTAGAAAGGGCAGCGCTCCGACTGTCTTCTCATCTCAACAACTTTTCTGTCGCTGTGCTGTCGGCAACCTTCCGTTCAATAGATGAATTCGTTTTCAGGCGAGATGCACGAACAAACCTTTCCCGCAATGCTAACTGATGCTCCGGCTTTCCAATCTAAGTATCTTTATTCGCTGCAGCTGGACTAAGCAGTTTAAAAAGGGCAGCCGTCCCACTGTCTTCTCGGCAACTTTTCTGTCGCCGAGCTATCAGCACACTCGTTCGATAGATCACTTTGTTCTCAGGCAAGGCACATGAACAAACCTTTTCCGGAATGCCAATTGCTGTCTTGGCTTTCAAATCAAATTGTTTTTACCTGCTGGATTAACCACTAATGGACTGAAAAGGAGCAGCTGTCCGGCTACGCCTTTTGTTTCAACAATCTCAACAATGGCACAGCCATCTTGTTTGTGGACGTGACATCACGGAGCACAAAGAAGTCACTTGTGCTCCAAGGAATGCTCGGCGCACGAAGAGCACGCTCGAGTGTCAGTCTCCGGCGGCGCTCCCCTCTGTTCAGTGAAAGGAGCGCCAAACGCTCGCAATGTGTAAACAATAAGAATTTCCTTTGAAATCACATAAAATTTTTTGCAACAGCGTGGCACCGCAAGAAAAAGGCACAACTTGTCGAACGTCGAGTCTCGCCGGTCTTGCGGCGTGATCAAAGCTTCCTTGGCCTGCCAAACTGCTGCGTCTCTGTGCCTTTTCACGCTTGGATACTTGTCAAGAATCGATGCCATGGCAGAGCTTTGAAGGTATGTCGCACATAGGCGTCTTCTCTATCACCCAGCTGTTCCAGCGAGTTGCTATCAATAGGAAACGAAATCGGTGGTTGCTATTATGGATTAACCATGGCTATGTTCCAAATCTACTCAAATGGATCACATGACAGCACAAATAGAGCAATGCCGTGGAAGAAGGTAGGTTTTCGAAGGCAAAAGTATGAAGCGGCGATATCTGAAGTTTTTCAAACGTGGCCCGTCCATATGGTTGTGTGCAATCTGTCGTCGTCGCCATAGCCTCCTACCCCTCCTTTGTCGCCACTGGATCATGCCCGCTTCTGGACTGCAAGTGCCGCAAGTTACAAATACAGTCGTAAGAGTAAAGTAAAATGCTGCTCCAGAGGCACATGCATCTTCATGCTCTTTGCACTCACGAAACAAATCCACACGGCGTTAATTCTTGATCGGTATTCAAGCGTGCGAAGACAAAGATGCAGCAGTTTGGCATGCCAAGGAAGCTTTTATCATGCCGCCAGAACAGTAAGACTTGCGTTAGACGAGTTGCCCCTTTTTCTTGCGGTGCTGAGCTTTCGTAAAAATTTCCACGTGTTCTCAAACGCAATTCTCACCGTTCGGGGTTTTAACAAACTTCTTCGGTAAATGACAACGAACGAGCAGAAAACATGTCTTCAGCTTACTGCCGCCCAGCCTCCGCAACGCTCCAAAAGGTTGACTGATAATCTTTGTCCCAAGGTGGCCATCCGGTGGCCGCACCTGAGCTGCAACGACCAAGCGGAGACACGCGATCCAGCAAATTGTCGTGGAGATCAATGGTATTGCTTGCACGGCGTACTATTAGTCTTCAGAGCAAACACAAGTGTCGCTGCGGTCGCCACGTCTTGATTGGGTCAGGTGTACCGTGACGTCTGGTGACGGACTCCGCTTCGCGTTCTGGCATCTGGCTGGCTTCCCTGCGCCCGTTTCCTCACGATCGGAGGTTTGTGATCATGCTGACCTACTGTTCAGCGCTGCAATGCAATTTCCAAAAAGAAGCTGGTATCATATTCTACCACCCGAAAACTTCGAGATTAAAAAGAGCATGGACAGTCAGACTAAGGATGGGAATGGCACCGTCAACATCGGCCGTTGTGAGCTGTAAGCACGTTGAGAAGCGGGGCTTCGTTTACCCAGTGTAAAAGGCGCTGGGTGAGACTTATGCCGACAGAATTTTCATAGCTTTTCCAACCGTGTTTGTCACGTTTACCCTTATAATTGGGTTATAAGTATGGAAAGCTATCGGTGGAGGCAACTCCGTCGATGAACCCCCCCCGCCCCCTCCACACGATATAAGGCGGTTGTGCAAGGGGTTGTGGAAGCGGCGGTGTAAGTGTTTCAGACACTGAAATTCTGTTCTTTGCAGATTCATGAGTTAAGCACGAGACACATGTGCGAAAAATCCATCCGATCCGACGTCCGATCCGACAGTACGACTGCCTGATCCGAAAAATTTGGTCGCTTCAGGTGTCAGATCGGCGATCCGACATGCGTCAAACGCGCCAGATAGTTTTGCACGGCGGACGGATTGTCGGATGCGTCCAGCCAATGACAGCACAGCTAGCGCGAACGTCATGATGACATACTTGGTCTGTCGGGACGAATAAGAAAACGGGACGGGCGACGGGAAGCCGGACGCGTGGATCCCGCTGATCCATTCGAGAAAGATGGCCCCGGCAAAGAATGCACGCGCTAACAAGAACGAGCTCCTAGCTTCGCTCGTGCGAGCTAAACCATCAATCTGGGACCAGAGATCTATGAACGCGGACCTCCGCTGGAGTGCTTGGAAGTTGGATCTCTTGGGCGGAGCCGAACGGATCGTTGTGTCGCTTGCAAGATCGAAAGTGTGTGCGTGTGTCTCAATTCGGAGCAGCGTTCGGACTGTCGGATCGGACGATTCTGCCGTCCATTTGTCTCGCGCTTTAGGAGAACATCAGACCCCGCTTTGCGGGCATACAAACGGCATTTAAGTCAAAGGCCTTTGGGCGGTCTCACTTGTAATTTTCTCCCCATGGCCCAGAATATATTTAACATGTTGCTCGAGCAGAGTGAACCTCTTAATTTATTCAAATCATCAGCAGCGTTGATTGTGCGGGATGTAAATATATTGCAATGCTCCTGCAAGTGTGGTGGCATTTCTTCCTTTTCATATACCATCTGTGATTCATGCACTGTCTGCCCTGGAAACCATGCTCGGAATGTTGGTTGAAGTTTCGCCTGCAGCTACAGACCATACCTCAATAAGGCCGCATATAATAATTCACATTTCCTAAGTAAAATGCGCAAAAAAAAAAAAAAAAAAAAAAAAAAAAAACGAATGTAATATGCCGATTGCTAACGCCGTCTCGGCCTTTGTAGGGCGAGTGAGGGGTTAAATTTTGTCCTCAGCAGGACGTCATCCCGGCTCGCTGTAAAAGGTCGCCACCCAAACTTCTCGGTGCTAATACTCTCACCATACAATGCACCTGTTATTTGTTTGGCCCCTGGTCATGAAATCATTCTCAGTTTGCCATTCCATCTCACCGAGAGCCCGATTTTGGTCATTGAGGTCTCAACCGGCTTGCACTGAAGAAGTATTAGCGAGTTTGTTTCACGGCACTCGTGCCCACGCGTGTCCACTCGCAGCGTGGAGCGGGTTCGTTTCAGCCGGCACTCCACAAGTGGTTCCACTCTCCGAGTTCGTTTCATTGCTGACACCCCACGCGTGCATGCACTCGCTGCACTGAGGAAATCGAGATTGCGCCAAAATGCAATCCCGTCGTGCCTCGCTCCGGCTAGACCGGCAAGGTGCTGGAGCAGATGACGAAAGTTTGTCTGCTACGATGTGTCGCAGAACTGAAAGGAAAAAAAGTAGATTTTCTGATAGAAATTGCGTCCCGCGGGCAACGGAATCAAACGCGAGCTTGAACTGTGAGCGTATCCTATTTCATGAAGGAAGCAGTTGACAAACTGTGCTTTATTTGGAGGTTTTAAGTCGCTCTGTTGTCATAAAAACGCTGAAATATACCAGTGTGTAAAGAAATGCTCAGAACAAATGCATCAGCGGCCCCCGAGATGTTTATCACCAACGTGTGCGGGTGAAAAATTGAACATTTGTCGACAAAACTGCCCCAGCAGAAACTTTGACTGCCCAATAAGCATCAAAGAAAGCTAAATTTAGTGATTTTACCCGAGGCTTGGGCAACATCATCATGTTGAACATTTACCTACTTCAGCTAACTTGCACCGTCATATTTTGTTCGAGAAAGCTCTCGTTCTCGACGCCCTCACCAAAGCTAATATCTGATCCACCTGTAATGACGATCGAAATTGAAAAGTTTTGCTGGGTATTCCAGCAGACTAGTTTTAAGGCGTACCCTTTCAGTGGTCCATGCATAATGCCATGCTGAAATGGATCAAGCTTCTGCTCAGACAGCATCATCCATTTTCTTCAGTGTAAACGGTTATGAGAATTGAAAGATCGCAACCAGCTGCTTTGTAGACAGCTGGTTGTGGAAATTTACGCCGTCTGTAACTATCCCTATGACAGCCGTGTTGCTTGAAGTCATCGCAACTATAAACTAAAGGCTGCAGCGACCAACGTTTGTAGATAAACGTTGGTAGCGACTGTACTCTCGCATTCCCACCCATCACTCCGAACAGCAAGGCGCCAGTTTCGGTTTGAGGTCGGTATTCTTTCTACAACATAGATGGCGGCAGCATCAGTCTTCTGCACTTGGTGCATTTGGCGAATTCGTTTGAGTCCAGTTCTCAGTGCAACACTCTGCGAGTGCGATGCATTCTGGGAGAGAACTCGAACGGTGCCAGTGCGTGTGAAACGAACTCGCTATAAAATACCGCTACCAGACGCATCGTCTGCTAACATGAGGGAATAATAATGAGTTTGTTTGCTACTAGGTAGGTATCATTCTCTGACAGAAACAAAACGACGAACAGACTGGCGAGTCATCTGCGAACAGAGCCAAAAAGGGACAATCGTCTGCTATGAATTGTGTGCTGCGCAGAGTGAGATCAAAAACTTATTGAAATATGGAACATCGGCTATTTTACGGATGCAATTGTCCTGTGCTTCGTTTGGCTATGCCGATTTGTTTTCTGGCTGTGTGTAACTTGACGCCCACTGGTGCTAAAACAAGAGCTTGGGACAAGCACCCACCTTACCACGATATCAATCTCACTATCCGAAAGAGTATTGGATTTAATTACTGAGTGCCTTTTCCATTGACAAGAAGGCCCCAACATTTTTTAAGAATGCCAGTAGGGTTTTGTTGTTGCATCTTTATACTCGCAACTCATTCACTTTGCCAATTTCGTTTTTCTAGCCTGGCTCAGCTGGCAAGCTGAGCGGCGAGTCTGAAACTGTACCAATATTGTTTCCGGTCAGACTGTCCATTATTATTTATTGTTCTTCCCTGCTATTGTGATATGTCTGCACTGTAATCATGACAGGGGCTTGAATGGTGGCTCCTACTTTCTACACATGGGTCCTAGGAAACATTTTGTAAGTGATGAGGTGCCCACAATCATGGGCGTCAGCAAAGTGGCGGAAAAGGGGGGGGGGGGGGGGATTATTCTGAAGGGGTGTAGCTTTCAAACCTATAACTTTGAAAGAAAACAAGGTTTGCCCCCCTCCCCCTCCTTTTCCCGCAAAACGTACTGCAGATGCCCATGCCCGCAATCTAGGCCAACGGTTCTGGAAAGAGGGTTTGTGGAACCTCTCCTTAAAGGCATTTTAGGAGTCCGCAAAACTCTGCCGGCAATATTTTTTTTTTTAAATATGATTTGGGGCATTGAGTTGAGCCCAGTCCGGCCATGGCACATTCACAGCTCCGGGAGAAAAAGGAATCTACAGAAGAATACCTCTTTTCACTCTTCCCCCTTTTTATTCTTGGTAAACACGTTTGCAGTCCCCCCCCCCCCCCCCCCCTCCCCTTTTTTTACACTGCCTTTGCTTGCCACGATTGGCGGTTTCCTTCTTTTCTCTATAGCATCCTTTCTGCTAAAGTGGAAAGAGTGTAGACGGAGCTTCTTCCCCTCACCGTACCGTCTTAACCTGCAACATACTATACTCTCGGGAACAAGATAATAGCCTTGTATCTTTTCTGCCGCCACAAATGCTGTGCTTAGCATGTTTTTGGCAGAGGCTTTTGCTGCCACCACATGCCACGCTATGAAGTGGAGTGCCACGGTGTGTGCGTGCCACCTGTCGCATAAAGCAGTGCACTTTCAAGCTGCGTGGATGCAATGACGGCAGAAAAAACACCAGCAGAGCGGACAATACAGAGCATGTTATTAACAGCACTGGTTAATTCCCAATAAATCACAATCTGAATCATTACTGTAAAACCATTTATTTTTGGAAATCGGTCACAGAGGACATAATCGCGGCCACTAAATTTTGCGAATTATAGACGCCTGCATTCAAACTCTTAAAGAGATTATAAAAGCAATTTCGAAAGTTTATTTGACGTCTGAAATGGGCGTCGGGCTCATCTCAGACACTGTTGACCAAGTTCCAGCCCGAACAGAAGTTTGTGTGCCGCACCAATCAATTAAACAGTTGTGGTAATATTCGCGCAGGGACGATGCCTGAGACCCCCCCCCAAGACGGCGGCAGAAAGGTGAACTAAAGTGCGCCGTCAAAGCGTGACGACAACGGGCTCCTCGTCAGGCGAT
This sequence comes from Ixodes scapularis, assembly GCF_016920785.2. Lineage (NCBI taxonomy): Eukaryota > Metazoa > Arthropoda > Arachnida > Ixodida > Ixodidae > Ixodes > Ixodes scapularis. The sequence goes on along the minus strand of NW_024609857.1, from coordinate 2,706,047 downwards.
TGCTTCAAACGGTTTAAACGAATGATGCGCTCTTGGTTTAGAATTCGGTAGTGAGATGTCATACAAAAAAGTAATTTGAATGTTGGATAATTTTTTTAAAGCTGTAGTTCGGAATTAATAGGTTTCATAGTGTGTATAGGAATAGGTTCCATAGCATGTGTAGCGTGTGGGATGACAAGGAAGAAGACTTGTGGAAATAAATGACAGCTGTATGCTGTGCTGGTTTTGAGACGGTGGTGTGTATGTTCCTTTTTGTTTCCTTGTCTCAAGGAAACAAAATTTTGACAGCAAATTTTGAACCCTGCTAGTGCACACCTTTCTGACCCAAAACTGACTTCGAGACCCAGTAGGTTTCAAAGCCGGTTTCAAATAAGAAAACCAACGCAAAAGTCAACTTCGAAACCTGAGATGTTTTGAAGTGATTTTTGGCATTAGTTCCCAAAAGGATATGTCATCAGTTTGGTGGCCGGGAGCTAAAAGCATTTCATGCTTAAAATCATACTCATCAGTGCGGCCTTTATTATTCTCTGACTGAATCAATTCTGCTTTTATATGCAGGAGGGAACCATTTGGCTTTTCGAATGGCGGCCTACTGGCTTTTCGGCTTCGCCCATGGCCAGAAGACGTACAATACGAGCTGCCTTCTTGAGAGGCTTTGTCTTATTCTAATCTACTCACAGCTATGGCCAGTTGCAATCAAGGTGATTAATACAATCAAGAAAACACCTGTAGCCTGATTGCTGATCACATAGTGCAATCGCCAGTCTGTGAAACTCCTGCCAGGATTGTTCCGATTTTCGAAATCATTAAAGGTTTTGTTTGTTTTTCTTGAGATGGCAGCTGCAAGTTGTGTGGCTCACATACCTAAGTATGCTTCAATTTATGACCAGCTTTATTCGTTTATATTCATCGCATTTCTCTAGTCCTCCGTGTTGTTTCCTAGTCATCAAACTAGGTATTAGGCACCTGTATGGAGTAGTTACATTTTGTTTTTACGTTTTTATCAAAACGGTTTGTGTCACCCTGTCTGGAATTTATCACCCTTACTACGAAATGTCAAATTAATCTCACGTTGAGATACTTTTTAAAAGTGGAGATGACCGGCATTAAATGTTGTGTTTCTTTATCACTCCTGTTCATACTTTGTATATTACTTCAGTCAAAAGACACCACCAGTGTTCAATATGCCCCGTCCGAGCACAAGCTTTTCAGCCTGGATAAGGTGAGCGTGAGTGAGCACGTACTAAGCAGTACCGAAGGTAATGAGCGTGCACTGCTGCATTTTCAAAGTTTCAAAAATGCTCTTTTTTAGAAAAAAATAAAAGCCAGGCATTATTGTGGTATATTCATAACATTGTGGCTTTCTTGAAGAATGCGGGCATTCTGAAGGTGTTGCCGAAGGCTTGCCAGGGTGACAGCGCGGTCGAAGGCGACAAGTGCGAGCTAGTACACGCTCTATCGCAAGCTCTTGTTCTGCGAAAGCGCTTCTCAAAGTCGCTCTTGCATGCCTGTAGCCTTTGCTGCCCTACAGTGGTAATGGTAGGCAACTCCGGCTGACACAAGAAATCATCCCATCGCTGCCACACTCCGTTTCCCTTTAAAGGGCTGGTGAACCGAAATTTGGATTTCAGAAAACGATGCAGGAGCCGTAGGCGGGACGCTACAATCCCTAAAACACTACTCGTAGTCACAAGGCGATATCTCGAATGGACGGCCGTATTTTTGGAGAAAGAGGTTGAGATTAAACGAGGCCGATGAGGCGCGTGACGTCGAGATATCTCGTTTTCTCCTCTCTATGCTTCGCCCCCTCAAGGCAGCGAGGTGGAGAAGACGCGAGGTCGTTCCCTTCCCTTCTCGGAGAAACAAGACAAACAAATCTGTCAAATGCGCCTCCTATTTTTAAAAATAAGGTCATCCATTCGAAATATCGCTTTATGAGTGATGTTTTGGCATTTGTAGCATCTTGTTACACGCTTTTGCCGCCGTGTTTTATGGAATCCAGATTTCGGTTCAACATCCCTTTAAGTGCAAGTGAAACTGAAATGCCAAGAATGAGCACGTTGTCCTGAACAACAGTTGCACTGCACAAGCGCGCATGCTTAGCAACATTCAAAGCATGGAGCTTGCTCTTAAAGCCTCTGCATCAGGCTTCCTGTTGCAGCTCGTGGTACCGAAGCAAGCTTTTGGGCAGACACTTTTTTATAAGCAGAAACTTCACCTGGCACCGCAGAGCTCCGACCGGTACTCGGAGTACTTAGTTGCGGTACTTTAGATAAAACAGAAGGGCAACAGGTGAAGTAGAAACTTCACCTGCACCGCAGTGCTCCGACCAGTACTCGGAGTATTTAGTTGCGGTATTTTAGATAAAACAGAAGGGCATTGAGCAGTGCAAACTACGATTGTCAGGTAAGAAGTATCCAGTTGCAGTAATTGTTTTGCTTTACATACAAAAAGGCTGGAGTATGCTTAAATGCTGGGCTAGCAACCAATTGCTACCAGGGGCCCTATGCTACACGACGGGACCAAGCGGAATCAAGGGACCGGGAGCCATCCAGCGACCTGGATGCAAAGATGGGTTCAGCTTCCGCGGGATTGGTGCCACCTGGATCTTGTCCCAAAGGGCCAGCAGCAGCTGGATAGCCTCGCATTGCGATGCGGGGATGGGGATGCCGAGCGAGCTCGGGGCATGCCGCCCACTCAGTGTGAGGGCCAGGTGCTCCCACTGACTGGCTAGGTGCATGTTGATGAGTTCCTGGAAGGTGTTGTTTACACTTAGCCGCCGGAGCTTGGCGTTCGACGCGTACGGCAGCACCCCCAGTGCCAGCTAGTACCCCTTGCGAATAATCACGTCCATCTTGCCCTTACCTCTCGACAGCAGGTTGAGATATGGATTTGCGCAGGCGATGTGGCTCACGACGAGTGGTTGGGTCAGCCGGATCAGGTCCGACTCCTCGAGCCCGTGTCTGTGACTCATTATCCTTCTCACCATGCACATGACTTGCGTGGTTGTCTTGACGAGTCAGTCGACCGTGTACTTGGCTCCGCCGTCCCGCTGGAGGCGAAGGCCCCAGGATCCGAACCCGCTTCACCACCGGCACGGGGGTACCATCCTTTAACGTGAGGCGGATGTCCGCCTTCTTCTTCTTCGGGAATTGGCTTGCCCGCGCGGAGGAGCAACAGCTGAGACTTATCGGGGGCGCGCTGGAGGTTGCTGGCCTCCAGGTAGTTCTGCACCGTCTCAATGACTTCTTCGAGGAAGTCTTGCCTCCCGCTGTCCGAGCCCGACGTAGCCCAAATCGTCAGGTCGTCCACATAGAGTGGCATAGAGGGTATGCTTCATTCGGGGGATCCGTTCCAGTAGAGGAGGCGGCTTGCACATCGCCAGGTAATAAGGTGGGTGACAGGACCGAGCCTTGCCGATTGCCCTTGCTCGGTATCGGGATGGTGCTTGTGCGGATGGACTCGATTCCGATGGTGGCCATCCAGTTGCTCAGGAAGTCCCGCACATAATCATACATCCGGGGCCCGCACCCAGTTGAGGCCAAGTTCTCGAACACCAGCGTGTGACTGGCGTTGTCAAAGGCGCCCTTTATATCCAGGGCCAGGACCGCCCGCGTTGTCGTACAGGAGATTCTGTCAAGGATATCCTCCTTGATCTGAAGCAGGACATCCTGCGTGGAGGTGTGACCAGAACCCGAAAATGGTGTTCATGGTGGCATTGAGTTCAATACAGGATGGTCCCCTCAAATATCGCTGTAAACAGCTCATCAGGGCATGGGCATTTAAAAAACTGAAATGGAGTGTCCAGGTCTGTGACGCTCGGCGGTATACCTGATAACCTCTATTTCTTTTGGATCCTTTTCAAGGGAGTATATTTTCCACTTCGGGGCACTTTTCTTGTTTCTGGCACTTACTACTGCAGGAACTGTTTCACCCTCACTTTCTTCTTTGCTTTCACAGCACTCATTTGATGTTAATGTGGAAGGGAATTGGCCGCATTCCACTCTTCGTTCCTACGTAAAATGTGCTGGCGTCCAATACCTGCCACAAAAAGGGTACTTAAGATTCCAAAAATAACGTAAACATATGATGCCAGCATTTCTTTTTTTCTTTATTTCCAATGAGCAACATTATATTATGCCAAAACTCTCCCTAAATGCACACTGCATTTCACAGCGCGCTAAACTCTGCCGGCAAAATCCGCGCCTGCACGCAAAGGGGCGTCGTTTCCTCAGCAGTGTATTTTACCTTGTGAAATTTTAAGGTGCTCCTTTTGCAGCTAGAACATCCTTAAAAATACTAAAAATGCGTTCGCCACGGACGACCGAGTCTTCCGCTGGCAAACGCTGTCGTTTGCATACGATACGCCTTGAAATTTTCACCCCATGGTCGATCAGGCGCCGATTTTTCCGGTTGCTTTCCCATACCTTGAGCCACCCAGAAACACCGCGCGCCCCCGTAGATAAAAAAAAAAAAAAAAAAAAAAAAAAGAATGGAACGGCATTGAGTGTTTTGTTTACTTACCGACTTTGTGCGTGGACCGCGCCACGTTGCGCTGCCTGATGCGCCCGCGTTTTGGAACTAATTCAGTTGACAGTTCCCTCCGAAGATGAAGCCACTGAAGCCACGGCGGTAATCGGACTGGTAGGGATCCCTTTCGAGCGGGCGGAAGAAGACTACGAAGAATTCGGCAGCGAACGGGCGGAAACTCGATTACGTACAGCTTCAGAGGTCGACGCTTTGTTTTCTTGATTGCGTTCGCGGCGTTCACCGTGGACTCGCGCACTCGGCCGTAGCCGAACGGCCGAACCAGCTGGACGGCTGCCGGCGCGCGTACCGACAGCGTCGCCATAGCAACCACGCCGCGTGTGTGGTTGCCAGACAGAATTCACACGATTTTTTTTTTCTCGTCACTCACGTTGAGTTACTAGAAGTTAGGCGCGTATCATTATAATACATTATGCTGTAAGAAGTTAATAAGGGATATGTGTACCTACCTAAGACAAATGCAGAAAAAATATTGTTGAAAAATAAAATTGGCGTAATCTTTTCATATCTTGATTAAGACTAGCGTGGTCACTGGGCTAACCGATGCGCGAAACAGGAGGGCATATATACCGCTCGGGGCACTGGTTAGTTTGTATTAGTAGGATGTATGTACTATTTGTGTGTGTTGTGCTTGTATGCCCGTGTGTATGTACAGTGTTGTGTGTATGTTCATGTCGTAAGTGAATGTAACCGCGCGGTGGGCAGCAAAAAAACTGCTGTTTACTTTTTCAAAAGTTGATCACTTTTGTTTTTCGTCGCTAGATGGCGGTTGTCGCCGCCCAATTTGAAAAGTGTGGCGGTTGGTGATCTATAACTATTAGAGGGCTAGATGCCATTAGTCCAATTGTCGTGTTGATCGCTCCGAGTTGTTCGGTTCCGCGGCGCTGGTAGCTGTGTCGTCGTGTTATGCTGCCTGATTGCAACAAAAGGAGGTTAGGCGGCTTCCCCAGCGCGTGTTCTAGGTGCTGAATGCCGCTGTTCACGCACAAACGTTCATGAGTGGATAACGCACGTAACAGAGGTGAGCACAGGCAATAGTTAATCGAGAGCCACACGGAGCGCGAGTGCGATACCTCCTAGCCGCTGTCGACAGAGGGTGTCGGAGCGATTCGTTGTCAACTTGTCGTCCACGGCAAGTGGGCGTTTTGTTCAATAAAGCCAGCCTGTCAGTGTTTTGTAAAGCTATCCCTTCTTTATAAGCGCTTCTGATGCGATGAAAATGCGACCGGCATTGAGCAGGCCGAGCGAGACTTCGGCGACAGTCTTGGCTGTTCATTCTCCAGCGGTTTCGGCCTTACTCGTATTATTTGCGGTGTTGGCGCTTGGACATAGAGATGTTTGGAAAGTTTTTTGCGCCTACAGATGACACCAAACGAGCGTGCGAGCAGCATGCTGTTGCTCCGGCGAGAAGCCGCGTACGGCTCGCCAGGCTCGTATCGCCTGTCGCATACTGGCCGCCATATTGTTTTTAGGGTGTTAGCAGTTAACACGATTTTCACCACCTCCGGTGGCTAACACCCTTACACGAATAAAGGCGTTAGCCAGAGGACGAGCCATTTACACGAATAAGGGTGTAAAAATTTTAAGTGTGTAGACTCAAACGCACATAGAACAAACGTTTTTTTCGCGAATAAGAGGGAACAGAAATAAAATATGAAATTGGCAACCTTTTTTCGTTGAGCATGTGAATTGCGTATCACCACAAACGCAAGTATAGCGTTAACATATTTTCCTCGTAGAAAACGTATTACGTGAGTTATTTCTCACACGCGGCCTTTAGGGACAAATATAACGTTTTCGTTAGGAGTGCAATCTTAATTTTAAAGTAAAACGGTCTATGAATATTTTCATTAATTATTAATTTGCCGGAACGAGGAACGAACTAATAAAAGCCGAACTCGCATGTAGCGAATATGTCGCAAACAAGCGGCGAATTCGTTCAGTCGCGTTCGCCCCGCGCGCGGCGTCGAAAAACGTTGAAATGTCACACTTTTCTCATCTGATGACATTACGGCAGGTCGCGGTTGCAGAACGGCACATGCTTCTTCCCCAGTTGCTGCGCATGCGCACTGCCCAGAACTCTCTGCGGCAAGCCTCCTCGATTGTCCCGTCGATGTGTCCGTTTGATCGCGTAATCCTTACATGTTGGCGTTCACGTGTCTTAGCCAGTGTTGTGCGGAACGGCGTTCCTGGAACGCGTTCCTTTTAGGAGGAGCGAAGGAACGCCGCTGTTTCATTTTGCATCGGTAACACTGAAACGGGAACTCGTTACTGGAACGGAAAAAGGAACGGCGTTCCTTTCTTTCGTTCAGTAGGGTCATTTTTACCTTATTTCTAAGAGAGAAATTTTAAAAGTACAAAACAATATCTTTACAAAGAACAGCATCTCGTTAACTTTTTTGGTTGCTTATCTTAGGGTTTAACTTGTGTGGTCCTCGCTTGATAACAGTCGGGTGCAGCAGAGCTGGACATTAATTTTTTTTAATGCCCAAGACTGCGGTACAAATAGCAAAACTTTTATTTATTTATTTATTTATTTATTTATTTATAGAAAAAAAAGTCTGCAGCGCCGAAAACTTCGGCATTATAGCAGGTACAGCCCATGGATTAATACGCTCAATAAAATAAAAACAGAACACTTAAATATACAACCTGGGCTGTCAATAAAGAAAATACATAAACATTGAACATAAACAACATTAGAAAGCAAGACCATTTCCAATTGTCGAAGGAGAGGACACAGAAAGAGGGACGTTTCAAACTCAGCTACTTCATTTGCTTCCACGAATCCTCATACACCCAGAAACCTAAGGCCGACGACAGCCATCAGTGAACTTCCACGAAGAGACCTACAGTTACAACAAAAGAACTAGTTAGGAGACATCGAACACACCCTTGTATCTCGAACATTGGTCACTTAAAGGGATACTTCAACGAAATTGGAAATATTCCCGTCGTGTTCAAAAATAGGTTGAATATTATCCACAATATCCGTAAATGACAATCGCACGTTTGTATTTTCAGCCTGGTAGCTGTATTTTTCGTTATAAACGGCCCACTCTGGCAAGCGCTCGGAGAAGGCCCAGCGGAGACCACGTGACATCCAACGCAATCGTCACGTAGGTCGTCTCAAGAAGAGCAAAGCTACGGCGAGGCTGACGTCGAGAGGATGGCCTAGTCGTTCCAGTCACCGAAGCGGCTGCTTTTGTACAAATTTTGGGTGACGGGTTAATCTTCTATAATCTTGTAGGGGGACAATAGCGACTTCTGTGACACACAAAAGGCATTCCCGGGAAGAGGGGAGTTCCTCCTGTCCCTTTTCTCTCGTCGTGGCCGGAGGCGAGACAACCTCCGTCACTAGCTGCCAAGGTTGCTAGACGGGCATTACGAGCGAGGCGTTAGCGACATCCGCCAGGTGCTCTTTGCTAATCGTTTAATTCGTTTTAAAATTCCTTTTCGTGACTTTTTTAACAAGATATTGGTATGTTCGATTTGATGGTGCTTTTTTGAACACATATAGACGAAAAAATGAGCGCCGAAATTTTGTTGTAGTATCCCTTTAAAATAACCTTCATTCCTTGTCCCCCCCCCTTTCATACTGAACAACGAATCCAACCTTTACGAAGAAGGATTTGTAGTTTTCAAGACTGACCTTCTAAAAGCACTACCCTCGTCTTCACTTGCTCGTTTTGCGGACAGCAACATGGAGAAGCAACTGTTGACGAAAACACAGGGAGAGCGAAGGCGAGCTGGTGTAAGTTTACCATTATGTTAAAGCACACGAGACTGGGTGAGAAAAAATCTTGAAACAACCAAAAGTAGAAGAGACAGAGAAAAAAGTCAGTCGGACGACGTCTCAAACTCAGCTAATAAGTTTCTTCAGTAAACCTCTCATATGCATGGTCATGGTGTGTCCTAAGTTTGTACATAAGTGGCTACGAAGTTTGTAGCGAAGATAGGAAAGAGGAAAAGGACTCTTGTTTTTGTTCGTTGAGTTGGTTGGTGACGACCTTGGCTTTAAAGGGGTATGTAAGAGGTTTACTGAATAGACGAATGACGTCGTCCCACTGATTTTTTTCCCTGTCTCTTCTGCTTTGGGTTTTTTCAAGGTTGTTTCACACCCAGTCTCAGATGTTTTAACATAATGGTAAGCAACTGCTGATAAGTTCGAACAAGAGACTCTGTTAGATTGAAACGTGCGATGTTGTTGTAAAACGGTCGTGCAATGTGGGTAACAGTACATTTGGCTCGTCTGGATCACCCACCCCAAACATGAATATGGTTAAAAGCTGAGATTTTTAAAGGTGAATGTATCAACAAATGAAACCCTGCTTCCGTTTTTCTTCTCCTGGTGCCCTACCACCACGGCGTTCAAATTCGTATGTTCCCATTTAATAATATAGATAAAAAAAAAAAACTTTCCTCGATTTATTTAAATATGGTAATCAGCAAAATACAAATGTAACGTATATGTAACTATACGTTCCGTTCTTCTTTTTAACCGTAACGGGACCGAGTTCCTTTTTCAGATATAGAACTTGTAACGGGAACGCGTTCCAAAAAAAATCAGAAAGAACGAGGAACGATCTTTTGTTCCTTTTGTTTTGAGGAACGTGTACCACACCGGTTTTAGCCAACGCATCCAAGCTTTGTTCGTGAGCGAGTGCAGTAGGAACGCCGAGGAAGCGCTGCATAGTTCCCGAACGGCTCAAAAACGCCGCGAGGAAGCAGAAAGTGAGAGAGACGCAGTGAAGGAGAGCAGAAACGAAGCAGGGAACGGCGGCGCACTTCCCTTTGGAACAAGGCGAGCGGAGGAGAAAGAAAACGCGGCTGCTCCCCTCCCCGCCGCTGTCCCTCGGCGTCGACGATGCGGCCTTGGCTGCTCGGCGAATCGTTCGGATATGTTCGGATAGCCATCCCTCTCCACTGGACGAGTCTACTGTAGACGGCAGGGGAGGTGGACCCGCGCCCAGATGAGTAATAACCGCCTGCGTCCACCACTAGCTCCTCGCTAGAACGCCGACCATCATATGTCTGCTGGAGCAAAGGAGAGCCAGGAAACAGAGCTCTAAAGAGTTTATTTAGGGGACAAAAATGTAGTTCAGTCACAGTTAATTGAGCTAAGATATGAGTCAGTTACAGTCTACATTATTACGGAGCGTTTTTTCTTTCTCGTATAATTAAAACGTAGTTGTTAGTTTCCAAACAGCCCTTGACATGGTGGGGTGCTTCGACTGCTGACCGACGGTTCAGTTTCGAAATCCCAACGAGGTAGAGGGGCTTAGAGCGATAAGCTGGTATACCGCTCACCAGGCAAAAGTGACCCCAACTTGGCTGCCGCTATGTTGTACAATTTTGACAACAAGACACTTGACGGTACCAAATCCTGAGGCTTCTACGCAAAACTGAGCCGAGATTTGTTTCGCGATTGCTGTAAAAAAAAAAAAAAAAAAAAAAAAAAAACAATAAGAACATGATAAACTATTTTTTTAACATTGTTAGCCCCAGAGACTGGTGGCTAGCTCCGATAAAAACCCAAAATACAGCACCGCGGCTGAGGGCATCTAGCGGAGGCATTGCGAAGCTGCCCGAGTTTTTGTCGTAAAAGCACGTTGTTGAGATAAAATGTGCAAAATGTACATTTTGCACACAATGTGTTACAAGTTCAATCCATAATCTCGCTACAATCCTACATGACTAGTAGTACAACATTTCGATTACTAGTTTATGGTGTCGTATATCAAATTACCTAACCCGTCACTTTCGATTCAGACTGCCTCTTGTGGACAGATTCGCTTTCAGACAACTGCGTCACTACCCGCAGAACTGCGTTAAACGCGTCTTCAGGTCCAAATCCTTCAATGAGTGAAAGTTGCGAGTGCCAATTTTTTTACACCCTGACCGAAGGCTCGTCACCATGAAAACGCTGCACAGAACCCCCGACTTTCACTTTCTGTATGAACCAAAAATTTAAGAGCTAAGAAAATTGTCTTCTTTTTTTTTTTTTAATGTATTCCAAATTTGCAGGCATATTCTTTCCAACATCATATATTTCTTCTTCAAAAAAAAAAAACAAAAAAACTGAGATTTGTTTTAAAAAGAAACTAAATAAAATGGCGGCCAACGATGAATATCATCGTTTTCAGGAGACGTCTACACATTTTCTTTTTATTCACGACGACCTCTCTTCCATCCGCATCGAATAAACATTTAAGTAAATAACGCATATATCTCTCACACTTTTCAATCACTCAAGCAGTACTTAGTGACTGGGAAGTGGACGTGAGGAAATATATGCATACATTGGGGGGGGGGGGGGGGGGGGGGTCTCTAGGTTTTCCTCTCTTCTGCAAACAGCCCGGGACCTTTGATAGAAAATTACAGGACGATGCTTACGGGGGCGTAGGAAGGCGAAAGGCATCATAGTCCCGGGGGTTAAATATTTTCGAGTAATGTTTCCACACGTATAAAAGTTTAGGACGACGTCTAGGACCACGTCGAGGACGACGCTCTAGAGATCGACGCCAAGTACAGCGTCTAGGCCGATTTCTAGGATGACGTCGAGGACGGCGTCAAGGACGGCGTCTAGCACGACGCCGAGAACGACATCAAGGACGACGTCTAGCACGACGTCGAGGACGACGTCTAGGACGACTTCTAGGGAGATTTCTAGGACAACCTTAAGGACTATGTCTAGGACAACTTCTAGAACGACCTCAAGGACCTCGAGAACGATGTTAGAGGACGACGTCTAGGACGACTTCTAGGGAGATTTCTAGGACAACCTTAAGGACTATGTCTAGGACAACTTCTAGGACGACCTCAAGGACCTCGAGAACGATGTTAGAGGACGACGTCTAGGACGACTTCTAGGGAGATTTCTAGGACAACCTTAAGGACTATGTCTAGGACAACTTCTAGGACGACCTCAAGGACCTCGAGAACGATGTTAGAGGACGACGTCTAGGACGACTTCTAGGGAGATTTCTAGGACAACCTTAAGGACTATGTCTAGGACAACTTCTAGGACGACCTCAAGGACCTCGAGAACGATGTTAGAGGACGACGTCTAGGACGACTTCTAGGGAGATTTCTAGGACAACCTTAAGGACTATGTCTAGGACAACTTCTAGGACGACCTCAAGGACCTCGAGAACGATGTTAGAGGACGACGTCTAGGACGACTTCTAGGGAGATTTCTAGGACAACCTTAAGGACTATGTCTAGGACAACTTCTAGGACGACCTCAAGGACCTCGAGAACGATGTTAGAGGACGACGTCTAGGACGACTTCTAGGGAGATTTCTAGGACAACCTTAAGGACTATGTCTAGGACAACTTCTAGGACGACCTCAAGGACCTCGAGAACGATGTTAGAGGACGACGTCTAGGACGACTTCTAGGGAGATTTCTAGGACAACCTTAAGGACTATGTCTAGGACAACTTCTAGGACGACCTCAAGGACCTCGAGAACGATGTTAGAGGACGACGTCTAGGACGACTTCTAGGGAGATTTCTAGGACAACCTTAAGGACTATGTCTAGGACAACTTCTAGGACGACCTCAAGGACCTCGAGAACGATGTTAGAGGACGACGTCTAGGACGACTTCTAGGGAGATTTCTAGGACAACCTTAAGGACTATGTCTAGGACAACTTCTAGGACGAGCTCAAGGACCTCGAGAACGATGTTAGAGGACGACGTCTAGGACGACTTCTAGGGAGATTTCTAGGACAACCTTAAGGACTATGTCTAGGACAACTTCTAGGACGACCTCAAGGACCTCGAGAACGATGTTAGAGGACGACGTCTAGGACGACTTCTAGGGAGATTTCTAGGACAACCTTAAGGACTATGTCTAGGACAACTTCTAGGACGACCTCAAGGACCTCGAGAACGATGTTAGAGGACGACGTCTAGGACGACTTCTAGGGAGATTTCTAGGACAACCTTAAGGACTATGTCTAGGACAACTTCTAGGACGACCTCAAGGACCTCGAGAACGATGTTAGAGGACGACGTCTAGGACGACTTCTAGGGAGATTTCTAGGACAACCTTAAGGACTATGTCTAGGACAATTTCTAGGACGACCTCAAGGACCTCGAGAACGATGTTAGAGGACGACGTCTAGGACGACTTCTAGGGAGATTTCTAGGACAACCTTAAGGACTATGTCTAGGACAACTTCTAGGACGACCTCAAGGACCTCGAGAACGATGTTAGAGGACGACGTCTAGGACGACTTCTAGGGAGATTTCTAGGACAACCTTAAGGACTATGTCTAGGACAACTTCTAGGACGACTTCAAGGACCTCGAGAACGATGTTAGAGGACGACGTCTAGGACGACTTCTAGGGAGATTTCTAGGACAACCTTAAGGACTATGTCTAGGACAACTTCTAGGACGACCTCAAGGACCTCGAGAACGATGCTTAGAGGACGACGTCTAGGACGAGCTCAAGGACGTCGTCTAAGACGGCGTCGTCCTTGAGCATACGATAGAGCGGCTGGTGCTGGATAACGAATTTGTATGGCCATCTTTCGAGCACATGGCTGCCGCCTTTTCGCGAAAGGGGACAAGTAAGGCTCTCGCCTTCATCTTATATCAAGTCTGTCCTCGAGTACGCGTGTGCAGTCTGGGACCCCAACTGCTGTTGATAGAAATAAACTTGAGAAAGAGTTAAAAAAAACTTCGCGGCTAGATATGTTTCCGGGAATTGTAACAGGTGACTCAGCATGACAAGTCTGAAGGAATTCTTAAAAAGGAGGAAAAAACTACGGCTAAAATTATTTCATAACATTTACCACTGCAGAATTGGTATACAGCGTGAAAACTACATTTTCCCCCGCATTACATCTCTCATCGTGTCGATCACGAACGAAAGGTGCGTGAATATAAATGTAACACAAACCAGTTTAAATCTTCTTTCTTCCCCAAATCTATTAGCGAATGGAATCAATTGCCTTCGAAGGTTGTTGACATTTTGGACAATGACGCTTTCTTTGTTTGCTGCATTGTGAGAAGTGTTTTCTTCTTTGTTTCCCGTGTACTGGGTACGCATGTGCGCGTTCTGTTATGCTCCTTTGTATTGTCCAAAATGTATCACACTGATGTACATCCCCCCCCACACACACACACAGACACACACACTGCAATGCCACCCTGGCGCTATGGGAAAGTGAATAAATAAATCAAATAAATAAATAAATAAATAAATAAATAAAATTTAAAAAAAAAGAGCGCGATAAATTATTAACGCGAAAGCCTTAGGGCGCATTCACACTGGAAACGGATCCGCGTACGCAGAGCGGTTGCGAACGCGGTTGTATAAAGATCCTGTACAATTTCACGCCCATTTGGTGATGTCAAATGCGCGTAGAATTGTACTGGATCTTTATACAGGCGCGTTCGCAACCGCTTTGCGAACGCAGATCCGCTTCCAGCGTGAATGCGCCATTAGTTGTCCCAGTGAGCGAAAAAGCGTAGTATAATCCGATACAAATACGATTGAGCGGCACGCGCCGCTTAAAGGCGACCCTTCTTGTTCCATTACTTTGTCGTCGTCCTTGCGGTCGTCCTAGAAGTCGCCTTAAACCTCTAGGACGGCCTCACTTCTCATATTACGTAAAAAATAAGTGGCGTCGGCGTCGTTGTGCCCGAAAGATGGCCATAAAAATACGTCATCAAGCGTCATTAGCGTGATGTCATCAAGCGTAATCATACGTCACCAGCGTGATGTCGCAAAAGAAGCGCCGCGTGTAAAAGGTATACTTCGGACTTTACCTGAGCTCGTTGTGTGCTTCGTGCGACGGACTGTGAGGCGACCGCGTCTACGTCTACGGCGGCTCCCTCAGGCAAACGTGACCACCCACGCCAACACACCACGGCCTCCTTAAGTGCCCTCCTCTAGGTGTCGTCCTAGACGTCGTCCTCTAGGCGTCGTCATCTTCCTAGACGTCGTCCTTAAGGTCGCCCTCCATGTCGTCCTAGACGTCGTACTGGAGGTCGTCTGACAGGTCGTTACGCCGTCCGTGACGTCGTCCTCGACGTCGTCCTAGAGGTCGTACTAGACGCCGTACTTGGCTTCGATCTCTAGGAAGTCGTCCTCGACGTCGTCCTAAACTTTAATGCCGTATAGAAACATTACTCGAAAACATTCCTCCCGCTGGACTATAACGCCCTTTCGCCTTCCTAGAAAGAAAAATATGTTGCGTGTGTACATTTCTACAGCCTAGTACTTAGTCTGCCTCAACAAGCGACTTGTCTCCCAACCGTAGGTGAGGAATTCAGATCGAAGCGGGCGGGGGTGGGGATTGAACCAGAAGTGTTTCGCGCCCTTTTCAGCACGCACGCACGACACGTTTTGTGCTCCCCGGATTTATCAGAATGATCGGAACATTATAAAACTTGTTTTCTTTCGGGTTGGGTTTCGTTCCGTTCCGAGATGGCGACGGATATTTCTGTGTGGTTCAGTTTCGGTTCAGCCATCCTAGGCTAGATTGGGTGATGTGTTAGGTTCTGGTTATACTGTTGTCGGCTAGCTTAGCGTAAGTCACGTTAGATTCGGGAAAGCATAGAAGATTAGCTTAGGCCATGTTAGGTTATGTAAGCATGTGTTATCGTAGGCTAAGTTAGGTTAGGTTTTTTTTTTATTTTTATATTTCGCCGCTCTGAATTTTTGCGGGTACGCGGAGCGAAGAAATCCCACCGACCATCGCGGCATGCATCGTCGGTGTAAATTTAAAGCGTCTTAATAAATGACGAGCCGGCAGCGTTAAAATTTGATGCGCCCCATGCGAATGGAGGGGGAGGACTGTTTGCTTATTCACGATTCGAAGAGGTTTACCATCCGCTCTTCTTCGGCAGGCAAGAGCAAACATCTGCTCGGGTATTAATGCCGGCCGCCCGCGTTCGCCCTGGCTTCACGACGCCCGATGGAGGCGACGCTCTCTGCCGCGCGTCGTGTCGATGGCGCACCAGGACAGGAGAGATACACGCCCCAACTCAAAGGACCGAGACGGCGGAGCGAGCTTCTCTTCATTCTGGGTCAAAACCGCAGAAAAGACGAGGACAAGGTAGAGAACAAACACGACAGACAGCCGCTTACTCGTACGCAGCAGTTCAATCTAACTTCAAAAGTCACATATATAAAAAAGAGAGGTTCTTATTTTTCCCCACGTTTCCCTTCTTTTGCTCATGCACGGAACAGTTCAATTATCTCTTTTGAAAAAAATATTAAAATATAAACAAATAGAACTACTCTAGTTACCCGGTGTGCGAGGCCCAGTGACGGCCATCTTGAATATACGGCATTTTCTGTTTATTGATTTGAGATGGTATCAGCTTGCGAATCTTTCACTCTGTCAGTTCCGTTATCAGAATCCTACGTGTGAAACATTCAACAAAGTCTCATGGTTTTGAGGAGCCTGTTAAACGAGATAACAATGAATAAAAGGATACACGATAACTCAAATGTTTGATTCTTTAACAAGGTACAGATAATTACCAACTTCCCCAAAACGCGACGCCACAAATTCGTATCCGCCGAACCGTTTTCAATTTGTAGATATTCGACAGAACGACACGGGTGTCTGCGGGCACGTGTCGTTCTGGGTCGTCCAACCCGTTCGCTTGTCGAGAGTGGAATCTGGAGCTCACGGTTGAAACCGCAAGGCGATAGCAAGCAGTCATTCTAGCCGCTATCCACGGATCACAGGTGGCGGGTTCGAATCCCGGACGAGGTGCCCGCAATCTGACCGAGGCTTACTGCGGAGAACGCGCCGTGTGACCGAGGTTTCGGTTGCACGTCAAAAGGTCCCGAGGTTGTCCAAATGAATCCTCAGCCCTCCGCTGGGGCGTGCCAGATGCCCTTCTTTGGTCCGGTACGTAAAGCCACCAAATTTGATTCTAGCCCCTGACATGTATCCGCTAATGAGGGAAATCATGTGCGTTTGTCTTGCCAAATGCACTTCAGTGCAACGTCCTCAGATCTATCAGCGCATTAAGTGACTTTAAGTTGCCAGGCACCAGAAGAAGGCGGCATACGAAATCGGTGCTTTGTTGCCAGCACGCGAGCACGTGCGGGCGAACATCGCTCCCAGCGCCACCAGCGGCCATGCTTCCAGGTGCAACGAAGAAGGACCATTTTAGAACGATGTCCGTTACTTTCTTTTTGCAGCTTCCCCCTACCCACGAATCTGCCCAGCACGGCAGCGTGCCCCCCCCCCCCCCCCCCCCCCCCCCCCCGGTGATTCTGCCAGTTAGGGTGGCACCGACGACTTGGTTTTGATTTCTTTCTTAGCCAACGGGCAAAGTGTGCTGACGAAAAGCCAATAAACCGGATTCTTCGAAATCACTGTGTTGCGGAGTTGACTCCTCTTCATTTGAGCCTACAGTAGTCGTCGGACGAACCCAACTGTAGCTATCCTCAACAGAAAGTATACAGAGTGGGCTCTGCTTTGCCTTGTCTTTAGGAAAGTGGACCTCGTATGACGCGCACCGACGCTGACGCGGACGAAGCGTGTGAAACAAAACAACGTCCCATGTGGTTAAGGCGCTAACGTGCTCGCAAACGCGTCGGGGAGATCAGCGTCGGTGAATCATCTGCGGACGAAGCGTCACGATGCCAACGAACCGACTCGTACTCGAGCAAACAAGTCATGTCGCGGTGGAACAACCCCATTAATCGTCCAAAGCTATCGATCGTCCGTGGCCTCTCTGTTTGCTCAGCTGGTCATGCCCCATTCGATCCAAGCGCGATATGATTTACGAAGCACACACGAGGTATTATAGAGTCACTCACGCTCTGCAAATAAAATACACCGTTCACCTTACGCCGCGGTCACAACGCTAATGCATCATACAAAATATAATCCGGAGACACTGTGCGAGTCGTGTTTCTTCCTGTCCCATTGGTGATACAAAAACTGCCTGCAGACATGTTCGAAACATAGATATGGAAAAACAGGCATGCTTCGAACGTACGTGAGGCATGTCCGCAGACAGTTATGTGATCATGTCTGCAAGGAACACAGTGTCCTTCGTATGGTGTATGAACAATAGAACTGCTGTTTTGGGGCAAACAAAAGGTGAGTGTGTGTGTTTGTTTGCTTCTATGTGAAGAAGGAGGTTGAGACGAAGAGTTGCGAAGGAAGGAAATCAGACGGGGAGGTTAGGAAGAGAGTAAGTTCGTCTGGCAGCAAGTGGGAACAGTGGAAATCGATGTGAATTTGCTGTATCGTATACGACTGTTTAACCCAAGATTATTCGTGAAATTCACTTTAATCGGGTGGAACCATTTTATCTGGGCGATTTGGTTCTCTTTAGTCGCGCGATTTATTGGGGAGGTTTCGTAGACCGCGTTTTCCTTCCGCTAAGCCCTCTGCAACGAAGAAGTCGCTACTGCGCCTGCGCGCCGATGGCCTTGATTGTAGAGTTCCGGGTATCGTAGCGGGTTGCGGAGGGCGTTGCGGGACCGCGAAAACCATCTACGATATCCCTATTAACACACTCTGTTTTTGGCGCAGAATGTGTTGTACAGCTGACAGGTAGCAGTTTCCTGCCCCACTCGCAGAAGAATTCGAGAGCTGCGTCCGGCTAGAACTCGTGTCCTCAATGATTCAATGCGAGTTTCAAGCGAACGCAGCGCACTCGTGTCGCGGTCTGCCGATCTAGGACTGCGAAACCGGAAACGGCTCGGAGCCAGACACATTCTGGCTCTTTCAGCGAAGACTTTAAACAAATTCCCACCAATAGGGTGATCGAGAAAAATTACAGGAAGATCCATTGGTGAATTCTTAGGGAATGCATTAGCATGAACGTTGGAAACGCCCTTAGGGAAACGCTAACGTGACCCCTTCACTTTGCTTTCTCTTAGCATCCTCTATTTATTTTCTGCCTCTTTCTGGCCTTTTTACGGTGTCAGTGTTAGCGTTTCCCAAAGGAGAAAGTGTGTAACAATTCCAAAGGTCATGCTAACGCATTCCCTAAAAGTCCACCAATGAATCTGCCTGTATTTTTTTTTTTTCACTCCTTTTAGTATTCTGCCTGTCAGAGTTTACGTCGACGCCCTTGGATACGGTCATCCATATCACTCGTGGAAAGAACCGCATCCATGCATCGTTTTAACTATGCACACACATCTCAGCCCACGCACCGCAACTACGGAAACTCAGAGCGAAGAACAACCGGCGACGGCAGAGCGCCAACTGAGCACGCCCGCATTCCACCGAGCCGCAACACCTCCTAGATAAAAAAGCCGTGGTGTTGAATGAGATGGCATCAGGGAAGGCCGACGCTGGGCACAGATTGGACACGAAGATTGCGTCAACGTTCGGCTCAAAGTTGACTCGAACCCGAGCGCTGAGGCAGCACTCGTTTCCAATCTGCACCCAGCGTTGGCCTCTTCTGGTGACGCCATCTTATTTAGTATTACGGCTTTGTAATCTGGAGGTGCTGCGCGGCGCCTCCTCCAGCCAGCTGTGCGCGTGACTTTGACGGAAACCCGGCGGTGTCTGTCAGTTTGTCAGCGCCGGGGAGAAAGAGAGAGGTGGACGCGTGCTGACGCCAGCGCTTCGGGTTTTCGTCAAAACGAGCGTTCTAATGTTTACGCATAAAAAAAAAGAATCTCTGTTCGGGAGCAAACTTCCACCACAGCGGACGATGATGACTACAAAAGACGTACCAATTAGCTAAATCATTACCAAAAAAAATCCCCAATTAAAAAGTCAAATAGTAAATGTTTGTTAGCGATCGAGCTATACTTTGTTTCACCTTTAAAGCCGAACGCAGCCGACGCTACAAGTCGATGGGACCAGCCAAACAGCGTCAAAAGAGCAACGTCATGACATTTGTCATGTTTCTGTACGTGATCTGTCAACGCTGGACCAACCATGCACAGGGAAGGCCCAGTGACTCGCGCTCTTAGTGTATGTGTTCCTGGTTCTATGTGTTCGTGCCTTCGACTGCATAGTGCGTACGCACTATGAAACGAAGTATAAATAGCTCTTTTGTAATCCCAGTCGTCCAACGGGGCTTGCGGTTCGTTCCAGAAAAATAGTTTATTTTTGTTTTCTTTTTCTCAGGCACCGTATTGGTAGGAATTGTTGAACGCCTTCGTTGTAACACCAGGCATAACGCATTGCGCGTTAAAAATATTACGAAATGCGAAATAGCGGTGCGGAAAGACGCGAGCGCTGGTTGTGCCAGGCGCGCGTCACCGTTTGGGCTCCCAGGAGGCAGCGTCGGCTGTGCCCCAAGAGGTCCTGCGGGTTTCGCAGCTTCTGTCGAAGAGGCCTGGGCCGGGAGAGGCCCGAGCACACCGAGCGGGGCCCTGCGAGAGTCGGGAAGGACCGAATTCCTACCCCGCTAATGACAACACATCGATTGATTGAGTCAACAGACGCGCAGCGCGCGGGTAAATATTTACCCGTGCGTCGTCGTCGTGTACCTGCGCGCACGCGCAGTGTGCGCGAGCGCTGTCCCTATACGAGCGTCGCTGCGTCGTCGCGTGCCGCTCGACGCTCCTGAAGGGGACCAAACGCGGCGTATAGGGTGGAGACTCGGTGCGAAGTCGCTGAGGTCGCCGCCGTCAAGAACAGCCGCCAGCACACTCCCGTACCTCCTATAAAGAAACAGCGTCGATATTTCACGTAACTGAGCGTCTCAATAAGTGTAAAGGCGGACGCCGCGTGTAATGGTCAGAAGTATCTCCACGTGCATTACTCACCGGAGAGTAGAGCTGAATTTTAACATGTTGGCAACGACGCATTGGGTCAGCGTGTGTAAACAAAAGCCCGTCGAGTCTGGTGGACTTCCCGGAAACTTAATTTGATATAAAAAGAAAGAAAAGAAAAGGAAAAAAAAAAGTGAACAGTGAAGGGGGCAGCATAAGAACCCAGTATAAGGCCTGGTTCAGACTAGGGTGCCTTCATGTGCGCTTTGCTTGGGGCAACGTTACTAGAACACTCAGTTGGGAAACTCGCCGTCGAAACTTGGGCCGCTGGCGCCCACCGAGACCGAGCTAAATACGACAACAGCGCCACTCTTTATCATTGGTCTGTACTCTGGTCACCTTGAGCTTTTGGAAAGCATGTTTTTGCGTAAAAACAAACGGAAAAGACTCTTTTTGTATGAAATTTGTTGGAGTTTAGTACAAAATGATGGGCGCGTGATGTTTTTACAATCTTTAGTTTGCAGGGTTTTGCGGCACAATTAATATTGTTTTTATACAAACACGCCTCAGCGGTGCTTTCAGGTAGCGCGTCCCGACCTGTGCATTTTAACTTCGGCAGTAAGTCGCGGCGCGTCCGCTGGGGACACGGGGGTGGCACCCCTGTAAGCTCTTCCGCTGTATCTGTTTCGGCACCAGAATGGCCGATTAAAGCCAAAACAGAAGTAACGTGCAGTTCCTCGAGTGGCCGCTGCGGGAGAAGTGGCGGCGTTGTGTTCGCCATTAGCTCGGTACGCGAGGACAGATCGGGGCCACTTTTTCAGAGCAGTCTCTATAGCAGTTTCCCAACTGAGTGTTTTAGTAACGTTGGCTTGGGGTGTTGACATCTGGCCATTTTGTTTCGAACGCTTATTTTCATTTTTTGTTCTCAAGCTCGTGAAAGAGCGTGTCCCAGCACGCGCTCGTGGCGGTGACTGTGCTACAGCGACATTTTGTTTCCTGCGACTTCTTTGTATTTTCTCTGTGAGCGCGTGCTGTCGGCATCGGGAACTACAAATGATGGCATCACCCTAAACAGAAGGACATTGAGGCACTCTAGTTCAGACAGTTGCGTTTCACTGCTTTGCGGCAGCGAGAAACCAGGACATCCCTGCTGCTTATATCGCGTGCCAAGATAATTACTTCAATTGGATTCCACGCTTCATACGAAGCACAGATGTGCCGGTGACTCGCTTTCGGCCCTCGACGCAATGTAATCAAACGCACTGAAACGTAAAGGCCGGTTCAGACACTTGCGTTTGAGTGCGTTTGACAGCGTTGCGTCGAGAACCGAAAGCGAGTCACCGGCACATCTGAGCTTCGTGTGAAGCGTGGACTCCAATTCAAGGAACCATCTTGGCACGCAATATAAGCAACAGGGATGTCTTGGTTTCTCGCTGCCACAACGCAGTCAAACGCAGTCAAACGCCACTGTCTGAACCAAGCTTAAGTGTTTGAACCGGCCTTAATGCTCCGCCTCCATCACAGGCTCATTGCCTTCCGCGAAGCATTGGTTGCGGGTGCGAAAAGGTGCTACAAAGGAAGCAAGCTCGCGCTGGAGGCTCGACATCTAATACCCATGTTACACGGGCTCATTTAACTGCAGTTACGCTAAGTCACAGTTAGCGCACGATACTTGCGGACAACATTCTGCGGCTATGCATGCGGTCAAAGCTATGGGCAAACGTGCTCTTGAGCATCATGAGCACCCATCGAAGCCGTGCACGCGCGCTCTTTACTTCTTCCGAGATAGCTGTCCGAGAGTATAGTGTAGTATCTGTGGTGCCGCGTAACAGTAGTTAGAGCTGAGTTAACCGAGGTTAAGGGTGCCCGTGTAACAGAGGTATAAGAGTGCTCTCTCTTTTACGGCCGTTGCTGTTAGTGCTCCTTCCCGGCAAGAAATCTGATGTAGGAACGCAAACCCCCCCCCCCTCTACAGCAGAGGCACCGCTCTCCCTCCCCTCATCGTTTCTCACACACGGCAGGGCTCTGTGCGGACACGCTACCTCGCCTCCACACTGCCGCCACCCAGGTTCCGTTCTCGTGTCTCTCCGCACCTCTACAGAACGATTCGAGAACCCGCTTTCGCTTCTTCCACCACAGGCGCGGTCACGATCGCCCACCCCCGCTCTAAAAGTGCGTTTCAGCAAGAAAAGAAAACAAGTTTTTTTTGTTTGTTTTTTAACACATGCAACAACTCGCACAATTGTTTTCCCAAGGCACACATCTCCACACACACATCTCCTACATCAATTCCACTGAAAGCAAAGAACCTATGGCAACCATTGTAGAGCACACTGGCTGAAAGCAAATCTCCTTCAACATGCCTTTCCACAGAGCGGCAGCTACCGATGTCAATCACAGTGCACTTTGTGCGGTCGTTTGCAATTTCTTAAAGAAAATCCCGTTTAAAAAGAAAAGGAATTGCGTTAGGGGTCTTTTAGCCCCGGGGATAAGTCGGGGAACCTCTGGGAGTCTCTAGAAAAAGAGCCGATAATGCTTAATTAGTTAGCTAATTGCCGGGAAATTTTTATGCAACTTTCTATGTTTGCGTCATTTTAGGGGTGTAATGGTCAGACTGCGTCAAAGGGATCGATGGCTGTTTGAAGAGATGGCCTAAATCGGTTTTAGAACGTGTCGAGCTAAGATTTTTCCCATTGGCGGCCGAAGATCCTGTATTAAAGGTATAACAATTTATCTGAAGAAACTTATCTGAGTAAAAAGCTAGAAATGGAAAACTTGAAATCCCTACCGGTTGCCGCACTAAAGGCGTCTGCTTGGCGCAACAGCCCATGTCGACAGTGCTCTCCGCGTCGACAAGTGGGGGTCGACAGTGAAGGCACTGCGAGTACCGCATTTTTCAGTGTCAGCTTTAATGATGACACCGCTGTTATTGGTGGCTTGTTTTGGAGGTTTCTTTCCTCTTGGCGCGCCTCACCCCGCATAGAATTGCAGGGGAGCCCGGAGGTCGCCGCCGAAACTCCACCCGAAAACGTCGGTAGATTTCTTTCGTCCTCTGGCACTCCCTCTAAGAGAGAACAATCATCACTCGCTCGTTCTAAGAGCATCATGAAGATGACTTGCACCCCAAGACAGCGCGGATGAAAGTTGCAGACAAGAAAAGAGACGCGGTAACAACCAGAGAGCGCAAAGCAGACAGCGACATGTAGCCAAAAATAATTGCCGAAAAAAGAAACAAAAAAAAAACAAAAACACGAGAGAACGCATTTTGTTTGTTGTTCTTGTTTGATCTTCATTGTTTATGTTTTATTAATAGAATAAAGTACTCACGCACCGACAATTCGTGCAGAGAAAGAGCGCGTCTGCTATTGCTGAGGGCGAGGACCGTCATACGAGGAAGAAACGCGCCTGAGGCAGTGTCTGAAGACTATCTTTTGAATGAGGTTTTAGGGGTGTGGACGCGGCCTGAGAGCGCAGCACCGAAACATCTCTTCGTCAATATCCCCGGAATCCCAAGGGAGGATAAAACGGTACGGACGTACCGTTTTATCGTCTGCAACTGCGGCACGACTCGAGCGTGCACCGCCTGCGATCTTACGCGCCGTCATCTTCCGCCTGTTGCGCCACTCGGACGCCTTTCTTTAGCAGAGGGCGGTCGTATAGGTAGGTAGGGGTATCCCGTCTTAGGTTTCAAACCTTTTACTCCCCTAAGATTGTTCAGTGAATTTCTTTATATCCTTAATCCACGTTCTTCGGACAACTTTCTAAAAATATCTTGCACAATACGTTTACAAACCGATTCATGGGGGTCCCTTACACAGCCATCGGTCCCTTGACTCACCCTGTAGTTGGTCAAGACAGGTTCGGTTAAGTGCGCTACTGGGCAAGCAATTGCATCCTTTACGCGGCTTCATAACCAAAGAAAACTGGCAAGTCCCCCGTCACGTCGATTTCTGCGTTGGCGTCGCACTGACCTAGCCACCTCCGGCGCTGACACCGGTTGCGGCGCAAGATGCGGAGAAGGAGCTAGGCTTAAGAGTACCGACGTGACGGGCGCGTTCCCCTGTTAGTTTCGGCTTTGAAGTCGTGTACGAAGATAATAAGCTTGGCCCTATAGTGCCCACTACGAAATTTAATGCTTTACGGGCGACACTTTGCAGAGAGTTCGACCTTGACTCCAGTCGTCCCCGCTACGGAAACATTTTTCTCTCCGCTTTTGGCGCGAGGCCACGGAGGTGGGTTTTCCCGTCGGACGCCCCGGCATCCCGCCAGTAACGGCGCTACGAAAGAAGTCTTCCGTGTCGTCTGCTTGAAACCTTGTTTTCAAACATTACTCGCGTTATGCGAAATCCCACTTTGGCAATGTGCAGTTGCTACGGGTAATGTTAGATGGCTTAAGAAACTTCCATCGCGCTCGCTTACCCACTTCACGGATCACTGGTGACAGTCGCCCGTGCCATCCACGACGCCAACCACGACGGCCATGAGAATTAACCACGTCGCACCTCGGTCCTCGGGAACGCGACGGCACCATTCCACCCCCCATTGCCCGACCGTGCTAGCCTTGCACACTGCGCGCCTGGTGAAGAAACACTTGCAGCAATGTGGAATAGAGGAGCTGGCATGGGTTCCAAAGGGCGCAGACACGAACATAATTTCGAACGTGTGGGGCCGGATAAAAGTGGTCATGGTGCGGACGCCAGTTTATTCGGCCACGAGGACCAACTATGCGCCGCCCTTCTCAGAATATTAACGCTTCACAACGTTTGTGTCTAGCCTATATGAGTCACTGCCGTCAAGGATAGTTATTGGCACAGCCGTATATGTAGAGAGTTTGGCCATTCGTTGGGAAGTATAGGAGACAAATGAAGAACCGCCATTGGCCGAAAGCGGACTGGGCGTGTTCCAGGGCGTCTTCAGAAATTCGAATGTGACCAACCAGAAGCCGGAAATAATACCCTCGCGCTGATCGCGAGAAACAAACCTGATAAGTGCAAATCTTGAAAGAATAAAACAGAGAGGACGAGGACGGGAACAGGACCAGTCCTCTCTTTTTTATTCTTTCAAGATTTGTATCTATTAGCCAACACGCTCGTTTTCAAATGTAACTGATAAGTGCATCGGAGTAACTCTCGGTGACTGAAAATATGGTACACGTGATGTTTTAATCACGCTCATTCAAAATGATGGTGAAAGAGTGCGACTAGCGGAACGATCGAGATAATCCGTACGCCAAGCGCCGAGGGCCGGGAATCTGCCGTCCGAGCGGTCACACACTGTCCGAGCAAAACAAAGTTCAGCGGCCATTCGTTTCTTACATCTTTCTGCATGATCATGATCAAAACAACACGTGCACCCTATTTTCAACCACAAAGAGTTACTATACTTCACTCTTACGCACTTATTAAAACCATATACGAACATATACTTCTGATCAGAACTGTTTCACGCTACCACCGCTAGGGGATTCTTTTCGGTTTCTGGTTGGTCAAGAGAGCATGTCGAGCCCTCTTTCCGAGTCTGGCGCACGTCCTGGCTCTGCCCGCGCCTCCCATTGACTAAACTCTCTCTATACACGGCTCTGGTTATTGGGCTTGTTTTTATAAATTCGTTCATTTTGTTTTACTGCGCCCGGGGACGTCTGTTCTCCACAGCCCAAAGCACACATTAAGGTTTCAAATGTCAGAGGGCCGCAGGTTAGAAAAGCAATAGAACACGGGTTACAAAAGCAATCGGCCACCGGTTAAAGCAATGGGCCACGGGCAGTCACTTATCCAGGGGGGAGGGGGGGGGGGGGGCATGGGGCCCGCCCTCCCAAATCTTCCATTTTGCTAGGACCCTCTTTTCCCCCCTCCTCCTCATACAGCATTTTTTCATGAACGACCGACCACCGACCCCCGACCCCCCCCCCCCCCCCCCCCCCCCCCCCCCCCCCCAAACAAAATACTGGCTACGTGCCTGGCCACGGGTTAGAAAAGGAAATTACCACAAGTTAGAGAAGGCAAAAGGTCACGAGTCAGAAAAGCATCTATCGAAGGTTGGGCCACGTTAACAATGCAGAGACCTCGGTTGACACTGCATCTTGTGGTAACAGGTCGAGCTGGCACTAAACTGCACGGGATTCAGATTAGACGATGTTGACGCTGATTGACATAGAATAGAAGAAAAAAATTGCTTAATTGCTTTAGCCGTAGAAGTGCCGCTCGCACTTGTACTGCAACGAATGACGGCACTTTTTGCCCATGCAGGGGCTTTACGCCGGAAGACATTCAGGTGCCCTCTGCAGAATACAAAAGACCGGGATTTGGGGTCAGGCCACCGGGCAAAAAAGGGGCGCGAGCGCATTTGAAGGCGGTTCGAGCCTCGCCGCGGCCTTCGAGGCCCTCCCGTCCGTCAGCGCCGTCCGAGCGCTCCCAATGAGCTGTACGATCCCGGCGCTTTAATTCATTCAATTACGGGAGTAAAGGCTCTGTTATACTCCGACGTAACGCGTGCGCGCGCGCGTGCGCGTCATAGCTACGTTACGTCGGCGAAAACCCGACGCTCTATACTCCGGCGTCGTGGCGTAACCGACGCGACCGGCGGCGTTTGACGCAGCCGGACCACCTCGACGCCAAAATGGAGCATGCCGTATTCCGCGCCGGCCGCGCCGGCGACGCCGGACCAGGATGCATCACGCGCTGGCTCCCGGCAGCCCTCGCGCGGGAAGCGCGGCGAATACGAGCAATAGCAGACGACGGGAGCACTTCGTGTGGCGCCATGTTTGAAGAATCGGACTCGGTCGGGGGTCGAGAAGCTGATTGAGGGAATTCGTCCTCACCTGTGTTTCTACGACACGAGGAAGCTTGAGTACCGTAGACCGTGCGCTTGTCAAAGATGTAGCGTATAAACATTTACCACCTACGCTTCCGGCGCAGGCGGTGCACCAACAGTGCAGTGCAAGCGCGAGTTTTCGTCGTGCAAGGTAAGTCCACGCCATCGCTCGAACTAGGCGCTCAAGAAGCGCGAGAATTCTCGTCTGCTATTCGAAATGAAAAGGAACCGGAAATGGCGCACTCTCGCAGGAAGCGCGCCCTCGTAGTCGGATTCTGCGCATGCGCCGCGCTGGCGACCCACCGACGCGCGCCGCGGGAGTCGCCAGGGCCGCCGGAGTATAGAGAGGTCGAATTTTTGACGCGCGCGGCGTGACCGACGTGACGTAGCCGACTTCGGCCAGCGTTCGCTTGCGCGCGCGTTACGTCGGAGTATAACAGAGCCTTTAGCGAGGGTAATCCAAGTCGGTTCGGCCGCACACCGAGCGAGGGCGTGGCGCCAAGGAGCCCGCGCTGCCTCTTGCGGCCCCGCTTGGCCACGGCCCGGGGAACGGGAAGGTGCAGCACAACACCGTCGAGGAAAAGCGTGTCGCCGGCCCGGGGCCCGATACGCGGCTCCGACCGAAGCGTCGAGTTCAGTGCCCCATCGAAGAGGCAAACGAGCTGCCAATGTTCCCTTTTCCCTTTTCCGTTTTTTTTTTTTTTTTTTTTTTTTTTTTTTTTAGTAAATACTTTTTTACGTGGTTAAGCAGTAATAAAGTAGAGATTTGGGCCAATTGGCTCATTGCAAACGAAAAAAAAAAAAACAACATTTTCATGACCCATTCGAAGGTTGTGAAAAGGGGCATAGCTAGTTCGTGCCTGGGGGCTTTCCTCGGAAAGTCATGTTGGCATGGTGCTCAAGGCAGCTTTGAGGGGCAGATTGAGCGCCTCCAGATGGCTGGTGTTCCCCTGAGACCTTTGGTTAAAGGGGCGGTGCAACAATTTGCGGACCTTGGCTAATTAAATGCGGGAATTGATCCCGGCCACATATAAAACAAAGGACCGAAAATTATTCTTTCCTGCTTGCCCTAGTTTTCATTAAAAAAAAAATAAAAGAAATTGGTACCCTCTGGGCACCCCTCAACTCAACATTGAAGCGGCACCAGCTTCGCCTGTGACGTCATTCGGAGTGGCGTTGGTTTCCGGTTGGGTTCTTTTGGCTTCCGTTTCCCCAGCGCTCGCCGGCTCGCCAGGCTCGCCTCTCGCCGCTCTCCCGTCGATTCCCGTTCAACATGGCGGCGCGGCGGAAGTCGAAGTCAAAGTCGAGGTCGAGACACCAGGAACAATAACGAGACCACGATACTACGGACCACGACCAACGCACTCCGTCGAGCGAGGGAAAGACAAAACGTCCGGGTTGCTCGTGTAGCCGCCGTAGGCGCCTCGGGCGTCGACGGATGACGGCGACGGCAGGTTTGGTTGACTTGCGGTAGATGGCGCCACAAATAATTCATACCCTTTTAGCGCCAATATTAGGCTTTTGAAGCGTTTCTGCATGCCTAAACAACAAGATTTTTTAAACTTAACCTTAAATCAAGCTTACAATTGCCTAACACTATCACTTACAAAAACCACTCCAAATGACGTCACACCACAGGTTCCACTTGTGGCCGCACGTTGGTAAAAAAAGGGTTTTTTATTTTGCGATTACGCAGCGAAATAGCGGTATTTTGGGGTATGGTGGCACTTTTTCTCTTACTTATGCTGAAGTAAACAATATAAAAAATACAAGCTGCACATTCGTTCAGTGTTAAAATCATTGCACTGCCCCTTTAAGGTAACAGAAAGCTTAACAACAAAGATGAAAGGTAATCAGGAATCAAACGGCGATAGACCGACTTCAAGGCCTGTTGTCATTCCATATATGCGCAATGTCTCGCACAATCTAAAACAGGTAGTTCTTTCGGCGGCCAATAAGATGGCGCGACTTTGTCGCCAGATAAAAATCTCCACAGCCGTCTTCAGATCCGTGCACTACTAAGCACCGAAAGAAGTACGCCGAATGCGCCTCTGGCGTCGTCTACGAAATTACCGTGACGTGTGGGATGACATACGTGGGCCCGACGGGCAGGTGCGTGAATGATCGCACCCTGGAGCACTCTGCCTCTACAAGAACGACGCCTTCGGGGCATCTTGCAGTTCATTGTAACAGACGCTCGTGCACCCCGGCCTTTAATGACACTAAGATTTTGGCTAAATACAAAGATAAAATGTCGCGAGAATTACATGAGGCATTTGAAAATAGGACCAGGGAGAAGAAATGTATAAGTGACACGTCTCTGTCTTTATCTACAGATGAGTTTGAATTTCTGAAACACGGGCTGAGTAGATAAGGTTAGCAAGGTTTTTTGTGGCTATATTAGCTTGTCAGTTTTCAATAAACTTCAGTTGAGAGTGCGTCCTGTCCTGCTTCCCTTCGTCTGTGTCCCTGTG